>NC_060143.1:116172819-116772819 GCF_021461385.2 Schistocerca piceifrons | reverse complement strand
TGGTCAATGGTGGCCGAGCAACTGTCTCGTCACAATACGCCATGAACTGTGGTATCGTGTTGAAGCTGCATGGGCAGCTGTACCTTTACACGCCATCCAAGCTGTGTTTGGCTCAATGCCCAGGCGTATCAAGGCCGTTATTATGGCCAGAGGTGGTTGTTCTGTGTACTGATTTCTCAGGATCTATGCACCCAAATTGCGTAAAAATGTAATCATATGTCAGTTCTAGTGTAATATATTTGTCCAATGAATACCCGTTTATCATCTCCATTTCTTCTTGGTGTAGCCATTTTAATGGCCAGTAGTGCAAATCACAAGTTACCGCATCCAGCAAGGGTCCGTGGGCTTATGACGTCGGGCAAGTGCCTCGAGAGATGTTTAACAGTGTGCGTACTATCGTCAGTTCTCCTCCGTAGCTGAGTGATCAGTGCAGCTGATTGCCCTGCACAGGACGCGGGTTCGTCCCTTCATATCACATCCACAGTCGCCACTGATATAGGATGACAGGCAGTCAGCTGGTACCGAACGGGCCGTTAGGGTCTGTGCAAGGACTTCAGATTACATTTTAATATTACATGTTTAATCATCATCGAAGAGGTCAGCATAATCAGCAGTCACATCATTTATGGAATACACAAATGCTTGAAGTAGGTCATAGGTGTTCATGACGTGAGGTTCGGTGAGCTCCATGTAACACTGTGCAGTGATACATATTACCGATGGGCCAGCTACGTAGCTGCTCTCCGTCTTTTGTTCATTTCCTTTTCGACACTGCCATAGTAGTCACATTCGTTGGGCAGTGGGCGTTTTAGGCTTTTTATATTCCTTTCGACGCTAGTTTTCCTCTGATCTGTTGTTTGCTACAATTTCGAACATACTTACGAGTCATTCATGAGATGACATCTTTGTTTATTTTGTAATTTTCAGTGTACTACCGATTTTCACTAATGTTGGGACAAATGTTTTTATTGTTTCACTTTGAGTCCTACCAGACCTCCGAAAACTCCTCACCATGACCCCCAAATCAGTGTCTTAGCTAAACACATTTCCACTCTACATCAAGTAATGACTTTATACAAAGCTAACACGCAGCAAACAAATGCATGCGCCTAAACTGGTACAATGACGTTGCAGGCAAAACAAATACTGTCCAATGAACACATACAGACATGAAATGAAATGATCGTACGGCATTTATTGGCCCGGCTATCTCCTTCGGGGTTCGGCCGCCGTATTGCAAGTCTTTCTAGTTGACGCCACTTGGGCGACTTGCGTATCAGTGATAATGAAAATGATGGACACATAACACCCAGTCCCCTGCCGGGAATATAACCCGGGCCTCCTTGCGTGGTAGGCGGTAACGCTACCGCTACGCTACGGAGGCGGACACATACAGACATGGTCTATCTCTTGTGGGCTCAACTACTGTAGACACATAGTTTTTCTCATAGTTATTAGCGACTGAAATCTGATAGTATTTTGTCTCAAAACAAAGTTTGATCGACGAGTAAATAAAAGTATTCACGCCAAAAATGTAATATAGCTGACGTCGCTTATTACGAGAGTGTAAAATAAAGAAACTGCATCACGTGGAAATTGCGTCAGTCTCCTGATAACTCATCCGTCAAAATTACCTAAATATAAAATTTTGTTTCTCCTTCTTCCTTATCTCCCTTGAAGAGAAACCTTTGGAATTCCTTGTAGCTATGTTTCCGCTGTCCCCTTTTTTCTCTTTATTTTGCGACTAGAGTAGTTACTGGTTGCTGCTAGCCTCCCAAGCATTTCTTCAATGCGATTTTGGTTTCCTCATCTACCTCTTCCGACATAAATCTCACGTCTCTGATTATAAAGAATATTCCCTGAAGCTACAGTGCCTGAAGATTGTGTTGCCGTGCCCTGCAGTACAGACACAGCAGCGATAACAATGACGATGATGATGATGACTACGTGTTTAAAGGGAATAAACTACTGATTCATCAGTCCATCGTTATCATGAAAGAAACACATAATAAGGTAAAAAGTGAAAAAATGAGGACTTGGCTGCTCCAATTACGAGTATATAACCAATTTAAACAATTTAAAAGGGCATGACACGATAGGAGAAAGAAAATAGAGATAACGCAGGTCAGCGTCTTGCACAAGAGGGTCTAGATGCACAACATGGCGAAGGGGGAAGAAAAACTGCTGTCGCATGGGGGGGGGTTACCCGCCACAAGGGGTGGCTCCACCCCCTCCTCCACCCCCCAACCACCTCTAACAACGGAAGTGGAGGACTACTATAGCTTAGTGTAAAATTCGCTCCTCATCAGAAAATGCAACACTTTGGTAGTGGCTGTCTCGTCCTCCGGAAGCATATAAGATAGTGATGTAGGCAAGCTGAGAGGGTGGCGCAGATTCGCCAGCAAGGCGCACTCAACAAGAACATGTGCTATAGCAAGTAGACTGCCGCAGCTGAAATGAGGAGGATCCGAGAGGCCTGGAAGGGTGTATACCGCACCTTACTTGACCTTTTAATCGCTCTCAACTTGTTTTGGATTCTAGTAGCCTGCCATTCCATTTCCCAGAACCTCAAAGTATTGCGTCAAAATTGTAATCGTAAGTCTGTGGCCGGTATCCCAACGTCTAGTTGATTTCCTGCAGTTGCGTCTTTAGCTAGATGGTCGGCGAGTTTATTTCCTGGAATGTCTATGTGGCTTGGTGTGCAGATAAGCTGTAGATGTCAACCAGTACATCCTGGATGCTGACGACCAAAAGATTTTTGGAATTGCACAGGGTTATGCCTTATTATAAACAACTCTTTGCATCGCTATAGATCAGAATGTTCGTCGTGGTCTGGGATTTGACGTACGGCAAAGTCTGAGATACAGCTACCAACTCTGCAGTGTGTCCACTGCAAGCACTCGGCAGAGAGTGCTTCTCATGTCACCTTGCATGTGCAAAGGCGTAACCGAACATGTCATCGACTTTCAGTCATGTGTGTAGATGCATACCGAATTAGAATAATCGTGGAGGATGTAAAGAACAGGTGTCGGAGAAGGATAGGATCAGCATCCTTCTTGGGGCCACAAAAGTAGTACAACCATATCACAGGACAAGGTACAGACCACGGGGGGGTGTCGAGTGTGAGAGCTAGCAACACAGACTGAGGTTGTTGGACGTCCTTCAGTAGGAAATCGAGTCTGATCCCAGCTGCTCTACCCAGTATCGGGAGATGCGCAAACAGATGAACTGCTGGTTGTGGAACAGAGTTGAGTGACAAGGGCGACTAGGCACCTGACAGATTGTGACTGCATAACCTGCTAGAAGCTGCTGCCGTCAAAGCCGCAATGATGGGACACTGGCTTCCGCCAGGACGCTGTCAGCAGAGCTTATGCAGAAGGCCCCCATTGTCAGCTGCACGCCACTGTGGTGAACTGGGTCCAGAAGGCTCAGAACGGACGTTGCCCCCGACCCATAGGCAACACATCCATAGTTAAAGCGGGATAAAATCAGCCGTTTGTAAAAACTCAGAAGAACTGTGCGGTCCGCACGCCACGAGGAGTAGGTGACCAAGAAAATGGAGAGCATTCAGTTTCTTCATGCAAACTGCCTTGAGCCGACGGATACGCGGCAGCCAACTTAGCTTATTGTCAAATAAAATACCTAAGAACTGGAAAGTTTCAACGACTTCAAGAAACTGGTTACCAAGCTAAATTTCTGGATGTAGGTGCACAGTCCAGAGCCGGAAAAAATGCATAACTCGTGATTCTGCAGCAGGAAATTGATAGCCTTGATTCAGGGTCCAGCCATGGACTCTCCAGACATCCCCCTGAAGTTGGCGCTCAGTGGTGTGCAGTGATGCAGAGGCACAGTACAGGCAAAGATCAGCCACATACAGTGACGAAGAGACTGTGTGGTCCACTGCATTTACGATATCATTGATGGCGATAGCAAACAGGCTATGTTCAGAATCGATCCCTGAGGGACTCCAGTTTTCTGTACATACTGGTTGCTGAGTGTCGAACCTCTCCGGACCCGAAAAGATCGGAGAGGTAGTAAATTCTGGATAAAAATGGGTAACTGCCCCAGAAACCTCACTCATGCAGAGTAGATAGGATGTGATGTCGCCATGTGGTATCGTATGCCTTCTGTAGGCCAAAGAACAAAGCAATCAGATGATGGCGATGCGCGAAAGCATTGCGCACTATGGCTTTCAAACGAACCAGGTGAACTGTGCTGGACTGGAGTGGAGAGGGAGAGAACGATAGGAAAATCGTCGCTGTTATAAAGATCGCCGTGGACGTGCCATTGAATGAGGAGTAAGATAGTCTACTCAGGCTGCAAACTGCGGGATCAATAGCTGAAAACGTTCCGTGGGCCACACTGAAATGGGTTGCAGCTCCACTGTTGAGCAGGCAGATGTACAACTCTGAAAGGAAGTGTTCTGGTACTGATCGTCTGTGAGACAGTGTGTCGCCGCTCCATAGATGATTACGAGTATTAAACTCCCTCAATAAGTGGAAGGGGGCAGGAAGCTGTGCTGCTAATTCGGACAGCTCGTGATAATGCAATTGCCCGTCTGGGGATAGATAAACATTAATATTGTCATCCGAACTGACAGATAAAGACCAACGACCACGGCCTCTAGTGCAGTGGTAAGGGGCACCTGCTCACTGAAAATATCAGAATGTATGAAGGCGTAGACCCCACCAGACACTCTCTCGACATTAACTCGATTGGTACAGTAGGGTCTGTAGTTTTTCAGAGTAGGAGGTGTGTCGCCATAAACCATGTTTCCTGAAGCGCTATGCCAATTATGGAGTAAGTAGCCATTAAATTACCGAGTTTGGTCAAATGGCGAAAGTAGCCATTACAGTTCGATTGAAGGAACGTTGTAGTCAGGTCTGAGAAAGTGGCGAATGGAGATGACGGGTGTGATTACTTCGCTACCAGATCGTGCTCCACCTAACTGCGTGACCCGTCGTCCATGTGCATAAGCTCAACCATTCCAGAGCTGGGGAGCAGAACATCTGAAGCCTCAGAAAGTAGTTTATCTTCCTGCGTAATCTTCTTACTCTGTTGAGACTTCGATTTCTATAAAGTTTTCCCAAGTTTATCTTATGGAAGCGAAGAGGACCATACTTTTCTTTGGTCTGCAGCCTGTGACTGCTGGTTCTTGTCTTGAGAGGGGGGAACCTTGACAGGTGGCCTCATCCCTGACGATAGAGGATGAGGAGGCATCTCTGACTGCACCTATGGTGTGCGAACCACCACTGCAATAGATGTAGGGAATGAGGGAGCTGACGTTCTCTCCCACAACTGTAGGGTAGGCTCTGCACTACGATCAGGGCCAGGTGGTGTCATGCAAGACCTTGTCGTCTTATGAGGTGTGGACTGTGACAACAGTCGCAAAATTGGAGACCTTGTTAGTCGGATGAAGTCTTTCAAACTTCTTCCTTACATCTTGGTAGGACAGGCGGTCAACAGTTTTAGACTCACGAACTTTCCTCTTCCTCTTGAACACTGGGCATTGCGGTGTCCTACAGATAGTATCGTGAGAACAGTGTGTCCAGACATTTGCCACTTAAAACATGTAATTGGAGGAGGAAATATATACCATGATGTTAACCTTCTCAGGTAAAATGTTACCATTGAAGGCTAGGATAAAAGCTCCAGTGTCTACTCTATTATCCTTGGCTCTCTTGTGGATGCTGCGAACAAAAACGACTCCACGCCACGCCAGTTTAGTAAGCAGCTCTTCATCAGCTTGTAGCGTCAGGTCCCGACAGAAGATAACACCTTGAGTTCTACTGAGCTTGTTATGAAGAGAAATAGTTACTGGTATATCCCCTAACTTAACACAGGCCTGAAATGCCCGTGACTGGTTAGTGTATGTTGTTTTGATCAGCAAAGATCCATTTCTCATCTTCTCTGTTCCCACAACCTCCCCAAACCGATCTTCGATATCTTGAACGAAAAACATTGGCATCGTTGTAGCGAAAGAGCCGCCGTCAGTGCGGGAACAAACCAAGAACTCGGAAACTGTCCACTTCCATTTCTCCGTGCTTGGCTCTCGTATTGAGACATGGTCAAGACGGAAATTCCGTAGGATTGTAATCTCCTGCATTAAAATCGCTGTTCTTGACTGATGAGATGACCGCGTTGACACAGCCACCATTAAGTTTGATCCGCATAATTGCGTATCATTCACCCCTCTCGCCCTGAGCGCCACCCCGCTAAGGCAAAGGCCACCTGGCACAGTAGCCATTGGCCGGAGTCCAGGTACCTCAAAGTGGACAGGTACCTACTCCTTGGCTGACACGAGGAGATTACGGCTCAACTCAGGTATCAGAAATGTGATTCCTATGCTGTCAGAGGCTACCGCCGAGACGATACATGAGAACCCCACCACGATGGACTGGCTATAGCGCTGGATTTCGGGTGCAGAGGTAGAGCCACTTGATTGGTAGGTGCGAAAGATAACAATTCACAGTGGAGAGTTAATGCACCGCAGTAAGGCGTCCTTCCCCAAACGGCCTGCCCTTTAGTAAAATTTGGAAAGTAGCGGTCAAACCCAAAAACGAGACCAGAATTTAAAAATCAAAAAAGGTGAGAAAAAAGCATTTAAAAAGTGAAATGAGCGGAAACCTTCAAAAGTCACAAGACCAAGGTAAAAAACTTGACCCAATAAAAAAGGCTGCTATTAGTCGCCCCTTACTACAGACAAGGAAGGGCTGCAGGTCTATTCTAGCCTATGACACTGCAACTCAGGTGGCTTCCCCTTCAGAACTGGCCGTTGGGGTCGCCTGCACTCCAGACAAGAATACGTCTCTGTGCCAGGATCACGATGGGCGAGCTCAGGATACAGTGCTAGACTGAAACGTGGAATACGTTATGCCGAACTTTGGAAAGTTTCTGGTAATATTATAAAGTTTGTTGTTATATGGATTAAATAATACTACAAGGAATTATGTAAAAGACATGTTTCACGTGAAATCGCTCAGTGGCTATTGCCCTCAGATCACAGAAGCTCGTGAAAATTTGGTGTAAGAAAGTACATAACGAAAGAGGTTTAAAATAACTTTTCCAGATTTTTGGATCAAAACAATAGTTAGGAGATAATTTTGAAATGTGCGTGATTACTAAAAACTGGCACCAGTTAACAGGGTGATATATAAGATTGTAAGAACTAAAACTTTTTTATTTATGGATCAAGTTTATTTAATTTGGTGTCATTGGAAAGATAAAAGAACCTGCTATAATATAATATAATTAAAATATTGGAATTACGCATAGAGACATCTAGAAATCTTTAATTAAAGTCGTTTTCTACAGATCTCTTTTTTTGCAAATTTCAGGAACATTTTTCATAAAGATGACGAGTTTGACCATCTTAATTTTTGTTTCACGTAGTGCCTTTTGCTGTACTTTTTAACATAAAAAAGGCAGAAGTATGTTATTTCCTTCTTGCTAGATCTCATACTTTTCAATGAAGCTGTAATGATTTGCTTCAAACAGCCGACAACAATCCAAGAAAGAACAATGAAAAACTGAGTCTAGCAACCCGTGTTACCAACTCAGCCAATTTATGGCTGATTCTGGCAGATTTGTATCCCTTAAAGCAGGAAAATATTCTTCTCAGCCGACAGCAAAAAATCTGGCTGATTTCTCGCATTGCTGTCTTTTAATAAATTAAACGCAAATAATTTCACTATTTTAATTATCTTAATTATTAAAATATTAAGGTTCAGACAAGAAATTCCGCTGAGTTAATGATATAATTAATATTGAGGTAGCTTAATATATTGTTTAACAATCGGTACTCTGATTATTATTGCCTACTGCGTGACGTCTGACGCAATAACAGACTGCAGCGAGACGATAATGGATTGCTTGAATAAACAATCGTACTAGCTACAATACCGTCTGCAGTGCTATGACAACTATCCTCATTATCAACAATACACTACCACTAGTCTGAAATCGTTTTCAGTGTACTTATTTAACTCTTTTCACTTTGAATAAGAAGTCAGTTTTCTAAGATCTGTGTACATTTTGTTGAAAAATGCCTGAGAAACCTCAATATAAGCACAATTTAGAGGAAAAGGATTAAAAGATGAAGTAAAGTCTGGATCCAAAAGATGCCGACAGATAAAAGGGTGTGATGTCGTTTTAGTCAATGCTTCCTCAATTGCAAGTGCTAGACAGTCTAAACTGAATTATAAGACAACATCTAGAGCCGAGGTCGGAATGACATTTGGGAGCATGCTTACACTACACAGTATGTCGATTATCTGAGCTAACTGAACAAACGGTGTTTCCAAATAAGTGATCCGAAAATGCATCGCGCAAGATGCAGTTTAGTAATAAAAATGTAATTTATATACATTTCAAAGTTTTGCTGAAAAATGGTGTTGGTTAATGTGCGTATAGCATATTTGTGGACGACAGTACCGACACTACTGTTATGAAAAAGCTAGGTGTTTATACTTTGAACTTCTCCGAAAACAAAGGGCCTGTAGTTTCAACATTCTTTAAACTGTTAGAGATTGATTCAGCTGACGCAAAAACGTTATTGTTAAAAGTGTGAAAGCTGTATTAGCTAACTCTAAACTGAATCTGCAGAAAATGCTTGGTATAGACAAAGACCGTGTCTGTTATTGTAGACATAGAAAATACATCTGTTATTGTTGGCAAAGACAGCAGAGTTTATGCTGTCCTTAAGCGAGAAATTCCAAACGTAATCCTCATACCATGTTCTTGTCGTTCCATTCAGTTGCCCTCTCTCGTTCTCGTAAAGAGGAATTAGCAGCCCATTTGGAATTCAATTTTTCAGGAACACACAATCGGTTTAACAGCTCCTCGATATGGCAAAAGGCCTACAGTGATCTGTAGAATACACTTTATGATGCGGATCCCTTGAAGATACTACAATTCGACGGGATACGTTGGATCTCGATAGAACCCGTCTGTGAACCCGTACTTAATGAGTGGGGGGCAATAATGGAGTACTTCAGCAAAATCTCAGGGAATGAAATGTCCTTCACCATACAGACATTATATAATTGTGTAAAGATACAACAACACATCGTTTTTTTCACATTTCTACGACTATTTTTGTGAGATTGACACGTAGTTAACAAGGTGCTCCAGTCTAAATCTAGTGAATCCACAAAGCTGCTTCAAGATCTCATTATTTTAAATCAGAACTCTTGTACAAATGGAAATCGTGAAGTGTGTCAAGATCCGCTTTTCCCAATCCCGTTCGCCGAAGAAAGTTAATGTGCTACACAATATATCATCTATAGCACCAGAAAACTGTTTAAGAAGAGAAAAGGACAATATCACATCATTATCTTCGGAAATAGATATCAGACCGGACATCCTGTCTGACATAGAACCCCAGTGACAGAAAATGAAGTTTTTGGAGTGGGAGAATGTAACAGACACGATTTTGAAAATTGGTTAGCCGAAATATTTGTAACAGACTTGGCAACGCTGCTAGCACAAACTCTCACGGCCAACACAGGCCAAGTGTGTCCTCATGTTTTCTGTGTGGGCGAGTTTTTATCTCTGAAGAACTTTTTTTCCCTTTCGATTTCGTGCTTTCTACATCCCCATCCACTTCTCTCAGCGCCTCAGCAATACACTGCTTTTAGCCGGTAAAAGAAGTGTGACTGCTGTCAACTGGCAACAATTTCCTAGTTGTTTTTACTATGAGATATTACACAAGGTTTCCGCTATGTTAGATAAATATCTTATTTCTTCCCTAACATTGAGGCTAGGGATCACATAAAGTAGTCATTAACTCTTTCATGTCTCCCAGATTTTTCATAACACACCCTTGACTGGTTACAGTATCAGAAAAAGTTTAAATCATCCAGTACTTTTCTGCAACATTCACATCAGATTTAGAAATCGTCATGAAAAACAAACGTTGTATCAGCAAACTTGTGTAAGAAGAAAAGTAGTGGGAGTAGAAGAGAGATTGATATAGTGGACATGTCAAGTCTGAAACAAGCCGATACTGAATTACTGAAGCCAAGAAATATCTGTGAAAATACTGACAGTGATCACGCTTCTCATCAAAGGTTCTACCTGGAAACATTTTAAGACAAAGAATTTGCTGTGGTTCTTTAAAGAAGTGTGGAAAAAGACTGTTGAAAAATCTTTGAAAGTTGTTTCTTCCACCAAAGCGAGGAAATATAAAAGTATCGGACTCAGCTACGGTTCTAATCTTTGTGTAACATCCTGTAAGGCCGTTTTATCTCTTACATTACATACCTTGTCAGGGTCTGATGAATGTGGAGTTGAAGATCCAGACTATACACCAGATCCATCTACAATTGTTGAAAAACTTAATGAAACTTGTGAATTACTTGGAATTTCATCATTTAAGGATACCACAATAACTCATGACAGGCGATCAGAACACATTTTCTCCAAGCCTCATCGTTTTAACATAAAAATTCCAGGAAGCGGCATCACAAATGCTACAGGTTCAAGTAGAAATGTGCCTTAGGAACGTGGTCGTTCTTTATGCACAGACTTAACAGTTTAATGCAAAAAATTATCAGAAGTTCCGTATAAGAAAAACTGCAAATACTTAGTTACAGAAAAATTCGAATATTTTTAACACGACTGAATATATCGTAAAGAAATCAAGGATATTATTAATATAAGATAACATTTTGTCAAAAGGGAGCTATAAAGTGGAAAACAAAATGGGTAAGAGGGCGGAATCATATGCCCAGACTTTTTACTACGAGAATTAAATGAGTCGAATATCTGATAATAAAAAAAATTGTTTATCTGTCCCTTCAGAAGATGGCAAAATAGTTTATAAGACTGCATGATCTGAAAAATGTCAAAGAAAAACGTCCTTCCGGTAAAATTGGCTGACAGAGTTTAGTGAACTTCGCCCAAAGATTGTGGAAATGAACAGTTGTAGAATGCATAACGTTTGTGTATATATTTGTCACCAAAACGTAGTACTGTTGATGCATGCTTCAAATGTAAAAAAAGCTTACACTGAACTTTTTAAGAAACTTGTTTTGCAATCTGCTTGCTTCACTGCAGTTCTTAGTGTCCTGAAGGGTACGAACTGCATAATTTTTTTATTGTTGCTGAAATCCTTACAGTATTCTGAAGATGTTATTTTCAAGCAACAGATCCAACTGTTGATCTGCATTGGACACATTAATGAAAAGATTCGATTAATTTATTTGGTACCTCGTGCAGAAACGCAAAACTTGGCACAACATTATTCCAGAAAGTATAAAGGAGGACACGGGTACACAAGACAAAATACCTGTGATTACTGGAATCAGAGAGGCACATTTTTTAGGTTAGAGTCAAGTTACTGACAGATGGTACTGAAAGAAATGAAAGCAGAACAGGACCATAATACATGTAACAGTATCCAGAAAAAATCAAATTCTTTCATAAGAACATTAGGTATTTAAAAAATATGATAGATGCACTTCTTGTTTGTCTAGAAGACGTGAAAAATTCTAAAGTCATACTTTTTGTGCACCTTTGGAGAAGTTAAATATTGCAGTCTAGCATCATTTTCGTGCAGAGTTAACATAGAAAAAGGAGGAGTTAAAATAGTTGTCAATGAACTATCTGATCATGATGTACAACTGATTGAAACAAGCAATACAGCCCCTTATAGCCCTGAGGCAAGTTTATGCAAAGCAGTGGGGCTTGTTAATGGCAACAGGATACAATGTTTAAAGAGGAAATTAAAAGAGGAGGTATAGGGTGAATGTAGAAAGAGATGCAAATGTCAAATTCAGTTTATTGCATACTAAATTTGTGTCAATATTTGAAAGTTGCTTTCCTGAAAAATTATCCAGAAAGCCATAAAAAAGTGAACTGTGGATAGCTAAGGAAATTAAAATCTCCTGTAAGAGGAATAGGGAAGTTTATATGAAGGCCATAATATGTCCACATCTGACATTACATGCATACTACCCAAAATAATGTAATATTTTAAGTAAAGTCATTAAAATGTCAAGAATCATATACACTCTGACAGAAATTAATAGTGCAGATAATAAGATTAAAACTTTATGGGGCATTGTCAAACAAGAGACTGGACTACCTGTCAGTGTACAAGATACCATAACAGTTAATCTTAATTATAGTATTGTGACTGATAATTCACAAGTTATATTCTTCACAATCGTTTTCTAAATGCAACAGCAAAAACTAGATTAAATGATTCATGTCAAGAAGCAAAAGAATATATTAAAAATATCATTCCACAAAACTATAAGCAACTAGAAGTGGCACATTATTCACTGAAATTAATAAAATCATAAAAATTCGCGTGGTATTGAAGGAATTTCAAACAGAATTCTGAAAAGCTAGTCTAACTTAATAAGAAATTTCATTACTAATTCATGTAATGCCTGACTGACTTGGGGAATTTTTCCAGACAGATTAAATTATGTAACTGTTTAACTTCTTTGTAAGAACAATGCCAAGAAGACTTAGTGTGATATGCTAAGTAAATTGTTTCCCTTAAATGGGAGATCAATCTTGAGTACATTACATTTTCGAATATTTTGGAAAAATGTCAGTAAGGAAATCATCCAATTTCTTTACTGACATTTTTCCAAAATATTCGAAAATGTAATGTACTCAAGATTGATCTCCCATTTAAGGGAAACAATTTACTTGGCATATCACACTTTGTATTCCAATAGGGTTGTTCAACTGAAAATTGATGGCTTTACACACAACTGGCTTGAACCACAATTAACAAACAGAATGCGGAAAAATGTGCTGAATAATTCAGACAATGCTGGAAGGATAGAAAATTTTACTGATGGGAGATAAATCACAAAGGGAATCCCACAGTGCTTAATTTTGGGTCCACTCCTATTCATTAAATATGTGAATGAGCTTCCACTTAATGTTCAACAAGCAGAATTGATATTTTTCGCAGATGATACTACTGTTAAGCTATAATGAATCTCAGAGACAAAGCCACAGAAGAGATTGTTGTCTTTCAAAGATTTATTAAGTGATCTCTGAAAATGTCCTCTCCCTATATTTTGAGAAAACATCATGTATAAAATAACCAGAGTCATAGCCAAAAATTGATGTAGTACATCAACAGGAGTTAGTAAATAGGTAGAATGCTACACATTTTTAGGTGTACATATTGATGAAAACTTGAACTGGAGGAGGCATACTACTGAGTCTCCCAAGCAATTAAGTTCAGCTGCTTTTACTCTTCGCACTATTGCTAATCTTGAAAACAAACGATTCAACTCCCTGAAATATTTTACATATTCCCACTCAATAATGTTTTATGGAATGATTTTCTGGGGTAAGTCGCCACTTAGGAAAAAAGTGTTGATTGCACAAAAGTGAGCAATACAAATAATATGTGGTATTCACTCACAATCATTAAGTAGCTACTTCAAAGTGTTCGGCAATTTAACAGCACCAATCACAGTATACACATTCACTGGTGAATTTCGTTATCAACAAAAATTAAAAAAAATCTTTGTTTTTCAACTTAGTTGCTTCAGAAGGTCTAAAAAATAATGTGTTCATTAATGTTACACTAATGATGTATACAAATCCCGTAAACTCACTCGTCCTACATCATTTTAATAAAAGAATCGTTCAAATGAGCTATGGAATATGTAACTAAATAACTTACATATCGAAATTTCAGAGTCAGTGCTTAAAAATCAAGCAAGGAAACACTGCCTGATACTTCATGAAGGTAACTGTACATGTCGTGTTCAGGATGCTGCACAAGGATTTGACTGGCAGAACATTCAAGTCACACTTCACTCTTTTGTTGTGTACTATACAACAAAGGATTGCATTATGTCGATGTCATTGCATGGTATAAATAATTGTTTCCAGTATGATGCACATTCTATGCTCACCTATATACTGGAACTAATACCACACATCCAACATGTCGTTTACTTCAGTGATGGCAGTTCTGAATAATATCAAAACTTCAAGAACATATTTAATTTGTGCCATCAGAAGCAACCTCATGGCATTCCTCAGAATGGAATTTTTTGCTACTGATCATGGCAAAATTGCATGTGACGGAATTGGTTGAACGTTTAGCAACAAGATCAAGTGTACAGCATCCACATGACAATCATATTATAAGTTAAAAATATCTGTTTCTATTTGCCAAAACTTATGTTCCTGGAATGCAAACATTTTATGTGACGACAGGGGACATAAAAAATTCACAAATGTGTTAAAAAACGATATGAAACTGGTTCTACCATTCCTGGGACAAGAGTAAGTTTTTTTTCTAACTGCTCAGTGAAAGATGATTGTTGATAAAGCGTATTTCATAATCTTCTAAATTCACAGAAGTTCATCTTGGGCTTCAAAACAAAGCCTTTGTCATTATTTAAGAAAACATGTTCGTCAAAGCTATCTACTGTAATCAGTGGTGGCTTGGAAAAATTCTGGATATCAGTGAAGAACATAGATATGTAAAGCTCAAATTCAGAAGACAAAGTCGATCTTCCTGGGTTTTTTAAAATTCTGATTATTGCTGGATCCATTACGAAAACATTTTAATCACTTTCCCAGGTCCTAACGCAAGCACAAGCATCGATCGCTTACATAGTTTTGAATCAGACACAATATTCTCCGTTGATAACTTATTTAAAAGACAACACTTTTCAGAATGTTATGAATGTAGTTTATGTGAACTGGAGATCATTTGTTGTACAGTAGGTACAAGTAAAAAAATGAAACGAAAATTTGTTTGTGTTCTTTCGATTTTAAGTCAAGAAACAGAGCAAACACTATTCTGATTTTTTATGCTGCTAAGTACGATAATGCGCGTTATGTGAAACAACAATTTTTGAATGAAAAGAGTTAATGTATTTTTATATAAGGGCATTGAGTACATTAACAATTGAAAAGTGCTATTACCTGCAATGGTAATGTATATGCGATCGTGAGTAGCTTTCGAAACATTGACGGACTTGTGTAATTTTGCTACAATCCCTCACACAGGGATCGTGAGGATAAAATGAGAATAATTACTGCGCGCACAGAGGCATTCAAACAATCATTCTTCACGGGCTCCATACGTGAATGGAACAGGAAGACACCCTAATAACTGGTACAATCGGACGTACCCTCTGCCATGCATCTCGCGGTGGTTTCCAGAGTATAGGTGTAGATGGAAATGCGACCCGGTCTAAAAACGTAATAATTGACATCACGCCTCCGTTGTTTACAACCTGAATTTCGAGACTAGACTGGAGAATATTCCAACTTTACATATTCAACGGTGAAGAATAAATAAAACGTTCTAGGCACACACATCTGGTTAACGTGTAAACCAGTTGTAATCATTTAGACATGTGAAGTCTAATTGGTTAATTTCATTACAGCACTGACAGAATACTCGCAAGAGGATTTTTGAAATTATGTAACTCATCCTGCTGCCTACGTAATTAGCACTTTTTGCTACAATCTGTGAAGCGTCATAACGTGACACGTGAACTGTTGCTTTAAGGTTAGGCGTCAGTGGACTTACAACTTCCCCATCAAAAACTCAATTTGTAATGTGCTACGTATGCATATAGGCAACATGGCTGGTTATCGCAACAGAACGTAACACAGCCCCATCACGGAGAAGCTTACAGACAGACAAAACACACTTATGGACGGAGATTCATCGGAACACATGTAGATGGTGTTCGATTTATCTATTAAATGCGCACTGTTATCACTGAATTTCTCATTTTGTGTCAGTATTTATAGATGACTTGGTAGATATCTAGCTAATTACGGTGTTACCACTAAAATTTCGGGCATGGATGTGTGTGTTGTCCTTAGGTTAGCTAGGTTTAAGTAGTTCTAAGTTCTAGGAGACTGATGACCTCAGATGTTAAGTCCCATAGTGCTCAGAGCCATTTGAACTGAAATTTGAAAAAAAAAAACCTGTTCGTTTTAGATCATTTCTGAAACATTGGAGGCAAAAGTAAGAAAATTTTAGTTTAGTGGCTTGAAAAGTTAACATTCTTTGACCAGAGAAACAAGACATCCGAGACCAGCTGAGTCGAGGAAAGCTTCGGAGAGCGAATGAGCAGAAACAAGTGTCAGTTTTCCGCCAGTGACACACGTCAAGGTTGCTAAGCAGGCTACGCATTAACGCCTGCACGCCCTTTTCTGGAATATTATTCTTGAGGGCGGCATCCGCGCAACATTAACATAATGAGAAACAACAACAAAAATGTCCTTTGGTTCACCTACCTCATGTAAAACCTTTACAGAAAATCTAAAACCTGCGACTGTTAAAGAGACAGGCGCAAATTATATTATAGATTTAACAACGCATTTTTAGCTCTTCGCGGGTCTTAGCTGCCTCTTACATAAAGTCAGAAGTAATTTAATTACGGCAAGTACGAGAGCTTAGGAAGCGACTATTTTCCCAAGTTGTGGAGCGGCGAGACATTTTGATACTACTTACATAATAATAAATATTACTTCTGTTAATCACGGTGACTTGCAGATCAGTGTTAGGAGTAACGATACTTGCAAATCTCTTTTTGTTTCAGGTAATCTCTAATTTGTTGATAGCCACAAAGTTAAAAATCTCTGTACTCTATACTCCTTTGTCTCGGCGAACAATAACCAATCATGTAAACTCGTTTGGGTAACTACCGCTCTGTACTGTTCGCTAAAAGACAAGACCGATCGTTCTTCCAAATGTTTCTGTGTTTCTATTTCTGTTACGTTTCCTTTCCACGATGCACGATGTTCACATCTTTTATAACAATATTTTTTTGCTTCCTATCATCTCCCTTTCCTGTGTCTTTTTTTTTTTTTTTTTTTTTGCTGTCGGCGTATCTGCATTCGTCACGCATACTATCTACAGTCGGTAACTACGAAGCTGTCAGTTGTAACTCGTTGATTACTAGCATGCACACGTGCCACGACGCGCGTGTTATGCTGTTCTTCCATTCGAAGAAACGCTGCATTGTTACTAAGCGCTAACTACTTTTGTGGATATTATTCACCGAAATACCACCGTAGGCAAATTATCAGACTGTCAGGGAAAAGTAACGAAACATCTAGGACACTCTCAGAACAGATATGAAATGCTCTAATCAGCAAAACTTTGCGACTACCCCACGGGCCGTCACAAAACAGCTGCAGTACGTCGTAATGTGGAGTGTATACGACATAATTCGAGTGAGGAAGATTGTACTAGACGCTGGCCTAAAAGTGAATCAGCTCCTACGCGATTTGTGATCTCTGAATTTGGGTTCCAGAATAAAATCTGGAATTTTTGCCATTTTGGGCTTTGTGAATAACTGTCCTGCTGGGGACATGTAATGAGGTATCTCTAACAGAATGTCCTACTCCATTCAAACCAGTGCCGATTCCGGAAACACCAATCATGTGAAACCCAACCAGTGCTTTTCTCACATGACGTCCTGAAAGCCATGGTTCAAGCAGTCAGATGTGTATGTAGAAAGAGCTTCAGGTTTTTTCCAGGGAAGTGTCTTCGTACCCTTGCTGTTCATGTTGTATATTAATGACCCAGCAGAAAATATGAATGTTAACTAACGGGTTTTCGCAGATGATGGTGTTACCTATAATGAAGTACTGTCTGAGAAAAGCTGTACAGATATTCACTAAGATCTTTTTAATATTTCAAATGAGTACGAAGATTGGTAACTCACTGTAATAATTCAGAAATGTAAATTTCTGCATTTCACAAAACGAAAAAACGTGGTATGCTATGATCACAGTATCAGTGAGCCATAGCTGTAATCCGTCATCTCGCACAAAGACGTCGATGTAACAATTTGTAGGTATGTGAAATGTAACGACCATACAGTCTCATTCATTGGTAAGGACTGCGATTCAGCCGGCCGGAGTGGCCGTGCGGTTCTAGGCGCTACAGTCTGGAACCGAGCGACCGCTACGGTCGCAGGTTCGAATCTTGCATCGGGCATGGATGTGGTGATGTCCTTAGGTTAGTTAGGTTTAATTAGTTCTAAGTTCTAGGCGACTGATGACCTCAGAAGTTAAGTCGCATAGTGCTCGGAGCCATTTGAACAGCGGTTCATTTGCAGAATACTGGGGAAATGCAATCATTGCACAAAGGATATCGCACACAAAACACTCGAGCGACCCACCCTAGAATATTGTTGAAGTGTGTGGGATCCGTACCAAATAAAACTAACACGGGTACTGAACGTATACGAGGAAGAGGAACACGAATGGTCACAGGTTTGTTTGACACGTGTGAGACTGTCACTGAGATACTGAAAGAACTGAACTGGCAGACACTTTAAGATAGACCCAAACTACACCGTGAAAGTATTCTTAGAGAGTTTCTAGAACGAATTTTAACCGATGACTCTAGAGATACGCTACAACCGTCGATGTATCGCTTTTGCAAGGATTACGAAGACAAGGCCAGACCAATAACAGCATGCACGGAGGCAATTAAACAACCATTCTTCTAGCCCTCCGTAGTGAAAGGAATAGGAGAAAGCCGTAATAGCTGGTACAATGAGACGTACCCTCTGCCATGCACCTCACAGTGGTCTGCATGGTGTTGATGTTGATGTAGATGTCTAACACATACTTCCCAAAGATATTTAGTCTGTATAAAACTTCTATTCTAAACACAGATTCGGGTTTCTTATACAATCACAAGTTTAATGGTAGTAGGTACAGGGCTACAAACACTTTATTAAATAGACGATGAATTTAATTGACTTAATTATGCATTAAAAGTAATTTTTTCAAGTCATCTGACAGCTTGCCTATCAAACGGTGGCGACGGAAAAATTTCTGGGTTCTCCTATCGGTTAATTCATAAATTCCTCAGAGTGGAGTCTAACTATAGAAGATCCAGTGGCCGTTGTTTACAGAAATCCAATCCAAGGTGACGATCGCGTGTAGACGCCTGGCGCCACCCCATTAATGCCAACTTGTGCGTGGGTGTGGCGAACTACCCCTCGGCTGAAAGTCTAAGCGGCCATCGGCATTTCCGCCCCCAATTATGTTGGCAGCAGCGACCTTTTACTGTCGGAGGAAGCGTGCAGTGTGCGAGGACCCGAGATTACAAAATCACTGAGAGTCGCATCCTCGCACGCAGTTGCGACGGTGCTCGGTAGGGTCATTTCATGGCAGCACATTGTGGGCTTTATTTCGTGACCAGCGGTCGACCGACAGTACCCGCCATTTTCCGCTGCATGTGTTCGATTCCAGCGACACGGAAGCAACCGGGCACCATTACGCTCAATCTGATCGACTCATTCGCTGCAGAGTGCTCATAGTAAAGCCGACTGTGTTCAAGATGTTATTCGGTTTGGACCGCGAGAGATCAGTCTCCCGGTTTTATCGGTGTTGATTCCGTAGTCTTCGTCATGCTGCCTGTCACCGTGAGCTCGCAACGTGTTTCCACTCGTGGCTCTTCACCGTAACTTGTGATTCGAATCCTGGAGACCATATTTGATAAGCTGCTTCAAAACTCCTTCTAGAGACTGAAATAGTTATGTCAACCTTGTTCATATTCTGCGTCTTTTCTTGGCTCATAGCAAGCCTACGTATCGCCCGTGTAGTCCGAAATTGTGGACTGGCTAATTACCATCTATGTGTATGGAAACTGCATCTTATTTCAATGTGTTTACGAGAATGTATCTGCTTTTCTTTCAGTTGCCTGTTACTGGTATATAGTCTTCTCCCGTTCTCTTCATTAATCAATTAATTTCAATCAGCAATCGAAATCTCTGCAGTACGATAGGTGGAACTCATTTCTTCTATCTATTTTGCTTTACATAACAATAAGGCTAGCAACTCCTGCATGTTATCGCTTACGAGCGATTTGTAATTCGTCCGTTTTAGGTAGTTCAGTTGCCATTGACTGCGTCGAGTTACAGATGCCACAGTATTTACAAGAAAGGACTCAATTTTCAGAAGAGTAGTACTTAACCAGGCGAGGGCTTACTGTAGAGAGGGAGGGGGGTTATTATGCTATTCATATTCTCTCTTTCTCTCTCTAGTGACTTGCTGTGACGTTCACTTTTAATGTACCACAGGTGCCTAAGATTCTAACAGTAATAATAATAACGAACAAATGTTATAAAATGTCTTAAAATAATACTGATAATAATTATTATTATTTGTTTGTGTCAGTGTCTAGTGAGTTTATCCAGGAGATTGTAATCGAAGAAATGTAGCATTTGAAAATCATTCATGCAATTAATTTAAAAACTAGAATAGAAAAAGACACTGGCAACTTTCACAGTGTGAAAATTTACGCAACATAAAAATACAAGTTTGTGCACGTCATTATCAATATTTTACCAAGAATTACGATTGTAAGCCCTGGCTGTGCAGGCATATAAGCGAGGTGTACGCCGATTCTTTGTTTCTGCCTACGCTAGAGAAGTCAATCAATCTTTCTGAGTTTTCATTAGTGTTGACTCGTTCCTCTTTTCTGTTTAAGCAAGACTGAGTACACAGTTGGTAGGGTTAATTTAGAAGAACTCTGGGACAGAGATGGAACAGGATTGAAATGATTCTACTCCACAATGACTGTACAGAGATTCAGGTTTCTGGCACAGTGGCTGAGATTTGACGATAAGTCAACGAGGTCCGACAGGCGAAAAGAGGATAAATTGGCTCCTATACGAAATATATTTGATTCGTTCACCAAAAACTGCATACCACACTATTCTCTTGGAGAATATGTTACTGTAGATGAAACGCTTGTCAAATTTAGAGGACGATGTAGTTTTCGAATGTACATTCCTTCAAAACCTGGCAAATGTGGAATAAAAGTGTTCCATCTAGCCGATGCAAGAACGGCGTACACGTCAAATTTGGAAGTTTATTTAGGTAAGCAGCCAGGTGGACCGTATAAGTTGAGTAATCGTGCAGCTGATGTCGTCAAAAGGTTGTGTAATCATATTTCCAAAACATCAAGGAACATAACGATGGATAACTGGTTTACGAGCTATGAACTGGCACTGTCACTTCTGAAAGACCATAAATTAACACTTTTGGGAACGGTAAGAAAGAACAAGACGGAAATTCCCCCAGAATTCGTGAACACAAGAGGTAGAAATGCTTTTACATGTATCTTTGGCTTTCAGAAGACGTGCACATTAGTGAGTTATGTACGAAAGAAAAACAGGTACCTTCTTCTAATGAGTACTATGGACCATGACACAAAATAGATACAACAAAATGGGAAGAAATGAACCCGGAGATGATAAATCTGTATAATGCTACTGAGGGTGGAGTAGTTTAGTAGATCAGATGTGTGCCACCCATGGTGCAGCAAGAACAACTAGAAGGCCTTATTGTTTTGCTTACTGAATGTAGCAGGCCTAAATAGTCTCGTCATCTTCAGAGCCAACAACCAGAGGGAGACCAAGAGGAGAGACTTTCTGCAATCGCTTGGGAAGGCTCTTGTCAGAGGCCAATTACTACACAGGGCTGGCAGTAAGCACATCAACCGACCTCTCAAAAGATCAGTCAACAGACTGGCGGGGGTCGAACAGCAAGACGATGGGAATGTGAACCAGAGTACGGTGCCTAAGAGAGGACGGTGCTATTGGTGTGAAGATAGCAAAACCCAATAGATTTGTTACAAACGCTCTACGTCTGTGTGTCTCAAAAAACACTCAAGTTTAATTTGTAAAGACTTCATGTAGTGGTCTGGTGTGGTAAAACGACATGTGGAAACAGTACGTTCAAAAGACATTGTGGAGACTCTCTGTTTACTTACAACGTTTTCTTACATGTTTTCTACTCATCTGTTCATACCTGAGTTTGGTAGCATTCATTGTTCTACTTTGTGTGCTATGACACACGACAGTCGCATTGTGTAACCATTTTTCTCCTGTAGGTATGTAAATGTTAGAATCACTGTCTAATTTGTTTACGTAGCAATAAAGCACAACAATTTACTCAAACCCAAAGAAAAACGTGTTTGTCTACTTCATCTAGACAACATACGTGAATGTGAAGCCCTTTTGTGCTCCCTATCCTTAACGAATCAGACTGATATGCAGGTCGTGTCTGTGAGACCCCTCGTAGCAACGGTGGTACAAAGGAACATACTAGCAACGCAGGGTTAAATGTAGTCCTTTCGTGACCGTCTCCCCGGTATGCAATTCATTGTAACAGCCAGACGACGGCTACGTTAGTGCTGAGGCTACTGACTGTTGCTCGAATTGTCAGCAGTTCAACAGCCCGCATACCTCATTAATGAGTCTATTGCTGCGGCTAGACCGAAATGCATCAGACATAACAGCAGTCCAAATTAAGCTCGATGCCCGCGCTTGCACAAACTGTGTCAATAAGGATGTGCCTTGTAATACAGCATAATTTTCATATGTTTGTCTTCGGTGTAAGGAGACAAATACACCGCACAGGCTTGCGCAACCGACTACTGACGTCACATCCGGAGCCTTCCCATAGCTTTTAGCCACTCCTGTGTGTCTCCCATCGCTCTCCTCAGTCAGCTGTAAAGCAGGTGACTCCCCTACCCAGGCCAAAGCGGAAAACTCTTTAAGAAGACGCATATCGTACCAGGGCAAGCGCAACATGGAAAACAAGGAGGCAGTAATCGAGTTCTATTAGCCACATTTCACAGTTTTAGTGACAAATGACCTTCCTTGTGTACGATACTCAACTTCTGCCTAGCTACATGTATGTGGTGAACATAGAGTTGAAAATTGGAGCCGAACCTTGGACTCGAACCCAGATGTCTTCCGTGTCTCAGGCAGTCGCGTTAACCAGCAGGCAAACTCAGCACACCTCCACTGGCGTTCCCACCTACGATTTACGACCAGTGCCAGATGACATTCTCCTAACAGGTATGTGGGAATACAACAGTACTACTGGGGGACGGGAAGACGGGGGAATATCATTTCACGTCATCATATCCCCAAATTCATTCCACTTCAGTGCATTTCATTCACTTCATAAAAACATTGTGGTTTTGTAGCCGTCCATGTAAAGTTTCATGTTATCCCGTTTGTCCTAGTATGGCCATTCGCTGACTAATTAGTGTCGTATTAAAATAGCTACTTGTAACGGGACATGCTCCTCTTGCATTACTTTTGCTCAACAGTAGTTGTCGATACCAGTATTATTTTTCGAATTTTGGACAGGTCAGTATTATCTCAGTTGCTTTTCTGAAAACTTTCATACAATTTTATACACAGTATGTTATATTTCAAGCTAAAATTTATGAAAAAGAATTAGATTATCAAATATTTTAGTCTCTATGTTGCAGTCGATAAGTACTAGTTCTGGATGTACAGTTAAATTTCTTTCAGAAACATTTGAAATTACGAATTATTGACACACTTAAAATTTCTATTATTAATTTGCAATCCTGTACTGTTTACCATATTTATTTCTAGATTCATTTATGAAATAAGAATCGAAATTAAAGCTAGTAAAAATTCATTAATTAATAAAAATTGTAAACCCTTTGGAATACTGTTATTTCCGCAGAGTGAGGGAGTTGTAAGCATGCCTCTGATGTGATCGGACGTATTTTTGTATTTTTGTGCGAACAGTGTAATTTCGGCTTTGTAAATGTGAAAAAAGACTTTATAGTATACTAAAATGTGAGAAAATATATTTACATAAAAACAAAAATTCTGCAACAACCATCTTCAAATGTATTTAGTTCAATCCAACCGTGAGGACCTAAAATGTGAGATTTTTCAGCTTCAAGAACCAGACCCTAGGCAAGAAGAACTGGAGCCAATTCAACACGACAAGCTAAGTAAACTAGAAAGTTTATTGTAATCTTCGCTCCTCTCAGATCTTCATAAAAGACTTTGCTTATTGCTTAATGTGGACAACAGGTGAAAATAGCAAGGAGGGGGGAGATTATGAACTTCAGGTGACAAAGTACGTCCTATCTACACCTACATGTCCTCCGCAAGCCACGATAAGGTGCACGAAGGTGGGTACCTTTCAACACGACCAGTCATTCCCTTTCCTGCTCCACCCCGGCGGAAGAAAGATCGTAAGCACCGTGCGACTCCTAATTTATCCTATCTTGTCTTAGCGGTCCTTACGCGAAATGTACTATGACTGCAGCAGGATCATTCTGCAGTTAGTCGCAAATACCGGCTCTATAAATTTTCTCATTAGTCTTTCGGAAAAGGAACATCGTCTTCTCCCCGGCAATTCTCATTTGAATTCACGAAGCACCTTAATACTTGCGTGTTGAACGAACCTACCGGTAACAAATCTAGCAGCACGCCTCTGCATTGCTTCGATATCTTCCTTTAATCCGGCCTCTTATGGATTCCAAATACTGGGGCAGTATTCAAGAATACTCGTAGGTTGCATTGTAGTGTTCTACACGCGGCGCCTTTTATAGATGAGCTACACTTTCCAAGAATTTTCTAAATAAACCGAAATCGATCATTCGAATTCGTCTCTACGACCTTACGTGCTCGTTCCATTTCACACCGTTTTGCAATATCTGACAGACGCGATTGTGGCAAGCAGCAACTCCAACGCTTTATTCAAACATTACAGGGTAGTTTTTCCTACTCGTCTCCATTAACCAATATTTCCCTACATTTAGAGCGAGCTCTGTCGTTCATCATATCAAACAGGGCTGGCCGGTGTGGCTGAGCGGTTCTAGGCGCTACAGTCTGAAACCGCGCGACCGCTACGGTCGCAGGTTCGAATCCTGCCTGGAGCATGGGTGTGTGTGATGTCCTTAGGTTAGTTAGATTTAAGTAGTTCTAAGTTCTAGGGGACTGATGACCTCAGAAGTTAAGTCCCATAGTGCTCAGAGCCATTTCAACCGTATCAAACAGAAATTTTGTCTAAGTCATCCTGTATCCTACTACAATGACTCAATGACTACACTTTCACCTTAAACTACAGCGTCATAGGCAAACAGTCCCTGCTCTGTTATGTGATAGGGATCCCACCATTAACACTTCATGTTGTAATTTACCCCTCCCTTGTTTGTTGTTGCTGCTGTCCAGTATGGTGAAGTCTTTACAGAAGATTCGAGAGGAGTAAAATTTACAATAAACTTTTTACTTATCTTTTCTCGCACAGTTGGCTCCAATTGTTCATGTCTAGCGGCCTGATTCTTGAAGCTGAAATTCTCATGGATCAATTGATCTAAATCATTTTGAAGAATGTCCTAGAATTTTTGTTTTTACGATAATTTACTGTCTCATATTTTACTATATTACACTTTTTTCTTTGCTTTTTAGCAGAAAAGGTGCTGAGTTGAATACTTGTGGCAAGTTGATACTTCCTTCCTGACGCCAACTTTTGCTTCTGGAATGAGCTATCCTCAGAACGACTCAACGCTTCAGTCGTAGTTGCGCTCCATGCTTCACCAACTGCCCACCCACCAGCCCCTGAGACTGAGATCCCTGTGGTAAAGGATAGAGTGAACAGTCTGACTTGATCATAGCTACATGATGAGTCAGTTAGAGAAGCGCTGCCCAGTTAGGGTCAGCTTGCAAATAAATAAATAAATAAATGAATGAAATAAACGTTAACCCTTCAGAGGTGTGCAGAGACCTAAGACATTTTAAAAAATCAGATTCTTGATGTCAGGATGGGACTCGATAGCTGGCCTACTGTCGCTGTTCTAGTCGGTGTCTTCAGTGTAATCTTTCTCCGGCTGGTGTTAGCCTCGTAGCATATCAAGAGAGAGAGAGGCTTTGAGCGCTGCAAGAAGACTGGCTCAGCTGAAAGAACCTCATCTCCCCACCCCCTCCCGCGCCGCACGCATACACACACACACACACACACACACACACACACACACACACACACACAAGCCTGGCGTCAGTTTCGAGTGTAAGCCTCGCATGCAATTTAATTTATCATTCAAAATTAATTCTGGAGTTTATGCATCCATTCTTCAACCTATGTCAAAAAGTACGTCTAGCAAAGGTGATGGGTCGAATTGCTTGTGTTTACGCAATTATGAGAGCAATTTGTATTGTTCTGGCGCCGTACCCCTTGTTGACCCCGGCGGTCACAAGCCTTGAAGTCTATGCCTGCCACTGTTGCCTCAGTAGCATCAACAACGAGATAACAAATGCGCGTAGAAGCCTGCTACTGCGCCAGGACGTTCCATTATAGCAGCTGAGTCACATTTCGAAAAAAACGAGAAGCAGCGACGCAGCAACGGCTACACAGCTATTAGTACCGAAAGAGGCAAAGCGCGTCGGGTTCCAGGAAACGCTTCTACGCGACTCCGCGATAATTTCGCCTGCACTTTCGCGGCGTCAAGATTATGTCGCTCCCTGGCCAGGAGAAGACTGGAATATGCCTACCAGTGATACAGGAAAGACGTAATGAAAGACGAATTTTATTTTCTACTTGTTTACAATTATTACATTTTTACTACACACACACACACACACAGAGCGAGAGAGAGAGAGAGAGAGAGAGACGTATATGTGTAAACTGGATTACAGTAATTGCCGTTGACTACTTAAGTATGAATTGTCTCAATCTATCAGAGAATTCTCTATTTCATTTGCGAGAGCTCAGAAATGTGCGTTCGCAATATTCGATTTAAAGAAGGAAAGAAGAAAGATTAGTAGTTGACATCCCGTCGACATCGAGGTCATTAGAGGCGGAGTAAACGCCGGATTGTTTCAAGAATGGGAAAGGAAATCGGCTGTGCAGTTTCAAAGAAACTATCCCGGCATTCGCCTGGAACATTTTAAGATAATCATGAGAAACGTAAATGTGGATGGCCACTAGGGGATTTGAGCCACTGCCCTCCCCAGTGCGATTCCAGCGAATACCCATCGAGCCGCCTCGCTCGGTAGATGTACGAATAATTCCGTCTTCTGCAGACTGCCGTCTGTCTGCTGAATTATCCGTAACTTCGCAAGCTGAAGCTTGCAGGTACATCTCTTCCGTTTCTCCAGGAATGGACAAATTACGTGGTATCACTGACTGATGACTGACTAGCCTTAAACGTCTTCACTGTCCTACTTCTGATGACAAATTTGCTTATTCAGTGGCCCATCATGGGTCCATTCACCTATTCCATAGATTTTGTTTCAGTGGTTCTGCTTCCTGTTTCACGCTGTTCTCTAGAAGTATGAACAATATTCTAATTTTAACTGAATGTACTTCTGTACATACGTCCATATCCCACCATAGGTAATTCACTATTTAAAAGATCGGTTCACCTTTTAAAGGCGCCATCAAACCGTTACATGAAAATAGTGACTATGTACACAACGCTACAAAACCCTTTGTTTACTTTTTTGTACATAAGTGTGATAAACTAAAGGGTGAAAATAACCTTCCCATGATGTGCCACTGCAAAGTAACATAGTTCGATGAAACTTGGACTATACACAGAGAGGTTCAAATGGCTCTGAGCATTATGGGACTTAACTGCTGAGGTCATCAGTCCCCTAGAACTTAGAACTACGTAAACCTAACTAACCTAAGGACGTTACACACATCCATGCCCGAGGCAGGATTCGAACCTGAGACCGTAGCAGTCGCGCGGTTCCAGACTGTAGCGCCTAGAACCGCTCGGCCACCCCGGCCGGCATAGACAGAAAGGACTGATGCACTATTGTTCACATGGTAAATGAAAAAAATAGGCACTGTGACGAAAAGAAATGACACTTTTATTGGAAATACAATAATTACACTCAAGTTAGTGTGATTTATTATGCCCTGCTGGACAGTACTGTTGTGTTCTTCCCACTCGTCCAATATAGGATGGCTAGGAACCCTGCTTTCTCGGATCGCAAGACAACATTTCAATCAAATCGTATTAATGAAGTCTATTACAGTAAGATAAATGACAATACTTAACTTTGCGTATGCACAAAGGTGTTGGTTGGTTGGATTAAAAGAGGGGGGAAAGTGACCAAACTACGAGGTCATCAGTTTCTTGTTCCGAATAAAACAATGCCACAAATGTGAGAATAAAACGTACGAGACTGACAACTCAAAACAGAATGAAAGGAAAAATCACAAGAACGATGGAGGGCAAAAACATGTAAATGGACAAAAGGGGACAAGAAAACCACAGCAACGCAAGAAACGGGATGAATAGATTAAAACAACAAAGCAGATTACCATGGTTGGCTGACCATGAGAATAAAAAAGGAGAAGCCAGCCACTCTGCAACACATTAAAGCCTCCAACCTAGAAGCCACACTGTCTTAATGGATTAGTTCGTCGTACATCCCAGACTGATTTGTGTGTTTATTTCGCACAGTGTTGCTTGTCTGTTAGCACGGACAATGCTGCTGCTCTCGGTCGTTAAGTGAAGGCCATAGGCCGCTACATGGTCCATGGGTAGAGGCAATGTGTGAAATTTGGTGATCTCGGTACACTCTTGACAATGTTCGTCTTGAAATACTCAATTTCCTAAGGATTTCCGAAATGGAGTGTCCCTTTCCACATTCAAAGTCTTAATTCCCGTCGTGTGGCCATAACCACGTGAGAAATCTTATCACATGACTCGCCTGAGTACAAATGACAACTCCGCCAATGCATTGCCCGTATATACTTTGTGTACACGACAGTACCGTCATCTGTATATGAGCATATCGCTATACCATGACTGTCACCTAGGTGTGTTATGCGCACCTTGTGGTAAATTATAATACCATGGTTAACCTCCTCAATCATGTGACTAGATTTTGCGAATGAAGGATTTATAGTGGTGGTCAGTTTGTTGTTCTGGGAGAAAATAAGACTAAAGTCCTAAATTTAAAATATTGTTGTGTTTCACAAAAATGTCACAGTATGTAGCATATATGTTACATCACCACTCAAATACGTCTCTTGTCCTAGTAATGACGTGTGTTCAGGGATTCATTAGTTGGATTTTATATATAAACTGACAACTGGAACACATAAATATATTTACATAAATACTACAAAATCTTTTTTATTATTGTATCTGAAAATGCAACCAAGAAAGTTTTCAGACGAAGAGATTTCAAAAAGTAAGTTACACATTATTATGGTAGGTCAAGTAACTTTCACAGACTACCGCACTACTCTTCAAAGTTACGCAGTTACCTGACACTTTTTCGATATAGTCACCAAGTCCCTGTTAACAAAGGTCGGCGAGTTCCACCTATCGTTCAGTTTCTCGGTGATAACAGGCGCTCCTTCATCTCGGAGCTATTGGCGAACCGCTGCGTGAACGTGATCGTGGTCGGAAAATCTGCGTCTGTTGCAATTCAGTTCGTGGATTGCCTTCACACTCTCGTCTGTGGTTCACGGCGGTAGCCTTCCTTGCCAGTGAGAATAACCCATGTCTACGCACGTCTGTGGGCCTTGGTCAAATTGTTGGCACCGACTCACTTCGGCCCGACGCGACCTTCCATTTGGTCCACATGCCGCCGGAATTTCACGGTGGATCTGTGTGCAATTTAGACGTTTTGGCAATAAGAATCATACCGCCCATCGTACGTTTCCAGTTGCCCTACCATTTCACTCTGTCACTGTGGTTCACCTGTTACCTTACCGCAGCACAACTGTCTGTGCAGGAAACCCGGAATGTGCACTCACTTCTGACTACGTGCTACGCTTCTTGGCAACGGTCTTACCGTGGGTGGACTTGTCTAACGTACTTTCTAAAGTCCCTACATATATGTTCCACTCAACTATTTGTTTTACAGAATTGCAGAAAGCCGCTACTTTTTCTGTGACGCAACGACATACACTCCTGAAAATTGAAATAAGAACACCGTGAATTCATTGTCCCAGGAAGGGGAAACTTTATTGACACATTCCTGGGGTCAGATACATCACATGATCACACTGACAGAACCACAGGCACATAGACACAGGCAACAGAGCATGCACAATGTCGGCACTAGTAAGTGTATATCCACCTTTCGCAGCAATGCAGGCTGCTATTCTCCCATGGAGACGATCGTAGAGATGCTGGATGTAGTCCTGTGGAACGGCTTGCCATGCCATTTCCACCTGGCGCCTCAGTTGGACCAGCGTTCGTGCTGGACGTGCAGACCGCGTGAGACGACGCTTCATCCAGTCCCAAACATGCTCAATGGGGGGCAGATCCGGAGATCTTGCTGGCCAGGGTAGTTGACTTACACCTTCTAGAGCACGTTGGGTGGCACGGGATACATGCGGACGTGCATTGTCCTGTTGGAACAGCAAGTTCCCTTGCCGGTCTAGGAATGGTAGAACGATGGGTTCGATGACGGTTTGGATGTACCGTGCACTATTCAGTGTCCCCTCGACGATCACCAGTGGTGTACGGCCAGTGTAGGAGATCGCTCCCCACACCATGATGCCGGGTGTTGGCCCTGTGTGCCTCGGTCGTATGCAGTCCTGATTGTGGCGCTCACCTGCACGGCGCCAAACACGCATACGACCATCATTGGCACCAAGGCAGAAGCGACTCTCATCGCTGAAGACGACACGTCTCCATTCGTCCCTCCATTCAAGCCTGTCGCGACACCACTGGAGGCGGGCTGCACGATGTCGGGGCGTGAGCGGAAGACGGCCTAACGGTGTGCGGGACCGTAGCCCAGCTTCATGGAGACGGTTGCGAATGGTCCTCGCCGATACCCCAGGAGCAACAGTGTCCCTAATTTGCTGGGAAGTGGCGGTGCGGTCCCCTACGGCACTGCGTAGGATCCTACGGTCTTGGCGTGCATCCGTGCGTCGCTGCGGTCCGGTCCCAGGTCGACGGGCACGTGCACCTTCCGCCGACCACTGGCGACAACATCGATGTACTGTGGAGACCTCACGCCCCACGTGTTGAGCAATTCGGCGGTACGTCCACCCGGCCTCCCGCATGCCCACTATACGCCCTCGCTCAAAGTCCGTCAACTGCACATACGGTTCACGTCCACGCTGTCGCGGCATGCTACCGGTGTTAAAGACTGCGATGGAGCTCCGTATGCCACGGCAAACTGGCTGACACTGACGGCGGCGGTGCACAAATGCTGCGCAGCTAGCGCCATTCGACGGCCAACACCGCGGTTCCTGGTGTGTCCGCTGTGCCGTGCGTGTGATCATTGCTTGTACAGCCCTCTCGCAGTGTCCGGAGCAAGTATGGTGGGTCTGACACACCGGTGTCAATGTGTTCTTTTTTCCATTTCCGGGAGTGTATTTTGCATTTATTGCTCTCCACAAATGTGAAATCGTTACATGCAGGCAACCCATAACCGAAATGACTTTTCTGAGTTTTAGTTATCATCGCAGGCAGATGCATCGCATGGAACGCCCTTGCCGTTAATGATGGCATAGGCTTTGGTTTTCTGAGACGTTTCCTCACTGAAAGTACATCATCTTATCGTATTCCTCCTCTTCTTCAATCTCTTCTTCCTCTTTTATTCTTTCTTGTGGATGTGAAAGTATAAATCGTTGCCGAATGTAGACACAGCGTTACGTCGAAAAAAAATAAGCCGCCATATTGTTGTGAGGAAGGAAAAAAAATGGTTCAAATGACTCTGAGCACTATGGGACTTAACTTCTGAGGTCATCAATCCCCTAGAACTTAGAACTACTTATACTTAACTAACCTAAGGACATCACACACATCCATGCCCGAGGTAGGATTCGAACCTGCGACTGTAGCGTTCGCGCGGTTCCAAACTGCAGCGCCTAGAACCGCTCGGCCGGCGAGGAAGGAAACAATCACTTATTTGATACTGCAGACGTCGGTGTATTAACATTACGTTTTTTTCTATGCACACTAGTTCAAACTTACTAAAAAACTAATAGAAATTACATTTGTTCCACGAAGTCGTGTCAGCACTGCGATGAATAGGTTTCTTCAGTTGCCGGGTGGTTATAACGAAAGTACAGCCACTTACATGGTCCAGTGTGGGCTGTAATCGTTGTGTAGTAGTAAAACTTCGTAGATATTCTAATGCGTTAATTCCGAACCGTTTCACGGTGGAAAAAAATAGTTCTAGTGCAAATCTGGCACTGTACAGCATCTCGTAGACGTCTCGGTAGCTCATATTGAACAAATAGTATGCGCGGCGGTTAATAGCAACATCAACTTTATGTCTTTCTCAGTCGGTTTCACATCAAAGCGTTAGATTATCTACGAAGTTTCGCCGCCATTCGATAATTAAAGCCCACATTGGAGCTCTGTGAATAGCTGCACTTTAATTATAACAGTCCGGCACATGCCGAAACATACTGGGAGCTTGTAGAAAACACAGTGATGGTGCAATGTACACGTTACAATCCGACACAGTAGCTTTAGTTAATTGCTCGAGCTAGAGAAAAATAAAAATTTGATGTAGCATATATGCTACATCAGAACTAAGGAGGATAATACAGCGGTCTAAGCTTCCATGAGTTTAGTGAGTGAGGTAAAACATCATCCAGTAATTAAAGACAGTAGCCGCTTTGGTGTGACTTTAAAGCAGCAACTCATTAACATCCTTTGTCAGACGAAGAATACAGGAAATGTATTGGCTATTACGAATATGGACCATGATCGGCTGTGTATTTGAATGACGACAATGAAAATTTGTGCCGGACTGCAACCCGAATCCGGATTTCCCGCTGTACGTGAGCGATCCCTTTAACCGAATCGGCTATCCGTGCACGAATCACGGCCGGACCCAAACTTCCACATGTCGTCCATGTATCTATGTGCCACAACTTGCACTCGTACGCTACGTACCGGGTGATCAAAAAGTTAGTATAAATTTGAAAACTGAATAAATCGTGGAATAATGTAGATAGAGAGGTACAAATTGACACACATGCTTGGAATGACATGGGATTTTATTAGAACCAAAAAAATACAAAAGTTCAAAAAATGTCCGACAGATGGCGCTTCATTTGATCAGAATAGCAATAATTAGCATAACAAAGTAAGACAAAGCAAAGATGTTGTTCTTTACAGGAAATGCTCAATATGTCCATCATCACTGCTCAACAATAGCTGTAGTCAAGGAATAATGTTGTGAACAGCACTGCAAAGCATGTCCGGACTTATGGTGAGGCATTGGCGTCGGATGTTGTCTTTCAGCATCCCTAGAGATGTCGGTCGATCACGATACACTTGCGACTTCAGGTAACCCCAAAGGCAATAATCGCACGGACTGAGGTCTGGGGACCTGGGAGGTCAAGCATGACGAAAGTGGCGGCTGAGCACACGATCATCACCAAACGACGCGCGCAAGAGATCTTTCACGCGTCTAGCAATATGGGGTGGAGCGCAATCCTGCATAAACATCGTACGTTGCAGCAGGTGTTTATCAGCCAGGCTGGGGATGATGCGATTCTGTAACATATCGCCGTACCTCTCACCCGTCACGGCAGCAGTTACAAAACCCGAATCACGCATTTCCTCGAAGATAAAAGGGCCCCTATAACGGTAGGTGTGGTAAATCCAACCCATACCGCGACTTTCTCGTCGTGAAGGGAGTTTCCACGACAGTTCTAGGATTTTCGGTAGCCCAAATTCTGCAGTTGTGGGCGTTAACATGCCCTCGGAGCGTGAAATGAGCTTCGTCGTTACTCAACCAATCGTCATCTTCCGCCATCTTTTGAAACGCCCACACCGCAAATGCCCTCCGCTTCACGAAATCGCCAGTTAACAGTTCATGATGCCGATGGATTTTGTACGGACAGCATCGGGGGGTACGCCTAAGTGCCAACCAAACAGTAGTGTATGGAACGCCGATGCGACGTGCCACTGCACGAGCGCTGACTTCCCCGTGCATAGACGAACCCGCTACAGTCTCCATTTCTTCCTGAACTGTCTCAGCAGCATTACGCCTTGTGCTCGGTCGGCCACTACGAGGTCTATAGTCCAAACAACCCGTGGCTTCGAACTTCGAAATCATTCTCGCCACAGCTGCATTTGTCAACGGACCTTTACCCGTTCGAATCCCCTTCCTATGGCGATAGGATCGTAACGCTGAAATAGCACATTCCCCATTCTGATAATACAGCTTCACCAAAAGCGCCTTTTCAGGTAACGTCAAAATGCTGCCACTGCTGGCGCATCTGATTCTCTCTCTCATTACAGCTCCTTTTACACACGATTGTCATGCGCAGTCACTGACGTTTTGCTGTCCAGCGCCATCTGTCGGGCATTTTGTGAACTTCGTTTTTTTTTTTGTTCTAATAAAACACCATGTCATTCCAAGCATGTGTCAATTTTTACCTCTCTATCTACATTATTCCGTGGTTTATTAAGTTTTCAAATTTATACTGACTTTTTGATCACCCGGTATATTGCCGTGCAGGAAGGATACATTTATTGATAGTCGTGGGTCTGGTATTGGGGATCAGGTACAAAATTATGCCTGTGGTATAAAGAAGTACGGTGCAATGTTCGTCTGGGCACACGACGAAGCGGAGAGCATCGTCGGGACCTGCCAAACAGGGCGACAACTGCCGCAGAGGTCCCTCCGAGCGCCCATTGGCCACTGTGCCCGGCCGCCACGTCCGCCGGCAGCTCGCTCGCTCACCGTGCAGCGCGCCAGTGCGTAGCAGCAGGTGGGCGGCGCGTGTCCGCCCAAGGCCGCGGCCGGGCTTCCCGCAGCGCGCGGTGACGTCACCGGCCGCGAGGCGCGTGGCTCGCGGAACTGACGATCGCGCGTGCCCCCCCCCCCCCTCCCCCCTCCCATGCACTCACAGCCACGGCACACCTCAACGTGCTGCCTCAACTCGCACCTTAACTCTGCAGCGAGTATATGCGCACTCTCCGTCCCGCGTCGTCATCACACGTCTCATACGACGCAAATCATCTCTGAATGAAACCGACACTCGTCCTACTGATACAGTCCTTAAAATAAGTTGCGACTTTCGACAGTTCAGTTCGAAGCGAGTGAAGGGAAGCTTAATTGCCAGCGTGTGCTGCGCGCCATTAGAGTGCCTACACGGTGCTGTAACTACGAGGCTCGCTTCACTGCACGAACAGCAAGGGGCACAAACCGACCAATCTTGACAACTTCCTCAAACGATATTAAAGAAACTATTTGATAAAAAACTAAGATTCTCGCACATTTGTAGCTTCACGATGGACCGCCTGTCACTTCATTGATGGTCATAGTTATTGTGGTTTTTCGAGATTAGGTGAACTATTGCAAGAAATTCTTAAAGTTTGCAATGGATAATGTGGGTCGCTATTAATTTGCGTTTTGTGCATGTTGGTCGTTGCTGCATACGACATGTCGATACTGAATTATTCGTTAAACTTGTAAGGATATTGCTATCTGCCACCAATCTCGAAAAAATGAAGCGTACGTAAAGCGCTCTTCACGAACGGACAGGCCAGCGAAAAGGCCAGAATGAAATACAAATCCTTCATATCTCATAAAGGGTTTGACATACTGAAACACGATTTTGCCAAATAACATACAAATAGAAGAGTATTTCGCCATATGATTAATAAACTAAACTTCCATATCTACCACGATTTTCAAAAAAAATGGTTCAAATGGCTCTGAGCACTATGGGACTTAACAGCTGTGGTCATCAGTCCCCTAGAACATAGAACTACTTAAACCTAACTAACCTAAGGACATCACACACATCCATGCCCGAGGCAGGATTCGAACCTGCGACCGTAGCAGTCGCGCGGTTCCGGACTGTGCGCCTAGAACCGCGAGACCACCGCGGCCGGCACGCGATTTTCAAGCAACTATAGTTTCCTTTCCAATGAAATAACGTGAATTGCAGTGGGTTTTGCAAGAATATAAGTAAAGACGTTGCACGTTTATTTTTATACTGAAAATGGGCTTTTTCATAAAATACTGATTTACCTTGCCCTCAGCTGCTTGTTCAACAACACAATTCTGTCGCAATTTGAACTGCATTAGAATGTTAGTGAGATACATATTTGTAAACTCTGCCATGTTTTGGAAAAAAAGCCGATTTTAACATGGCAGCAAGAGAAGTTACGCATTACTGAAAACTCGTCAGTCCTTCACTGATCCATGTATGGCTGACAATTCGAAAACAGTCCTATGGGGTAACATTTGCAGTGGCTTCTTTTGTCAGCATTTCAGCCTCACTGAGAACAATTTTTTTTCGTCACATCGTAATTAGATGAATGAGATATAGAGGAAGCCTGATTTAACTATCCTCTTTGGCGTTAGCTAGTTCGCCGACCTTGTAGCGTGGAGTTTTTGGGTTGTCCGGCACTACAAGTTCCGTTAACTGCGTCTTATGCATCCTGGTTTCAACTTTATTCAATGGAACATTTCTCGGTATCCAGAGAAAAATATCCGCTATCGTCCAATGCATTGTTGGAGCTTTACCTATCTCAACAGAATCGTATGGCGCATGTTCATCATTTTTGTCGAATTCAAGTGAATATTTTGCAGCAGAACATTATTTTCTCAGCTGGTGAGCGCGTTCCTGGTGTCTGGACTTTTATTTCGAATCTCGTGTTTAGACTTGGCGCAATGTTGTTATTAATGGAATGCTAACATAAAACATTCGTTCACAAAACCTGACTACCACAGAACACTTCAACGCCAAAAAATATCACTTTACAACGAGGGCTGACGTACATCATGCACGTAATGCGCAACACCACGTGGTACTGTTTATCTACGTCGTGGCAACAGGAGTGTCTCACCAACCGAACCACTGGCGGCGCGGTAGAGAACGCTGGCTCGCAATTGGTGTTATCTGGGCAACGGCGTCACGTCGCCTCCGGTGAACCAAAAGTTAAAAGTAGCAACTAATTTTAAACGCACCGTAGGCTGTAAAAACAATGTATGACGGCTTATTCTTAGTCATGCAAATAGTTTCGGCTCAGGTGACCATTCTCGAAAAACGAGGGAACATTACCGTTCAACGTCCCGCCGACATCAAGGTTATTACAGACGGAGCACACGCTCGTATTGGGTGAGGACTGGTAGGAAATCGTCCGTGTCCTTTTCAGAGGAACCATTTGCCCGGAGCGATTTCGGGAAATCACGGAACTGAAATCTAGGTGGCCGGACGGGGATTTGGACCGTCGAACGATTGACCAACTCGCTTCAAAAAACTGGACAGAATAGAAATAGAAAAATGTGCACGTTCTGACTTAGTCCCGCGTGTGTACATTGCACTGGTGCCCACTTTTCCAAAGCTGCAGTGGCATCCCAGTCACAATTCGATATGATACGTGCTCCGACAGCTGCCGGTAAACAGTGAACTGATCGACACATTTCTCAGATGCAGTTTGTGTCACCTGTTCAGTAAATGACAGCGATCCTGCCGAGCTCTCATGATAAAATTAGTTTTGTAGCACTCCAGAAGCTGTGTATGGTGTATATCGGTTTAAAACTAAACTACTGCCGATTTTATCGGGAGTCGTTGGCTACAAAATCTGCGCCGCTCCACTTTTTCCTACTACCTTGTTACTACAGTTATTGAGTTCGAATTTTATGCGTGCGCATATTTGGGCGTTTCTAGTGGACTGTCATTTTTCTACCGTGCGGCACAACTATTGTGCAATAATGCACAGTATCATGTCCGATGCCGACATCAGTCCACATAGATCTGGTGCATTGATACGCCACAACGGACGCTGCTCCGTTGCCGATTCGTCGATTTTCTGAGAATGAACAGGAAACTCGGAATAACGATACCCAGCGTTATCGAATATTTTATGCGCAAATATTCCCGCGAGAAAACTATACAAGACGTATATCATAAGCTCTGGTATCTTCGGATCCATTCATTTCGCGATCCCAGAAAATGAGAACTGAAGAAGATAAACATATGCCACCTGAAGTAAAAGATCTGCTTTTCGAACCATCTCTCATTGGACAACCCGACCGTACCCTCACAACAACGGCAATGACGCAAACGAAAATGTGGCTAGGGTTTCGATTGAAAAATTGAAAATACCGAATACAACATTTCAACATGGCAATTTCGACTTCTAATTCGTTATCAGCGACCGCAAAATACTTTATACTCCAAGGTTTATTCGAGCCTGCTAAATTTATAATTTTAGATCCACCATTTGTATTTTGTAATCCCGACATCGGATTCTTAATCAGAGACCCCAAAAATCAGAAAAAAAACAAAGTTTTTTTTAGGATTTTATATGTCCATGTTTTGAAGCGAGTTGGCCCACTATGCGTCGTCCTCACGACTGCAAGTCCAGTGCGCTGACCATTACGCCACCTCGCTGGGTGTTTACCCAAATGCAGACTCTTATACCATAGATGGCAGAGACCGCACATGGAGTCAACACCTCCATCAGCTTGCTAGCGGTGGCATCCATTACTAGGCGACTTCTGGAATATTGTCCAGATTATTCCAGTTGTACGTAGGGCGTTCTGAAAGTACGTGACAAGTGGCGTTCCACGCTAAGACCCCTGCGCAGCAAGAGTGGCGCATTGTCAAAAGATAGAACATGTTCCGGATTCCCTGCAGAGGCGGGCGTACGTAAATCAGTGCGCGACTGATATGGCGCAGAACTGGGAAAGTATTCCACAGGAAAACATCTAAACTGCACACCGATACGGCACGAAATTTGACTGTATATTGACTAAATGCAATGTGGCGTCGAGGAGTAATGAAATGGTGCCAACAATTATACCAAGGCCGCACAGACGTGGGTGATGCTCACTGGGAAGTCCAGATCTTGCACCATTCGATTTCCATCTTTTCGCAAGCTGAAAGAACAACTGGGAGGAAAGAGATTTTCTGTCAATGAGGAAGTCACGCAACTTGCCGTCAATGGTGCCGTGACCAAACAGCGGATTTCTATCGTCGGGGAATTGAACGATCGTTAGAAGACCGTTATTTAAAGAGACTTTGCGACTACATAGAAAAATAATGCCATGTATTTGTATTACTTTGACTTGTAGTGCAGCATTCAACAAAATTTCCGTGGGAAATTTGGAAATTTGTGGTAAGGCTCTTGTGGGACCAAACTGCAGAGATCATCGGCCCCTAAGCTTACACAGTACTTAATCTACGCTACTGGCCATTAAAATTGCTACACCAAAAAGAAATGCAGATGATAAACGGGTATTCATTGGACAAATATATTATACTAGAACTGACATGTGATTACATGTTCACGCAATTTGCGTGCATAGATCCTGAGAAATCAGTACCCACAACAACCACCTCTGGCAGTAATAATGGCCTTGCTACGCCTGGGCACTGAGTCAAACAGAGCTTGGATGGCGTGTACAGGTACAGCTGCCCATGCAGCTTCAACAAGATACCACAGTTCATCAAGAGTAGTGACTGGCATATTGCGACGAGCCAGTTGCTCGGCCACCATTGACCAGACGTTTTCAATTGGTGAGAGATCTGGAGAATGTGCTGGCCAGGGCAGCATCCGAACATTTTCTGTATCCAGAAAGGCTCGTACAGGACCTGCAACATGCGGTCGTGCATTATCCTGCTGAAATGTAGGGTTTCGCAGGGATCGAATGAAGGGTACAGCCACGGGTCGTAACACATCTGAAATGTAACGTCCACTGTTCAAAATGCCGTCAATGCGAACAAGAGGTGACCGAGCTGTGTAACCAATGACACCCCATACCATCACGCCGGGTGATACGCCACTATGGCGACGACGAATACACGCTTCCAATGTGCGTTCACCGCGATGTCGCCAACCACGGATGCGGCCATCATGATGCTGTAAACAGAACCTGGATTCATCCGAAAAAATGACGTTTTGCCATCCGTGCACCCAGGTTCGTCGTCGAGTACACCATCGCAGGCGCTCCTGTCTGTGATGCAGCGTCAAGGGTAACTGCAGCCGTGGTCTCCGAGCTGATAGTCTATGCTGCTGCAAACATCGTCGAACTGTTCGTGCAGATGGTTGATGTCTTGCAAACGTCCCCGTCTGTTGACTCAGGGATCGAGACGTGGCTGCACGATCCGTTACAGCCATGCGGATAAGATGCCTGTCATCTCGACTGCTAGTGATACGAGGCCGTTGGGATCCAGCACGGCGTTCCGTGTTACCCTCCTGAACCCTCCGATTCCATATTCTGCTAACAGTCATTGGATCTCGACCAACGCGATACGATAAACCGCAATCGCGACAGGCTACAATCCGACCTTTATCAAAGTCGGAAACGTGATGGTATGCATGTCTCCTCCTTACACGAGGCATCACAACAACGTTTCACCAGGCAACGCCGGTCAGCTGCTGTTTGTGTACCAGAATTCGGTTGGAAACTTTCCTCATGTCAACACGTTGTAGGTGTCGCCACCTGCGCCAACCTTGTGTGAATGCTATGAAAAGCTAATCATTTGCATATCACACCTGTCGGTTAATTTTCGCGTCTATAGCACGTCATCTTCGTGGTGTAGCAATTTTAATGGCCAGTAGTGAAACTTAAACTAACTTATGCTAAACACACACACACACACACACACACACAGACACACACACACACGCACGCACACACACACTCACACACACACACACACACACACACACCCATGCCCGATGGTGGACTCGAACCTCCGACGGGAGGAGCCGCACGAACCGTGACAAGACACCCAAGACCGCGGTGCTACCCCGCGTGGCAGTTACTTAGCCAGCCATAATAATTTATAACTTACATTTCTAAGTCCGCTCGAAGTATTTTCACTGAAGTAATACACTGATGTGAAAAAAAGTCGCTGGATAGCGATATGCACATATACAGATGGCGGTAATATCCCGTACAAAGGTACAAAAGAGAAGTGCATTAACGGAGTTGTCATTTGTAATCATGTGATTCATGCCAAATGGTGTCCGATGTGATTATGGCATCAAGACGGGAATTAACAGACTCTGAACTCGGGATGGTGGTTGTAGCTAAGACACATGGGGCATTACATTTCGGAAATCGCTTGGAAATCGGTATTCCGAGATCCACAGTGTTAAGAATGAGCCGAGAACACATTTCAGGCATTACCTCTCACCACGGAGAACGCAGTGGCCGACGGCCTTTACTTAGTGACTGACAGCAGCGGCGTTTGCAAAGAGTTGACAGTGCTAACAGACACGCAATATTTGGCGAAACAAACGCCGAAATCAGTGTGGGACGTACGACAATCGTATCCGTTAGGCCAATGCTGCGAATTTTGGCGTTAATGGGCTATGGCAGCAGAAGACCGTCGAGAGTGTCTTTGCTATCAGCACATCGCTTGCGGCGCCTCTTTGGGCTCGTGACCATATCGGTGGTACCCTAGACGACTGGGAACCCCTGGCCTGGTCATATGAATCCCGATTTCAGTTGATAAGAGCTGATGGTTGTGTTCAAGTGTGGAGCAAACCCCACGAAGCGATGAATTCAAGCTGTCAACAAGGCACTGTGCAAGCTGGTAGTGGCTCCATAATGGTGTGACCTGTGTCTCCATGGAATGTGTTAGGTCCTGTGGTCCAACTGAACCGATCATTGACTGGTAATGGTTTAGTTCAGCTACTTGGAGACTGTTTGCAGCCATTTAGTAGTATAGAAGACGGAGAAAAGATATTGCGATCAAAGATCAAGGACGGTTATTATGGATGACAATGCAACATGTCACCGGGCTACAACTGTTCGCGACTGGATTCAGAACATTCTGGACAATTGGAGCGAATGATTTCGGCGGACATGAATCTCACCGAACGTTTATGGGACAAGCAACTCTTCTGCAATTATGGACGGCTATAGGGGCAATATTTCTGCAGGGGCTTTCAACGACTTGTTGAATCCATGGCAAGTCGAGTTGCTGCGCTACACCGAACAAAAGGACGTCCGACAGGCTATTAGGAAGTATTCCATGTCTTTTGTCACCTCAGTCTATTTCTTTCCACACGTAACATTGATTTAAAAATGTAAAAAATAGCGATCACATTTTTCCAGAGTAAGTCAAGCATTTTTCCCTCCGTCACGCGACTTAGATGTTGTTTGAGACCTTAACAAAGTAAAGATAGGCGATTGCGCGTCCCATGCGTACCTATGGTCGAAGGGAAGATGCCACTCGCAAGAAAATGGCAGCGACCTCACATCGTACGCTATCTTTCGTGATGGCACACAAACTATAGTAGAAATGCAACCGTCCGTGATCTTTGATCGTAATATCCTTTCTCTGTTTGCAAGTGTAACTTCTATACTTCTAGCTGTCTATGTGATACAGTAATGCGAAAGTGTGCGAATCGTCCAATTTGGTCATCCGATGTGTACAGTTGTGTGCGCTTTAAGCAATCCCTGAAGTCTACGTTTCTGCCCTAGTTATGATTGCTGTATGACAATATTAACTTCATGCGTAATCTTTATATTTGTACAACGTGTAATCCTTATATTTGTACAACATCAATACCTATGTTAACCAAATTAACATTTACATATTTAACAATTAAATTCGCCAAACAGCTGTTCAATTGAGAAGTTACTATATTTTGTTTCCGCTACCAGTTTCGGAAATTCATTATGCCATCTTCAGGCCCGTATGCACCTCCCAAAAATAATCGATATTGCTATACTGGGGTGGAAGTAAGTTCCTATGGGACCAAACTGCTGAGGTCATCGGTTACTAGGCTTACATACTACTTAATCTAACTTAAGGGGGGTAGGACGTCAAACGGGCCAACTTGGAGCAGGAGAGGCAACACAGGACATTTTAATTTCCAGTGTCTATACTTTTACAAATAAATTCATAAAACTTTGTCAGCATCACCAGGAAGGATTCAGGATTCACACTCATTGCAGTGGAAGTTCGAAAACGTAACAAAATAATTTTTTTTACGTGTGAAATGCCATTATTTTTTCACTTACTAATGGCTGCATTTGTTGCTATATTGCTATAGATACACTTTTCTTCATAAGTTACAGAGATTCTTCGATGAATTTTACACAGCATACATACCATACTTACAGGTGTATGAAACTCTAGAATTTATTTAATTTATGAAAAATCGAATGATTTGTTGCATTTTAAACTTCATGTTTAGAAAAAACACAAATTTTGTAGTTAATTACCACAATTTTTACCACAGTTCTTAATAGATTTGGAAAATTCTAGAGTTTCATACACCTGTAAGTATGGTTTTTATGCTTCCACCCCATAATGTATGGCTGTAAGTATTCCAGAGATCGGGGTCTATCTAGTGGCAGCTCCCACTAGCGCGTGGCAGAGGTGATCGGCTCGCGACCGCACCACAGCCAGAGCCCACACAGAGCCTGACGCCTGACATGACAGCCAGTACCAGATGTGACGACATCGCAGTCGAGCCCACGCTGAAATATCCTTTTTGCGGCGACTGCACGAAGGCTGCCTCTCTAACATAGGATCGATCTGTGCTTCACTTCTGATTTGTTCGCGCCAACTGTACAACCATTATTTCATTATGTAAAGTTTTAATAATACTATCTTTTTTTTTTTTTTTACAAAGAAATATGATCACGCATTCGTCAAATTTCTTTGACAAAGATCTTTGACGTGGCTCTAAAAAGCAGTATTACAATGTCATAACATTTTCCGTCAAAGTTCAAGATGCGGACAACAACAACTTATTATGCGCTGCAGTTGCTTGTACCATAATTGCATTGTGTGTGCATTTGTAAGAGAAGCAGCGGAAAAAGAAGGAAACATACCTGGGTGAAAACATGGGTTTCACGTCGAGATAATTAAAGGATACAGCAAAATTTGTTACGAGCTGCAAGTGGAGGACGTCAAGATTTACGTCAATTTCTTACGAATGGATAAGAGTGCATTTCGGTATTTGCTCAGAATACTCGCTTGAGAAATGCAATATGTGCAGAAGACAGGCTCGCCATTACACTGCGATTTCTTGATACAGAAGGAAGCCATTCAATACAGCGCTCTAATATCATAGTGCATATTAACCAAAAAATTCTACAAACGTGTGAAGCGGTTTATGAAGCACTTTTTTTTAAGGAGGAATATCTTAAGTAAATGGTTAGTAGACTATAAGTGCAATAAGAACTATTTTTATTTTTGAATAAGTTAATTAATGGGATTAGTGTTCCAGCAACTACAAAGTTAATAAAAAGTACGAAACAGACGAAGCACTTTTTATCTTGTGGCATCCAGAGTTCAAAAATAGACAAAGTGGAACGTAAAGCTAAGATTACTTTTTATTTCAGAGTGTGACAACCTTCTCTATTCCGGCTTGCTATCAGCTTGCCTATCAGCACACGATTACTAACATGCATTGTGCCCCTTGCGCACTCCTCACCCCAGTCGATGCAAGGCAATTAAAAAGAGTCGAAGGAATACATCAGCTGAACTCTGAAGTCATGTTTGCAAACACACAACAGAAACGTCAAATAGCTGTAGCGATGCCAGTGCTCCAAGTGCTTAAATTTCACATTGCAGTGAACAGTGGACCAACGACCTTCACGATCAAATCTACGGCAAGGCTCTAGATTTAATTATATTTCTCTGACGAAATTTCATATTACACTGTCAAGTTTCTTTAACATAAATATTTGACGTATTAACTTTGACAAAGAAATATGATGGTGTAATATCGGCCTAACGTTTTTTTTCCCCCACGCTCAGCACGCAATAAGAAATCGGAAAATATAGATCACATTATTTTGTTAACGCTAATATTAGAGAACAGCAATTTTTATGTAATTACTTACAGGAACCGTGCCTTCTTCACTGTGCAGAAATTCTCACATGAAAACATGAAAACCATCACTCACACTGTTCGTGTACGTGAAATCAAAATATACTACAAAGATATTATGACATACGGCCAGGCAAAGAGTTTGCATACAGTCAGAGGTATTCCATTTTTCGTACATTGCTTATATCATTTTATCACTTTTAACTCCTGTCAACACCACCGACTACATACAATTAACAATTATGCTTTATATTCTATTTTAAATTGTTTTGTCGTAATTACTCAGTGGAGTGTACGAATGAATGAACTTACGTACGGATTTACTAAACCTGTTATAAATGGGATAAACATTTGAAGAAAAGAATCGATTCACTGCTTAGCTTGTGATTGAGAAAATTTCTCCCGACTTTTTGTGATGTACAAAAATTTCCAGTTACTCGATTAAATCCATTGTAGGTGATTTCTATAGGTTATAGAGTATCTTAAGATCTAATGCTACGGTTGTGAACGAATGTCCAGTGTTTTTTGTGTGTGATGCTAAGAGTGATTTTGTGAATTAGCTGTGTGCATTGGTATCCGCAAGAGGGGGGGGGGGGGGCAAGAGGAGGCAGTTGCCCCCTCCTGGAATCTACGGAACACACTTTTCATTTATCGTAGTATTTTCATGAATTTCTAGCAATGATCGCTGTTCTGTCAAAATGTAGATTACAGAACTCTTCTCTCTGGGATTTTACATTTTAGCAAACTCCGTTGGATGCAACCCAACGCACAGGCCGCCTGATGCCTTCTACAGGCCAGTTGTCATGGCTACAGAACAATGTGACAAACTTCAGACGTGGGACCCCATTGATTCAAGTGTCAAAGGTCAGCTCTACGTGCCAATCTGAGGGTAAATTTGAGCGCTTTCTCCGCGTTCATCTGGTCGTACACTGAGCCAACTGAAAGAATATAGCTTTCAAAACATTTTGTTCAAATTCAGCTACGCCAGTTAACAATTGAAAATACAAAAGTGTGACATTAGATCTGATGTGAATTTCTGTATCCAAACAAAATGTTGTAGACGCCATCAAAGTTGAGTAAGCTTTTTTTTTTTAATTTTATTCCGTGTTTCACCACTTCGAGGAGGATGAATTTGTCAGTTTCTTTTGGTTATTTTTGTTGATCTCCAACAGGATTCAACCAAATATTTTGACTTTATTTATAGTAGAATTTTAATTTTCAGTCTTCGCCGTATATTACGGAAAGTTTAATGATTTTTGTAAATATACAACTGTGGATACCCTGAATGTAATTTTAGATCATTGGAGCAAAACGATGGGATCCATTTTCATATGAATAATATGAAAAAAATCTACTTTGTATATACTATTGCAACGTGCTTACCATTTAGGTATCAAAGTAATCTGACTTAAATTACTAGCTGGATAACTCGCAGTCATTTGAATTAATATCCGTTTGGTGTACTTCTTGTCAAATTTAGTTATTGGTGCAAGACACGTTTTCAAACACACTGTCTCAGTTACACCAATACTGTCAGTTTTAGAACTTTGCTTTCTCTTGGAAAAATGTCAGCGGGCTGGCGTCCATGGCTGTGTGTGTAACAGTTGTGTTTAGTGTATCTATTTCGGAAGCACCTGCCAGTCTGTCCTATGTAGTAGCATCATTTTTTTCATAATCCTGCATCTGAGAGCTACTTTTTATTGTTTAATGTGTCGATAATTTTTGCTGTAGTTTGTTGCTAGTAGAGAACGCTACTTTCACATTAGGTTGTAACGCCGGAAATGCATATACTCCTATTTCCATCTATTGTACTATTATTTTTTTTCCTTGTTTTGTTACCTCAAGATATGACATTTCTGTCTCTTTATATATTGTAATTGTTTTACTGTTTGTATATATATATTTATGCACTCATGTCGATGTATAATTGGTTTGTTTCGTAAATATTATTTGTATTTTTACGCTGGGTCTTGCCTAGGGAAAACCGCTATCGAACGATTACGTCGATAGGTCGTGTGACGAATCAAAGTGTGTAGGATCTTTGGTAGTGTTAACTCTGCCGCGTGGAGCGCGGGCAGAACAGTGAGAGTCTGGCGGGAGTAGCGAGTGGAGCAGGTGTTGTGTGACGCTCCCGCGAGTTGCCGCGCTTTCGGGGTTTGGCAGCATGTAATTGCGCTGGACTCGCGATGATAATTTCCGACATGGTGTCGCGGACGGGAAGCATTAGCTGGCGCACATCAAGAGCCCGTTTCGCCTGGTGACCGTGTCGAGAAGAAGGCGCGCCAACATCCAGCTTCTGCAACAGCGACGGCCGACAATGAGTGACTGTCGCCACCTCCTCGATCGACGGCTTCAAACCTTCAATCAACCAACAAGGAAGACTAAAAGCACGTAAAGTTTCAGAACTGTATGGCAGACCTCAGCTTTTCAAATTGTTCCATTTGCCTCGCAAAATTACAGCAACTTAGCATGAACCTTTGTTGCTCATTGTCCCAATTGCATTGCCAAGCAGGGTCCCTTCCTTTTCCGAAATGAACCCGAGTGTCGTTGAAATTCAAACGCCAGCATTAAAGTAATATGATTAGATTTCACTGCTTTAATTTCAAAGTTCAGTAGCTGGCTACAATATTTAGGTTACACGAGCACAAATTTAGAGTGCGAGTTTTGTTAGCATATTTTAGCTTACCTGTGACTGCAGCTCAGCTTGGTACGTACTAAATTTTACTATTGTTAATAGTTCAGAATCATTTAATTCAAGATCACAGTTAAATCTCTTATTTCTAAATTGCGTAGATTCAAGTAGCTTTTGAAATGATTGCTGAGGTAGTCCAAGACTAACTGTATGTTACTGAATTTCGATGTGCTTCAGAAAGAAAGCTCACTATTAACTTCAGTCACTAAATTAACTTTCGATTTTCCGGTTTTATTAATTCTTTTGCTAAATTAAGTCAGGGTGTAGCGAAATTTATTACTTCTGAAAAACTTTCAGCTTTCACACTACACGTGTCAACCTTCAGTTGCCACGCTTCTAGTGCTAATTATATGTGTAATAACCTTTCTTTTTCAGTTACTATAGTAATTGTCCTTAGGACTGGCGACCGTGATTTCCCCCAAATCTCAAATATCTAATTACCGCTAGTTAATTGTTAACGTAACGGCCGCACATTTATTTTCTTTATTAACTTTACCCCTTTTCAAAATTGATTTCCACCAGTTTCATTTGCATTTTTTCTTTCATTTAGATGTAACCCTTTCCTCCCTCTTTACCGATAGATTAACTTCGGTGACGATTGCTTTTCCAAAACTCCCATTAGGTACACGCGGTTTCATTTTTCACTGTCATTAAGGTCGATAAGTGAGGGGGGAGGTTACACGTGGCGACCGTGACAGGACAATCTTCAAATTTGAGGTTGTTCTGGACACGAATTTTGCATTGTGCAAATCTCGTAACAAAGTACTGGTTACGAAATGGTCGATACGTCAGCGAGAATATTCGTGTGAGGAATCCTAATTAGAGTTGAGATTTGGCAGTTATATTGAAAATTATTAAAATGAGTGAAGGCAACAATTGCCAAAATTTGGTAGACTTGGATACGGAACAATCGGTCGAACAGTGGGAAACGCGCACCGCGGTACCCATTGTTCAGGGGCAGGCGGCTAGCATGAAAGACGCGACCGGCGAAACGCAACAAAGAGCAGAAATGGAATTCGAAACTTTAGAAAATGTTTCGGAATCAGAAGTGAAAATCAAATCTGAATCCCTTGATGACGAATACGGGGGGACAATTAAAGAGGAAGCCGCTACGGAAGTAAAACCGGTAGTTTCCGGGAATTTAACTGATTTATTGAACGTTTTGATTAACGAAATCAAGAGTCAATCGGTCAAGCAAGAAGCTCAGTCTGAAAAATTTGAACGGATGCTAGACAATCAGAACAAAGCTATTAACGTTGTTAACAACAATGTTGGAATTGTTAACACAAAAGTTGATAAAATCAAAGAAGATATTGTTGTAATTAATACCGAAATCGGTAGTCTTAAACAGGAAATGATAGGCGTTCAGGCGGAAATTGCGAGCATAAATACTCGTTTTGATTCCGAAATTAGCAGAATCGAGAAAAGTGTAGGAGACGCAGTTGCTCCGATCATCGAGAATAAGGTGACGGAACAAATTCAATTAGTGAGAAAAGAGGATCAACAGAAGGTGGAAACTTTAAAGGCTTTAGTATCCGAAGTAGATACCAAAGTGACGAAGCAGGCTAACACCTGCGAAGAGAAAAAGAGGGAAGTGGAAACGCTTGCGACAACCACTTGCCAAGTGATTACGAGGGTGTCGGAATTAGAAAGGAAACTTGACGAAAAACAGAGCTATGTGCCAATCTGTGCACATAGTTCGGAGTTGTTGACGAAAGAGGAGCGGTTCGACCCCTTGAAAAAAGGCGGTATACATCCGACGGATTTCATTAAAAATTGTGAAAGAGTTTTACCCAGATCATGGACTGATGAGAGAAAAATTAATGCGATTATTGATGTGTTGGCTGGTGATGCCAAGCGTTGGGGCTTAAACCTCAACATTACGAACCTGACTTTTGACGAATTTAAAAATTTGTTTCTGGCTGAATACTGGTCAGAGCAAAAACAGCAAAGTGTCTGGCGCGAATTTGTCGTATCGAGGCCTTTCGATGCGAATTCGCGCGGTTCGATGAAGGAGTTTTGTGAGGGCTGGATCCGCAAGTTGGAATATTTGCGTGACCGCCGCTCGGAATCCGAAATAGTCTGGGAACTCTACAAGAAGCTTCCAGATGATACAAAACGATACGTAGGAAGCAATTACAGGACAATCAATGATTTCCTGGAAAGAGTGGAGGACGAGGACAATTGGCGCAATAATCGCGACAGTGGCAGAGGCCGTGGTAACAACAACGGGTACCACAGCAACCACAACAACGATAACCACGGGAATAATGCATACCGCAACCATGGCAGCAATAACAATAATGTTTCGGACCGTAATAACAATCGGTACAATGCAAATAATAACAGGAATGACGGAAACCAGTATCATACTAACGTGATACGGGCTTCACAGAATAGTAATAACGCCAGAGGGTGTGATCAGCCGCCTCAGCAGCATCCGGGGAGCGTATCTGCTGGGACGAGACAGGGAAACCATTAGCCGCGCCGGTGAGGGGCCGACCGGGCGTGGAGAAATTTTGGCGGCCCAATAGCAGGAGAAAACCCAGGTGTCGTCGGTATGAAAATTCCGTGTGGAATAATCAACGGCGGGAGAGTGTGCCAGTGTTAAGAGAAAGGAGTGCGCCCACAAGTAGTAGATCAGCTGTATACACGGCAGTAGAAGGTACATTCACTGTCAGTGAGAACAATTTAAGTAGTGTTCCGGGAATCGATTATAAAGTGGCAGCTGTGATACCCACAGCGGAACTGGAGATTGAGTTTAAGAATGATTCGCAAGTGTTGAAAGAAGATCAGATGTCGGATAAAACGTCCGTCATTGAGCGAGGGGATGCAGAGAGGGATGAGGTCTGGTTAAGGCAGTTCGGTCGCTTATACGACGAACTAAGAGATTATAGGGGTCTGTATGGGAGAAGTGTTTATGGGGAGCGCGTGCAGTATTTGCCGCGTCTCGTCCCACAGGAAGATAGTATTTGTGAAGTGATTGAAAGTTCTGGCCCTAACCGGCAGACTTTACCAGAAATAGTTGATGTTAATGGGGAGCACGAGCAAGATTCGTCGTGTTTCGTCCCGCAGGAGTTAGATGTTGAAGGAGTAACGGAAAGTTCTGGCCCTAACCGGCAGACTTTACCGAAAGTTATAGTGGTAGAAGTAGCCGACCCATCCGACGCAAACCTCCAGTTTAAACATTGCGAGAGTATTAAGGGGAAAGATTACGAAAATTTTAGTGATAGCCGGACACGATTGGTAGAAAACCACGTAGATTTCAGCGTGTATGAGGTTAGAGCTGACATTATACAGTCAGACGATAGCAGTGTGGGTTGCGCAGATCCAGAGGAAGTAATTTCAGATGCTACTGGGCACATTCCTCCAGGTAGATTGGCAGATGAGATCAATCTGACCAAAGTGGAATCAACGAAGGTCACAACTAGTGAATTGACAGCAAAGCAACACTCACTAGTTGACGAGTTACAGGAAAAGGTTTCGGTATTGGAGGCGAAGCTACAGACTAAGCCTCAGGACAGACGTGTTGAAATTAAAACTGTATGTGAACAGAGGCTGAAAAAGCCGCCAGATAAGCCGGATTTAGGATCAAAGCCGGATGGTTTTTTCTGGGATGACCTGGATATAGACGAGGATTTACTGTGGGAAAATAAAGAAACAGTCGAGGACAAGTGTAGACAGATAGTAGTGTCTGTTAATATGCACGACCTACAACTAAACGTGTTGATTGACACCGGTGCAGAATTGAGTGCTGTATCTGGGAAAATATTTGAGTTACTGAAAGACAGACCTGGCATCGTAGTTATGCCAGTAACAGGAGTGAAAATTATCGGTGCTACTGGGAAGGCCAGTAAACCGGTCACAAAACAGATTTTTGTCAACTTCGAGATATGTGGGGCACGATTTGAACAAGAGTTTGTCGTCGTGCCAGACTTAACTACGGAAGTAATTATCGGGTTAGATTGGCTGTTAAAGTACCGTGCAGTGATTAACTGCGAAAGCAAAACGTTGACATGTACGTCCCAAGATAAAACAATAGTAGTTAGTTTTGACGAGGCAGGAGACGGTGTGCATAGGCAATACCAGCCTATACACATTGTTAACTGGCCGAATGGTATTGACGTAGGTATGAATTTGAACTACTGTAATGTGAGGAATCTCGGCATTGACAATAGTGTAGAAAGTGAATTGGAAAGTATTGTAGACGGTGTGTCAAACGTAACACACGAACAAAGACGAGGCCTGTATGAAGTAATAATGAGGAATAAGAGTGTGTTTTCAGACAAACCGGGTCTTGTGGAAGGATATAAATGCAAGTTGCATGTAATTCCGCACGAACCATTCTTCGTGAGACCGTATGCTATACCGCTGTCCAAAAAGGAAGCAGTGCAACGGGAGATAGATAAGATGATCGAATGGGGAGTGATTGAAAGAAGTACAAGTCCATACAATAACGGTTTGGTCATTGTAGCAAAACGGGATGGTAGTGTGCGTATTGTGATTGACGCACGCACGTTGAATAGGGTCGTTCAACGTGAAACAGACAGACCAGAGAGTATGGAGGAGATTTTGCAACGTTTTCATGACGTTAAGTTCATGACTAGCCTCGATCTGACAGCTAGTTACTGGCAAATAGAACTCGAAGAAGAATCTAGGCCATACACCGCCTTCTTGTTTGCGGGCAGGTGTTATCAGTATAGAGTACTGCCGTTTGGACTTAATATATCTGTGTCCGTGTTCATCAGGGCCCTAGATAAAGTGCTAGGACCGGCTTTGAGTTCAAGATTAACTGTATATGTTGACGACCTATTGTTGGCCAATGCCACTTGGCATGACCATTGTGACCTGTTAGATGAAGTTTTTAGAGCATTGCGCCGTGGCGGAATGACTCTAAAGCTAAAGAAATGCGAATTTGTGAAGCAGGAACTGAAATTTTTAGGGCATGTAATTACCACTGCTGGTATTACGAAAGACCCAGAGAAACTAGAGGCAATAAAGAATTGTCCTCCACCCAAGTCTAGGAAACAGTTAAAAAGTTTTCTAGGGCTCACAGGATTTTACCGTAAATTTGTAAAAGGACAAGTGTTTAATGATGAAAATTTGAATAACCTCTTGCGCAAAAATGTTCCGTTTGTGTGGACTGACGGGTGTCAGACCGCTTTCGAGAGATTAAAAGACGAGTTGTTAAGATCTAACATACTATTTCATCCTGATTTATCGCTACCCTTCCATCTGGGAACGGATTCGTCGAATTACGGGGTGGGGGTAGAACTGTTCCAAGAAGTTGGTAAAGGAGAGGATAAGGAACACCGGACGATAGCGTTCGCGAGTCGAACTTTATCAAAAAGTGAGCGAAACTACACGATTTCTGAGAAAGAGTGTCTCGCTATCGTGTGGGGATTCAAGAAGTTCAAGGGTTACCTATGGGACCGTAAGGTGATTATTCATACGGACCATAAGGCGCTCACTTATCTGAAGGATTGTAAACTACTTCACGAAAGACTGACTAGGTGGTCGCTGTATTTACAGCAATTTAACTATGACATCTGTTACGTAAAAGGGACCGACAATTGCGTAGCGGATGCGCTGTCGCGGTTGCCCGAGTCTAATCAAGGTCTATTGAAAGATGAGGCAGATGGAGTGGTCAAATTGTACTATTTTAAAGAAGTTGAGGGACGTAAATTAATAATGAACATTTGTAAGAATCTACGTCGTCATCAGAACGAGGATGGTTGTTTAAATATGGTGAAAACCCGATATGATGAAAAGAGTCCAGAAGGAGAGAAATTAAGGAAGTATTACAAGATATACGATCATATCTTGTACATACGTAAGGGTGAAGATAGTAATATTTGGCGGGTATGCTGGCCCAGCAAATACGTCACGGAAATAATAGACTACTACCATTTGGCGTATGGTCACTGTGGACCAAAGAAATGTACGGAAAAGCTGAGTGAAGTAGTGCATTTCAACAACATGTTAAAACGAGTTACTGACAGAGTGAAAACTTGCGATTTATGTCAGAAGGTGAAGGTTACCAACTGTACGAGTCGTGGTCCTATGCAAAGTATAAGGCCTAACGACACCTTTGAGTTACTGTGCGTGGACTTGTACGGACCTTTGCCCAAGTCATCAGGAAACTTTGCTTACATTTTAGTAGTGCTAGAAGCTTTTTCCAAGTTCATCAAACTATACCCGATTAGGAAAGCTACAGCCAAAGCAGTCTATAGCAAGCTTGTGAACGATTATTTTGTTCATATTGGTAAGCCCAAGGCGATTCTATCAGACAATGGGGCACAATTTACTTCTAAGTTGTGGAATGAAGGCTTGGAAAGTAATGGGGTCGAGGTGATCCATATTTCAGCTTATTGTCCGGCTGGGAATCCCGCTGAGAGGTATATGCGCGAGCTAGGCCGACTGTGCCGTACCTATTGCCATCACAACCATAGGGCATGGGGCAAATATGTAGCAGTATTTGAGAGAATTATGAACACCTTGAGACATGAATCGACGGGATTTTCTCCAGAGGAAATCCTGTTGGGTGACAGAAGTAAAAGTTTAGTGGAAGAGATAATCAAATTCCCTCCACGGATTGACATTAGTATTGGTGTGAAAAAAGATCGTTTGCGAGAAGTAATGAAGCTTAAAGCCGATGCTCGCATACGTCGTCATGACGCTAAAGCGCATTTTGCTAAGTTTGCGATCGGAGACTTAGTACTTGTAAAAGCTCATGAGAAATCGAGCGAGATAGACAATGAAATCTCTAAATTTAAGTTTGTTTATAATGGACCATATAAAGTCATTGGTATACCTCACACAAATGCTTACGGAATATTGTAGACTTGAAATTGTACCAACCTAGGATCGATTAATACCACACAATGGGTAATTTATACAGTATGTAAAATAGAGTGTAAGATTTAACGATTTGCTAGATTGCCATGCTTTTGACTGACCAAGGTCATTAAAGAAGTTGTAATTAATAAGTAATTAATTTTGATTAATCAATTTAATTGTAATCAATTTAATCATGATCTAATCAACTGAAAAATCCAAGCTGCTAGTTTAAGTTTTCAGCTGAGTCACAGTAGATTAAGGAATGTAAATATGATTTTGTAAATAGCTGTAAGATTTCATAAATATGTGATTTACTAGTCATTGCCGATGTACTTAGACGCTGTTTTAAGTTTCAGGCTAGTACAAGGGTGTGATGATGGACAGTGTTGAGTTATCCACTGTGATAGTATTAAGGGACTCCTTGAGATTACTCGGGAGTGAGTTTTTCCTAAAGAATTCAGTGAAACGGACGTTCTGGAAACGCCGTCACAAGGGCGAGTGAGATCAAGCGTGCCGCACACGCGGGCGCAACAATACTGGCGAGGCGAGCCGCTGTCGGCTCTTGTGCCGCTGTTGGCTCTTGTGCCGCTGTCGGCATTCTTTGTACTTGCGAGTACGAAAGGCGGAATAGTTTTTCTTCCCGGACAGCTGATGTGAAAGAATTCTGCTGTCAATATTTATGTTTTTTTCGATCTACTGAATATTATTTTCTTGTTTAGCGTTAAGTGGAATCTCATGACGAGATATTAATTATGTAAAGGTTATGTAAAAATGTGTATTCTATGTAATTAATTATTAATTTGCGTATTTTGATCTACCTGTTTTTATGACCATGTACTCTGATTAATTTTGTAAATAGTATTCCATTTCTCATAGTGTTACGAATTTTAATGATTTTGGAATAGCTAAACCATTTTCTATGTTTTCTATGAATTTTAATATGTTGTCAACCTGTTTTATTTTGTGCAAGATGACAGAGTGGAATAAGATTAGGAGTGTCCCCACTCAATTATTATGGTCTAAAAATTGATTTATGATTAATTAGACGAATGCTAAATTTTGTTGATGTTTTGAGCATATGCATTTCCGCTGTTTCTTTTTTGGGACATTTTCTGAGTCTGTTTACGTTACACGAACATCCTCAGACAATGTGGGGCACGTGTAACGCCGGAAATGCATATACTCCTATTTCCATCTATTGTACTATTATTTTTTTTCCTTGTTTTGTTACCTCAAGATATGACATTTCTGTCTCTTTATACATATTGTAATTGTTTTACTGTTTGTATATATATATTTATGCACTCATGTCGATGTATAATTGGTTTGTTTCGTAAATATTATTTGTATTTTTACGCTGGGTCTTGCCTAGGGAAAACTGCTATCGAACGATTACGTCGATAGGTCGTGTGACGAATCAAAGTGTGTAGGATCTTTGGTAGTGTTAACTCTGCCGCGTGGAGCGCGGGCAGAACAGTGAGAGTCTGGCGGGAGTAGCGAGTGGAGCAGGTGTTGTGTGACGCTCCCGCGAGTTGCCGCGCTTTCGGGGTTTGGCAGCATGTAATTGCGCTGGACTCGCGATGATAATTTCCGACATGGTGTCGCGGACGGGAAGCATTAGCTGGCGCACATCAAGAGCCCGTTTCGCCTGGTGACCGTGTCGAGAAGAAGGCGCGCCAACATCCAGCTTCTGCAACAGCGACGGCCGACAATGAGTGACTGTCGCCACCTCCTCGATCGACGGCTTCAAACCTTCAATCAACCAACAAGGAAGACTAAAAGCACGTAAAGTTTCAGAACTGTATGGCAGACCTCAGCTTTTCAAATTGTTCCATTTGCCTCGCAAAATTACAGCAACTTAGCATGAACCTTTGTTGCTCATTGTCCCAATTGCATTGCCAAGCAGGGTCCCTTCCTTTTCCGAAATGAACCCGAGTGTCGTTGAAATTCAAACGCCAGCATTAAAATAATATGATTAGATTTCACTGCTTTAATTTCAAAGTTCAGTAGCTGGCTACAATATTTAGGTTACACGAGCACAAATTTAGAGTGCGAGTTTTGTTAGCATATTTTAGCTTACCTGTGACTGCAGCTCAGCTTGGTACGTACTAAATTTTACTATTGTTAATAGTTCAGAATCATTTAATTCAAGATCACAGTTAAATCTCTTATTTCTAAATTGCGTAGATTCAAGTAGCTTTTGAAATGATTGCTGAGGTAGTCCAAGACTAACTGTATGTTACTGAATTTCGATGTGCTTCAGAAAGAAAGCTCACTATTAACTTCAGTCACTAAATTAACTTCCGATTTTCCGGTTTTATTAATTCTTTTGCTAAATTAAGTCAGGGTGTAGCGAAATTTATTACTTCTGAAAAACTTTCAGCTTTCACACTACACGTGTCAACCTTCAGTTGCCACGCTTCTAGTGCTAATTATATGTGTAATAACCTTTCTTTTTCAGTTACTATAGTAATTGTCCTTAGGACTGGCGACCGTGATTTCCCCCAAATCTCAAATATCTAATTACCGCTAGTTAATTGTTAACGTAACGGCCGCACATTTATTTTCTTTATTAACTTTACCCCTTTTCAAAATTGATTTCCACCAGTTTCATTTGCATTTTTTCTTTCATTTAGATGTAACCCCTTCCTCCCTCTTTACCGATAGATTAACTTCGGTGACGATTGCTTTTCCAAAACTCCCATTAGGTACACGCGGTTTCATTTTTCACTGTCATTAAGGTCGATAAGTGAGGGGGGAGGTTACAAGGTGACTTAAATAGCTTTGCTAAATATTATTCTCTGTTAAGAAGTACTCCGAAATAACTTTTTTTTTCAATAAACTGATTGCACTCAGCGACGTGTACCGATGAAATCACAACGTCTTCCCTGACCTTATGTAATTTCATTACTACCGAGTTGTGGTCCGTATCGGTAGCAATTAAAAGCTCGTCAGGAAGAGGCGGCAGAGACGCCGGTTTACGGCGGGTGCGTGCCTGTTGCAGAGGTCGCCACGACCGTAGCGCGCTCCAAGGCCGGCTCTGCACACGGAGGCGGCACTCACTGTCAGAGATGCGGTGACTTGCACCGCGGAATGAAAGGACTGACGCCGCACCCAGTATACGCACTGACGATTTCATATCGGGTCTCCAGCCGGAACATAACGTCACCTTGACACAATATTTCGGCGGTCCACCTGGCCTCCATCTTCAGGTGACTAAGCCATCGCTCTAACTCGCCGGAACTAAAATCAAACCGCAGCGGTGGCTCTATACACCGTCCGTAGGTTCACCGCGCGTGCGCAGATATAACTGTCCTCCAGCGCAAAGCATGACAGCGCACCGGTGGTGAAAACTCGCGGAAACGATAAATCGATATCGAACACTGTTGACATCTATTGATGGTGTCCGCCCCGATAGCTGAATGGTAACGGCACGGTAGCGCGTTTGGTCAGAGGGTTGCGTGCTCTCTGTAATAATAAAAAAATAAAAATAAAATTACAAAAAAAACTGAGTCAAGGAATCAAAGATCAACTTGAACGGATGTCTTGTGACGCCCCCCAAGAACAAAAAAGTTCAAATGTGTGTGAAATCTAATGGGACTTGACTGCTAAAGTCATCAGTCCCTAAGCTTACACACTAGTTAACCTAAATTATCCTAAGGACAAACACACACACACATGTCCGAGGAAGGACTCGAACCTCCGCCGGGACCAGCCGCCCAGTACATGACTGTAGCGCCTTAGACCTGCCCCCAGAACAAACGCAACGAACTATATGGAACAAAATGAAGAAGGAAAAAAAAAACGGTCAGCGTGACGGACTGCCGTCCTAAGGGGCCCGGATTCGATTCCCGGCTGGGTCGGGGATTTTCTCCGCTCAGGGACTGGGTGTTGTGTTGTCTTCAGCATCATTTCATCCCCATCCGGCGCACAGGTCGCCCAATGTGGCGTCGAATGTAACAAGACCTGCACCAAGGCGGCCGGACCTGCTCCGTAAGGGGCCTCCCGGCCAATGACGCCAAAAGCTCATTTCCATTTTTCCATATATTCATGATCGAAACAAAGATGCTTGTTTTTTAATGTCGAACAAAACAGGGTTCTGATAACGACATGACTGTTAGAGTAGATACACCAAACAGCTGCTTATAATAAGTAATCTTCATTTACGACAGGCTGTTTCGGCTTAATCGCCATTTTCAAGTACTATTTTGTAACTGTCACTGCTTTAGTAAGATAGTAAATGGTGTCAATATGTTGAAATTTAATGTTAATTACGACGTGACAGCATTTTCACAGTTCCACTCTTACGACGCCATATGTTTTACAAAAAATTGTGCAGATGTACAGCGATATTATTTTAAACAAAAATTTGTTACGATTATCTTTGGTTGTTGCATGTGTTACTTCCGATTTATCCATTTTCGTGTTTTAAAAGTTAAATAAAGTTTTGAAGGTAGTACTTGTGTCTAAAATTATGTATTTTCGTTTAATATTTTTTGTGGGTTTTCTCTCGTGTATATATAAATTTCTAATTGCTCAAGAATGTTCACTCCAAAACCTTTTGATATTCTGTGCAGAATGGCGATTAAGGTTCAAATGGCTCGGAGCACTATGGGACTTAACATCTGGGGTCATCAGTCCCCTAGAACTTAGAACTACTTAAACCTAACTGACCTACGGACACCACACACATCCATGCCCGAGGCAGGATTCGAACCTGCGACCGTAGCAGTCGCGCGGTTCCGGACTGAAGCGCCTGGAACAAAAATGGTTCAAATGGCTCTGAGCACACTGGGACTTAACATCTGTGGTCATCAGTCCCCTAGAACTTAGAACAACTTAAACCTAACTAACCTAAGGACATCACACATATCCATGCCCGAAGCAGGATTCGAACCTGCGACCGTAGCAGTCACGCGGTTCCAAACTGAAGCGCCTAGAACCGCACGGCCACCCCGGCCGGCGCGCCTAGAACCGCTTGGCCACCGCGGTCGGCATGGCGATTAAGCCGAGACAGTCTGTCGTAAATATACATTACTTATTATAAGCAGCTATTTGGAGTATATACTCTAACAATCATGTCGTCATCAGACATACATTACGCTGCTGGACCTAAAGACGAAAAAAAGTGTCCCAAATTATTACTTAAACGGTACCACTTATCGCTGTTTGTAATATTGTCAGACAGCCGGATTTCAATAGCTTCTTTCCACTACACAGTCCCAATAACGAGATGCAGGGGCAGTTACTTGTGTCTCATCCTACGACATTCTATCTCCTACAGTAAGACAATGTTCCGTCACTGCACATTTTTCTGGCTGAAATAAACGCGTGTGGCGATGGTGCTCCACGCATCGATCATGGGCCGTACGAATCGTTTGTCCAATATAGGCTTTCCGCACTGTCAGGGACACCAGGCTTTCTCAAACTCAAACCATTATTCACTGAGTCCAGCAGCGCTCTAGTCTTAGATGGCGAACGGAGTACACTTTTAATATCAAATCTCTTTAAAATTTTGCCTATTTTTGAAGATATGCCAGCGGTAGGTAGAAACGCCGCATCTTGCGTGTATTTTCTGTTGGGTCCCAGGTCCAATCTGTAGAGCACGACGGATCTGACTGTCGGTATAACCATTCTACTTGAACACTGCTTTTAGATGATCCAGTTCTTGTGTCAAACTATCTGCATCCGAGATAGCATAAGTTCTTTTTACCAATGTTTGTAGAACCCCTCTGCGTCGGTACAACGGATGACAACTTGATGCGTGAAGATATCGGTGTGCATGCGTGGGCTTACGATGTACGCTGTGTCCTAATCTCCCATCATTCCTCGTGCTTACCAACACATGTAAAAATGGAAGTTTGTCATACTTTTCAACTTTCAATCTTGAACTTAATATTTGGGATTCAGCTAATTGAAATCATCTAGGAAACAATCCAAAGTATCGTGAGAGAAGCATCAACGGGATGGTGTACCTGGATATGTTACAACAATTTTTGATAACACAGATCCATGAGGATGACCAAGAACGAAATGTTTACTTCATGCAAGATGGTGCATCACCCCGCTACTTGGGGGTCTGACGTCCGGGATTTTCTCAGTGGCTACTTTCCAGGTCAATGGATTGGCCGTGATGCGGCAATTGCATGGCCCCCATGTTTCTCAGACCTGACACCACTCGATTTGTTTTATGGGGATTCATCGAGGATATCGTGTTTGTACCTGCTGTGTCGGCTTCTCTACCTGAACTTAAATCAAGACTTTACGCCGCCACTGAGCAAGTTACACCTGCTATGCTACAGCGGGTTTGGGAAGAAATTGACTTTCGATGAGATGCATGCAGGATAACCAACGGAAGCCACAAAAAAGGTAAAACGTTTTGATGTGTTTTCCTACAAAATAACGCTAAATCTTGCTCTATTTCTTCTTTCAATAAATTTATATGAATTTTTAAAGTTGTAAAGTCCATTTTGAAACACCCAGTACATGACAACATTAACACAATAGTAAAAGCTACATACGCCAGAAATTACATCACAGTTACATTATGTTTACAGAATTAACTGTGCGAAAAATTTATTAGGCGCTGTAACGGTTGGCTTTTCCATTATCGGGCAATTTTCAGAATCTTGTCATAATCGGACTGTACAATTTTTCAGTTCATCCAGTGGAAAGCTGAGTTCTATGTTCATCAAATGTACAGCTTTTTCTTCTGCTTAAGACGATGGTCGCTACGGCGGAAATCGGTGAAAAATAAGTAATAAATTCGTGCAGCTGACGGCACACACGCAGTCCCTGACAGCTGTATCGATTCTCCTCATTAAACTGAACTCCTAGAAGTACCGCCACGATACAGCACCTTGATGGGGCCTTTGATGGTAGAAGAAAATGGGCAATGAAAATACTTACATTCGGCTCCTGATTCTGATTGACTCCAGGAATCGTAGAGTAGGCTGTCAACCCTTGAACGACGTAGAAGTGGTCTGCCCTGTGGAAGGCGATCTGGTGTTTCCGTTTGTGTAATTTTGAAGACGGGGGTAGGTGATCCTTCGTGATCAACTGAGTTACTTAGTACTGAAGAGAGAGGACCCGAAGAGTTGCCGGACGTGTGCGTGGAATTCTGCTCAGGCACTTTCCTCTTTATCTCAAGTGTTACCGAGCGAGGTGACGCAGTGGCTAACACACCGGACCCACGGCCGACCACTGTGGCCAAGCGGTTCTAGGCGCTTCAGTCCGGAACCACGCTGCTGCTACGGTCACAGGTTCGAATCGTGCCTCGGGCATGGATGTGTGTAATGTCCATAGGTTTAAGTAGTTCTAAGTCTAGGGGACTGATGACCTCCGATGTTAAGTCCCATAGTGCCTAGAGCCATTTGAACTGGACTCGCATTCGGGAGGACGACGGTTCAAATCAGTGTCCGGCCATGCCGGATAAGGTTTTCCGTGATTTCCCTACATCGGTACAGACAAATGTCGGGACGGTTCCTTTGAAAGGACGCGTAAGACTTCATTCCCCATCCTTCCCTAATCCGATGGGACCGATGACCCATCCCCTCCTGCAAACCAACCAACCAGTCGTCAAGTGTTGATGATCTGTGAGCCTGGACATGCTTGCTAAAAGGAAAGAGAGAACTTTGGGCAGAGCGTGGACCCGTTAGGCAGGTGGACTTATTGCGGGGTGAAAATAGCGTACTTGGCTGGGGTTAAATCGTGCCAATAAATTTCAAAAAAATGTTCAAATGTGTGTGAAATCTTATGGGACTTAACTGCTAAGGTCATCAGTCCCTAAGCTTACACACTACTTAACCTAAATTATGCTACGGACAAACACACACACCCATGTCCGAGGGAGGACTCGAACCTCCACCGGGACTAGCCGCACTATGACTGCAGCGCCTTGGAACGCTCAGCTAAACCCACGCGGCCAATAAATTTCATTTGCGTCCGTACAAATTTGAGAGTGGTGATTTTACGTGACTCTTTCGCTACAGACCTTGAACAGATAGTTAATCCAGGTCCGGCAGTGACCGTTTGCGGTTAAATACGCGGAGCAGTGCGTCGCGCAATTTCTGTCGCGCGCTGCGCATCGCCTCGAGAGAGCACATTCTGACCGGGACGCGAGTGTGTGCAATCTGACATGGGCGCGGGTGTGTGACTTTGGGAGACGCGACGGAACTAAGGAAACGAACGATCCACATCAAACCAAGCTTCCAGAGAGCCACTAAACTTGTGCCACTACTGCACTCAAGTGTGGTGACCCCTGGAACGTTCAGTGACGTGATCAAACCTGTTACGATAAATTCTGGGATGTTTCTGCAGACACCGTTTCAAGTAAAGAGTCGCACACGATCTGCTTTGGCCTCTAGATGACAGGTCAATACAATTCGAAACAAATGAACGCATTTACCGCTAGACGGCGTGTACATTATTTGGCACAGCGGCAGGGCCGTGCCGTGGCCCACGCACGCACCAGCCGCCTCCGCCTCCGCCGCCGCCGCCAGGCGCCAACTCCTCCAGTCACGACGGCGCGCAGCTGCGCCGCAAACCGGTCGCGCGGCCGCCGCCTCCGGCCACTGCTCACTCCGCGCCCGCCCCAATCAATTCCGGCCGCTTCGCCAGCCGGGGCACCGGCCCGCCCCCAACTACTTCGCACCTCGACGCGTCCTCCCCGTGGCCTCCTCAGCAAGTACCGTGGAAGGCGCTATCGGGCTTCGTTGTGGTTACCGTCGTCTACAGTCCGAAGACCTGTTTAAAGCCGCTCTCCATCCTACTCCATCCTGTGCAAGCATCATCTCCAAACAACTACTGCAACCTACATCGTTTCGAATATGCTTAATGTAAAACTTCCTGGCAGATTAAAACTGTGTGCCGGACCGAGACTCGAACTCCCGACCTTTGCCTTTCGCGGGCAAGCGCTCTACCGACTGAGCTACCCAAGCACAACTCACGCCCCGTCCTCACACGCTGTAGAGTGAAAATTTCATTCTAGAAACATCCCCAAGGCTGTGGCTAAGCCATGTCCCCGCAATATCCTTTCTTCCAGGAGTGCTAGTTCTGCAGGGTTCGCAGGAGAGCTTCTGTGAAGTTTGGAAGGTAGGAGACGAGGTACTGGCGGAATTCAAGCTGTGAGGACGGGGCGTGAGTCGTGCCTGGGTAGCTCAGTCGGTAGAGCGCTTGCCCGCGAAAGGCAAAGGTCCCGAGTTCGAGTCTCGGTCCGGCACACAGTTTTAATCTGCCAGGAAGTTTCATTTTAGCGCACACTCCGCTGTAGAGTGAAAATTTCAGTCTATGCTTAATGTATTCTCTCTGTCAGCAAGTTTCGGAAAACAACTCGATCCCTCTTCATGACGATTTGCTATCACTGCCCAGGAAACCCTCAAATCTAGAAGACCAGCATATGAAAGGGGAGTCCAAATGCTATCCACAGGATTCGACCAGGATGCAGAGTGGAAACGTGAGTGGCAAGCTACAAGAACTCGAAACCACGAACTTGTAGACAATCCATCAGTTCCAGTTCCAGGCTTCCACCAACCGAGGGAGGTGTGGGTGCAGTTAAACAGATATCGGACCGAAGAGGGTAGGTGCAAATACAATATGCATAAGAGGGGCTTTTCAAGTGACAGTGTGTGTGACTGTCGTGACACCCAAACAATGAGCCACATTGTGAATGACTGTCCAATCAGACGCTTCCCTGGTGGCGCTGAGAAGCTCCATCAAGCATCCCACGAGGCACTCCGCTGGATCGAGACCATCAACATCCGAGTGTAGTCTGAGCTGTTTTAAAACTTGTGCACTATATATAATTTCACATGTTCATTTTTATATGTATCTCTTTGCTTTGCTAAATGTGTATTACTGGAATTGATGCATACGATAATAATAATAATAATAATAATAATAATAATTCATCTCTTGGCAATCCCGCGTCCGGCCATCCTGATTTAGGTTTTCCGTGATTTCCCTAAATCGCTCCAGGCAATTACCGGGATGGTTCCTTTGAAAGGGCACGGCCGACTTCCTTCCCTATCCTTCCCTAATCCGATGAGACCGATGACCTCGCTGTTTGGTCTCTTCCGCCAAACAATCCCATCCAAACATCTTTTGGCTCTCTCTACAACCTGTACCCCCACACTTCACCCCAATAGTAAACTGGTGATCACTTAACGTCTGAGAATGTGTCTCATCAACCGATACCTACTTCTCGGCAGGTTGTGCCACAAATTTCTTGTCTCCCCAATTATACCAGGTGCAGAAGCATGAAACCGGAATTTCCCTATAGATGGTGCTCGCCGTCAGCGTAGGGCCCGTGAGACCGCATCTGCGGCTCCGTCTGCTTCCTGAAACGCCTGAGTACGTCTGTTTCCAACCCGTAAACAGTCGAGTTTAATATGAAACTTCCCGGCAGATTAAAACTGTGTGCTGGACCGAGACTCGAACGCGGAACCTTTGCCTTTCGCGGGAACGTGCTCTACCAACTGAGCTGCCCAAGCACGACTGACGATCCGTCCTCACAGCTTTAATTGACACTGATTAACATTGATTAACACTGATTAACACTGATCGCTACCAACAGCAAACGATCGATTTAAATCGGACATTACGTGGGAAACGACCGGAATACCGAAAAAGACAACACAAATTCATATTGCTACATGATAGTGGCCCATCACACATAGCAAAACGGGTCAGGGAAACGATCGAGGCGTTCAGTTGGGAAATACTAGGGCATCCGGCTTATTCTCCAGACTTTACTCCGTCCGATTATCATCTGTTTGCATCACTAGGACACGCTCTCGCTGAAAAACGCTTCAGTTCGTATGAAAATGTACGAAAATGTCTCACTAAATGGTTCGTTTCAAGAGAAGAACTGTTTTTTTGGGCGTGGCTCTCAGAGCCTGCCGGAGAGGTGGAAGAAATGTATAAATAGTAATGGAGATTATTTTGAATAAAATATTATTTACTAGTTTCAAACGACAGACGTGTGATAATTGCAACGAAATTCCGGTTTCATACTCCTACACCTGGTATTTAGTATATCATCATTCGCTGCGCAATCTACCCATCTAATCCTTAGCATTCCCTCGGCTAAGAGGAGCGATCCAAAAGTTTTCGTTTCAGGGCGTTTCTGTAAAGCATATTTAACGTAGGACGACTCTGATGCGCGTATATAAGCACCGACATGTAGGCAAGGGATTAATGTGGTATTCGTGGCTTTCCGACGTACGTGCGGTAAATGCGGAAACCTGAACTATGGCGACGTTATTACCAAATGGCTCCAAACAAGACCGGTGTGCTGTTATTTTTTTCTTGGCTGCCGAAGGACAAAAACTGATAGACATCCATTGGAAAATGGATAATGGGGCAGGATGTTTGTCGAAAAACACCAACTGCGACAAGAGGTGCTGCCGTTTTATGATAACGCACCTCCTCATGTCGGAAAGGTCGGAAAGCAGAAGCCGCGCCAACCCAAGAGTGAGACACACGGGCGTCCGCCTTACAGGCCTGATCTCTCCCCCTGCGGTTATCACGCCTTCGGTTCCTCAAGAAAAGCCTTGGAAGGGTCGACGATTTCCGTCGGACGAGGATGTCCAGCAGGCAGTCACGGACTCCTTCACGCAGCCTGACACGGAGTTTCACTAAATTGGAGTGCTCAATCTAGTGCGTCTCTCTGATAATTGCCTCGATGCTCAAGGCGATTTTGCTTGGTTAGTACACCGATTCTGGACTGTACATCGAACGGAAACTTTCTGATCGATCCTTACCACGGCCGTCTGGTTTCTGTACAGGTGCTAAATAGTTTTTCGCTCCCTGTATTTTACTCCTGCTTCCTTCAGAATTATCCAAAGTATTCTAGCCAACATTCAAAAGCTTTCTCTAACTGTGGGTTTCGCTTTCCTTGACTTATCTTGTACGAGAAGTTGCAAGGTCAGTATTCCCTCACGTGTTCCTACATTTCTCCGGAATTCAAACTGATATTCCCCGAGGTCGGCTTCTACTAATTTTTCTATCCTTCTGTAAAGGATTCGTGTTAGTATTTTGCAACCATGACTTATTAAACTGATAGTTCCGTAATATTCACTCCTGTCAGCACCTGCTTTCCTTGGAACTGGGGAAGAGCAGCTTCTCTTCCTTGAAAGGAGGATATAAGATGATCATCAACAAAAGCAAAACGAGGATAATGGAATGTAATCGAATTAAATCAGGTGATGCTGAGAGAATTAGATTAGAAAATGAGACACTTAAATTAGTAGATGAGTTTTGCTATCTGCGAAACAAAATAACTGGTGATGGCCGAAATAGAGAGAATATAAAATGTAGACTGGCAATGGCAAGGAAAGCGTTTCCGAAGGAGAGTAATTTGTTAACATCTAGTATAGATTTAAGTGTCAGGAAGTCCTTTCTGAAAGTATTTGTAGGGAGTGTAACTATGTATGGAGGTCAAACGTGGACGATAAATAGTGAGAAAAGAAGAGAATAGGAGCTTTCGAAACGTGGTGTTACAGAAGAATGCTGAAGATTATATTGGTAGATGATGTAACTAACGAGGAGGTATTGAATAGAATTGAGGAGAGGAATTTGTGGCACAGCTTGACTAGAAGGAGGGGTCGGTTCGTATGACACGTTCTGAGGCATTAAGGGATCACCAATTTAGTATTGGAGGGAAGCGTGGAGGGTAAAAATCGAAGAGGGAGATGAAGAGATGAATACACTAAGCAGATTCAGAAGGATGTAGGTGCAGTAAGTACTTGGAGATGAAGAAGATTGCACAGGATAGAGGAGCATGGAGAGCTCCATCAAACCAGTCTCTGGACTGAAGACCACAACAAAAACAACAACAACAACAACATTCTTCTTGAAGTGTGAGGTACTGCACGTGTCTCGCACATCTTCCACACCAGATGGAATAGTTTTGTCAGGGTTGCCTTTCCCATGGGTATCAACAGATCTGACGGATTTTCGTCTACTCCAGGGGCCTTGTATCGACTTCTTTTCGCAGTATCATGTCTCGCATTTCCTCTTCATCTAAGTCCTCTTCCCTATCTATTACATTGCCTTCAAGTTCATCTCCCTTTTACAGGCGCTCTATGTACTCCTTCCACGCTTCAACTTTCCCTTCTTTGCTTAGGACTGGTTTTCCATCCGAGCGCTTGATATTAATGCAGCTGCTTCTCTTTTCTTCAAAGGCCTCTGTACTTTTCCTATAGGTGGTATACATCTCTCCCTTAGTGATGTATGCTTGTATATCCTTGCGTTCCTTCTTTCCTGATTAACTTTTTTGCAGTCCCTATCAATCTGAGACATTAGTTCGCCGTAAACAAATTCTCTGTAACGTCACGCATTTCCGATCTGCACCGTAGATTTTTCGTGAAAACTCAGACGTAAAATCGTAGCCAGCGTTTCGTATTGACATGTATTTTAATTATCAATAACATCGCTGTCTACTGTAGAACGCTCCACCGATGTACGCGCGTTAACGCCCGACGTATTAGCATCGATTGACAAGACGACGATATTTGGTGGCCGCGATAGCTATTCGTCTGGCGCTGTCACGTTGCCATCTATGTCCATTCATTACTGTCTTCTATATTCCCTTTCAAGGACGCCCACACATGTTTCGTGGACGTTTCAACTATCACTGGCCGCTGTGTGCCGATGGGCCAGCCACGTAATCGCTTTGTGCTGTTTTTTCATTTCCTTTTCGACGCTGCCATAGCTCTTCCTTTCGCTATGCACTGGACGTTTTTGGCTTTTTGGATTACTTTCGATACGAGTTTTTCTCTGACTTGCGTTTTCTATAATCCCGAACACATTTACGAGTCCTATGAGATTACATGTTTCATTATTTTGTAATTTTCAATTTAATGCGATTTTCACATCCATTTCGACGAATGTTTCTATTGTACCACAATGGGTTCTAATATTGCTCCGCAAGCTCTTCACAATGAAACTCAAATCGATATTCTAGCTGAACACGTTTCCACGCTACACCCATATATAACTCTGCACAAAGCTAATTCTTAACAATCAAGCGCATGAGCATACACTGGTACGATAATGTCACAGGCAAAACAAAAACTACGCAAGAAACACGTATGCACGTGATCTATCCGATGTGCGCTAACAATTGTTCACGCATTATAGTCTCTTAGTTATCAGAGATTCCAATCTGACGGTATTTTCTCACACAAGACAGTTCGACCGATGAACATGTAACACCGAAAATACAGACAAAATACCTTCTGCACCAACAAAAAATTTTCGGCGTTTAATATCCGTTGCTGCACTATGTGATCAAAAGTATCCGGACATCCCAAAAACATACGTTTCTCATATTAGGTTCATTGTGCTGCCACCTACTGCCAGGTACTCCAAATCAGTGACCTCAGCAGTCATTAGACATCGTGAGAGAGCAGAATGGGGCGCTCCGCGGAACTCGCGGACTTCGAACGTGGTCAGGTGATTGGGTGTCGCTTGTGTCATACGTCTGTACGCGAGATTTCCACACTCCTAGACATCCCTAGGTCCACTGTTTCTGAAGTGATAGCGAAGTGGAACGTGAAGCGATACGTACAGCACAAAAGGGTACAGGCCGACCTCGTCAGTTGACTGACGGAGACCACTGACAGTTGAAGAGGGTCGTAATGTGTAATGGGCAGGCATCTATCCAGACCATCACACAGGAATTCCAAACTGCATCAGGATCCACCGCGAGTACTATGACAGTTAGTCGGGAGGTGAGAAAACTTGCAATAGTTGTCGATATCAGTACTGTTTTTCGAATTTTGGATAAGTCAGTATTATCTCTGTTGCTTTTCTGAAAACTTCCATATAATTTTATACACAGTATGTTATATTGCAAGCTAAAATTTATGAAAATGAATTATTACTTTATAAAATGTTTTAGTCTCGATGTTATAAGCGGTAAGTACTAGTTTTGAATGTACAGTTACAATTATTTTTTTTAGAAACATTCGAATTTACGAACTATTGGCACACTTAGAATTTCTATTATTAATTACGCAATACTGTATTGGTTATTATGTTCATTTTTGGATTCATTTATGAAATAATAATCGAAAGTAATAATGTAACAGAAACTAATAGAAATTCATTTGTCAAGAGAAATTGTTAACACTTAGGAATATTGTTATTTCCGCTGAGTGAGACAGTAGTAAGCATGCCTCTGATGTGATCGGACGTATTTTTGTATTTTGTGCGAAAAATGAAATTTCGGCTTTTTTAATGTGAAAAATCTAAAGACTGTATGATATACTAAAATGTGACAAAATATATTATCATAACAATAAAAATTCTGCAACAAGAATCTTCAAATTTTATTTAGATCAGTCCAACCGTGAGGACCTAAAATTTCACATTTTCAGCTTCAAGAATCAGACCCCTAGACAAGAAGAACTGGAGCAAACTTTACAAGAAAAGCTCATTAAACTAGAAAGTTTAATTTTCGCTCCTCTCAAACTTCTCATAAAAGATTTTGCTTATTGTGGACAATAGCTGCAAGTAGGAAGGATGGGGTAGATTACACCACTCATTCCGGTTAGCAGCACGTTTGTTTCAACAGTGACGAAGTGGTATCCTTTCTTCTAGCCACATCTTCAGGATCACGTCGCTGTGAATTTCCGTCCTTCCGTCTTCACGAGGTTGCACGTGCACAGCCGTCTTTTAACATACACAACAGGCACGTTGCCACATCTTCTCTGGCCCTCTTAATCACCCGATCTTAATGTCATCGAAGATGTTTAGGGCTGCTTGGAACAGCGAGTCAGAAGCAGAGACGTATTTAGGCCTAGGCAGATTAGGCAGGTGTTGCCATCCATAACGTTACTACTTGGAACAAATAGTGAAACGTGGCAACTGCAAAGAGATATGAGGTAAGCCTACCCAACTTCCTAAGATTGAGGATTGTAAATAAAAAAGCAAAACATACATTCAATCAATAAACTAAATACATGACATGTAAGACATCAATGCATTGTTCTACTAACCCATGATAAAGAACAGTTAAGAAATGAAAAGCTGTTGAAGTTATAAAATATAGTAAACAAAGTGAGCATGCTACCTATATTTTATAGCGTACGTACCTAATTCTGTTACATTATATACTTAACTTTGTGATGACGGGCTTAATTCCGTGATCATTTTATTTCGCATTGTTAAAGGTCACTTAACGCACTTTTCATTCATTTCAGCTACGGTGTCACTGTCACTAACGTCTACACAAATATTACACATAAACAGACTCGAATCGGTGGACTGACACCTTTCATGGAACCATCGCAGGCAAAAACAACACTGAATCCAAGCACATCTAATCATTCCACAGCTGTAGCTCTTTCTATAAGCGGTGCAGATGTCATTTTGTTCTTTAACTTGTCTTCCCTCAGACACTGATTTCGCTGTGCTGTAGTGGTTAGTTGATTATTCGTTTAACGTCCAGGACGAACCCTATTTACTGTATTTGTATTGTGAAATTAACTAACCTAGCAACAAGTTGACTGGAAAGGGCAAAGGGTCTACCCATTTTGCCAATGGTCACATTGTTTTGCCACTACCACTGCGGTCTACACAGACTTTTTCAAAATTCCATGGAATGGAGAAATCTTTAGCAACTTTGTATATCGACCATTTCTCTTCCAAAACCTTCTAGCGTGCTCCTAGAAGACCATCAGTTGAAACTACAATGGAATCACTACGCTAAGCTGCATACAGGCGTTGATATACGTCAACGGGGACAGTCGAAAATGCGTGTCCCGACCGGGAGTTGAACCCGGGATCACCTGCTTAAATGGCTGACGCTCTATCCATCTGAGCCACCGAGCACACAGAGGATCATGCGACTGCAGGGACTTATCTCCGGCAACCCTCCCGTGAGACCCCCATTCCCAACTTACTGACCCGCCCTATGTTCATAGTGCCTCTACCCATTATACTCATTAATCGCGGCTTTTTTGCCTATTCCCGTAAGAGTTCGGGCACTATTTGTGCATCCGCGCAGAAGAAGATGGTCAAATGGCCGGTGAGCCTTATATATATATAGATAGATAGATAGATAGATAGGGTGTCCCAGCTATCTTGTCCACCCAAAATATCTCTGGAAGGATAACAGCTATTGGAAAACGACTTTCACCGGTATCAATGTAGGGCTGGGATCCATGAATGTACATATTTGGAAACATTCTAAAACGAAAGCATATGTGTTCTTTAACACAAACTTATGTTTTTTTTAAATGGACCTCCTATATTTTTTCTTCAGCAATCCACAGCATGACAAAGCACATACACAATGGCGTTGATTGCATCGCAATATTCCCATTACATCCTGAGATATTGATACGCGAAGTTGACGCTTGAAACACCCGACATGCGCTGCTAGCGCACGTCCTGAGGCTCAGGCGTGAACCCCATGTACATTCATGGGCCCCAACCCTACATTGATACCGGTGAAAGTCGTTTTCCAATAGCTGTTATTGTTCCAGAGATATTTTATATATATATTCTCTTGGTCTTATAACTCATTTTTCGCTTCTCCCTCTTCGCACGTTTGCTTACAAGGGGAGGCCGCCAATTGTGAAATTCAGATTCGATTCATACTGCGCATAATAAATGCTCATGGCCAGAGGTGTAATGTGGCAAAGCACCAAGATGCACTTCTCAGCCATTGTCGAGAAAATCGACAATTAAAATAAACCGTTGCGGTGAAATACTCTCTACGATTAATAATTTTCTGCAGCGTCGTGGCGCAGCGGTAAGCGCTCGGGTTCGTAATCCGAAGATCGTCGGATCGAATCTCCCGCCATGCAACCTTTTTTTTGTATTTGTTTTTTGTAATTCAAATGTGTGTATACATACACACACACACACACGCACGCACACACACACACACACACGCACACACACACACACACACACACACACGCACACACACACACGCATATAATAAGTTGTTGAAAGTCGTTTGTCGAGGAAAAACTGGCGACTTCGAACATCATTATGTTTTCCGCAAACAAAGTTGTATTTCACAAATGTTATTAATTGTCTTCATAATGTTAACCACGTATAGTTAACGGAAGACGTAGAAACGATATTCCGAAACGAATACGTATAGCGTAAGTCAAACGTTCGAATTAGAATAGAAACCCCACGAACACAAATTTGCTGTGGCAGGTATGAAATATAAACTCCGTTACTAGCTCGTTACACTTGAAGGACAGATGTTGAATGGGCCGAAACGAGCCGCCGCATAACAGCGTAGTTGCCTGCTAACTTCGAAAGAAGGTAGATGCGGTCCCTAGCGCAAGTTATAACATCGTCGAAAATCAGTGCGGACGTGAGAGCTTTGGTACACCCTGTTAAACAAACGGAAAAATGGAGGCGGTACAATTGGAGAGCGATCCGCCTTCACCAACATGCATAAGCAATTCATTAATAGTTATATATATCTATATATATGAAATACAAAAAAACTAATAATTAAAAATAGTGTTGCATGGCGCGAGATTCGATCTGGCGACCTTCGGATTACGAACCCGAGCGCTTACCGCTGCGCCACGACGCTGCAGGAAATTGTTAATCGTAGAGAGTATTTCACCGCAACGGTTTATTTTAACTGTCGATTTTCTCGACAACGGCTGAGAAGTGCATCTTGGTGCTTTGCCACATTACAACTCTGGCCATGAGCTTTTATTATGCGCAGTATGAATCGAATCTGAATTTCACAATTGGCGGCCTCCCCTTGTTAGAGATGGAGCCATTTTCTGAAACTTACACAAGCCTTAAGAGTTGTTGCCGTTTCTCTAAGCGAATGATTCAGTTTAAATCGAACTGTGATGACTATAAGTACGTGCCATTGGTAATACAACTGCATATAAGTGTCTGGCTAATTACCTGAACAACTTACTTTAATGAAGTTGCATTACAGGTGCAGCGCAGCAAACGACGTATTTCCGTCCGCACACAGCGTTCGTTCCCGCCCAGAATGTCTTTGCCGTGTGAAGATTCCCTACCATTTGTTGACTGCGGTGGGAATCGTGTGTATAGAAGGCCTACCTAATGTGAGGACAAAGAATAAGTCTACTATCACGAAACAAAGTATGTCACGGATTTAGGTAGGTTTACCATACAGAAGAACTGCATTAATTATACAATACTTTATTAATACAGTATCACAAACAAATTTGAGTTTTCCTTTGTCACTTGATAACATAATAATTTTCACTATGTTTATCAATTTTCACCTACTATATGGCAAATTTTCTACAATTTAACTACTTACTGGTGAATTTTCTGTAACGGACGGCTTCGTGGTTAAACAGTGTCTTTTGTTTTCCACGTCAGTATGAAATTAGATATTTTTGTACTTCTGTTTTACTTCCTCCGATGGTAAGTGAAATATTTAGCAAACTATGGGACTAAAAATTTCCATTTCCATTTCCATTAGGGCTAGAACAATTCAATAGGTTTAGTTCTCTCCATTCTCACTAAAAGCTTTTAAAAATCTCAGGAAATACGTAAAATGGGAATGAATTGTTTATTCTTTTAATATCTAGCACTCGAATAAGATCCAGAAATTTATTTCTGTTACAGAGGAATGCCTGATTCCACAATTAGTAAATTTAGATTTTTCTGAAAATGTTACCAAGGCCCCAAGTAAAGGCAGCTACTGTCTAAGGAGTGGCGCCAAACGACATGTCCCTTATGTGCAAAAATGTTCTGGAATCGGGACTGCACGTCCGTGGTATTTGTAGGAAGCAGCCTGTAAATATATGGCTCTAAGGAACCTATATACTACCATGATCTTCGCCATTCAGAAGGATGACGTCGGTGTATTCTGCAAGTGCACTCAACCATGTTGCCCTAACACTACCAGACATGTGAATGAGGCTCGAACCAGGGCAGGATAGGATAGTCGTCAAATGACATCAGCCAATCCGACGTTACCACCCCCAAGATGACTATCATGCTGCATACCTACCCAAACATGTTTTCAAAACTCTGTAGAACTGAAACGGTGCGTTTCCGGACATGTGTCTCTATTAGGGCTGCCATCCATCCCTATACATCGGGATCCCCATAATTATGGACCTTCTTGTCCCAACATCCCAACAAGACCCAGTGCTGTCCCGATTTTGCAAAATTCTGTTTCGAGCTTGGCTCGAGTACTGAAGTAACGCCATCTGTTAGCGCAACATGTAAATGCAGCCTCACTTAGTTTTATTTGTGTCTACAAGTTTATGTTGACAAGGTCGTCTCACAAGTGTGGCTGTATTTTGCTTATCCTGTATCGAGAATGCAAGCACCTTCTAGATCTAGCGCCATCATTCGAGAAAATACCAGACTTTTCCAGTAGTACGGGGCTGGAACTATTTAAACAGCGCCACGCGGAAGAATCGGGCAGTTCCCATTTGAATAGCGATGTGATAAGACGATTCTTTCTAAACGCAATACGACCAACGATTGCAAGTGAGTAATGTTTGAAGTGTTTACTGTGGGCATGTAGGGCGCGAAGTGTGTAGTGACGAGTACTTCGACGACTGAAGTGTTATAGTCGACTGTTTGCTGTCTAATAAACTTATCATAGTTTACGTATATGCCTAAGGATGGAAAGAGAAAGTGTCACTTTTCCGATGATTACATAAAAGAATGGTCTTTCGTCAAGAAAGGACATACGGATTAGGAAGCGTTGTGTGAGATTTGTCGCTGTTTCATCTCAGTAACTCACGGAGGTAAGGCAAATGTGAGGCATCACATTTCTACGAAGAATCATGCAAACTGGTTCCCGGAAGCATCGACATCAAAGCCTATTTCTACATTCATGATTAAAGAAGATACCCAGGAAGAATTGCTCGTTACTGCTGCAGAACTAACAACAGCTTATAAAGCTGTCAAGCATCATCAATTCTTCAGTTCTCTTGACTGTACCGTAAAACTACATGCCATAATGAATACTGACTCCAAAGTCGCCGCAAAGCATCTACAGCAAGCCCCAAAGCAACAGTGATTGTTAAAAATATTCACGCACCACACCCCGTATCCGAATGCAAAAACAACTGCAAGAAGTTTCGTCTAACGGGATAGGCACCGACGCATCAAACCTGAAGGCTGAAAACATGTTGCCTTTAGTTGTACAATACTTTACTGAAACTGACGGAATCCAAGAAAAGCTGCTGAAGTTTGATTCGCTGAATAACGAAACATCGGAGACAATTGCAAAGTTTTGTCTAGACACTTTAAGACAACTGCAACACCGTTAGATAAATTAATCGTTCTTTGTGGACACAATACATACTAACATCGGAGGACTTCATCGACGTGGCCTGCGGAATGTGTTTCACCAAACTAGGAAAAAAATGTAAAAGAAATTGAATGTCCTGCCCATATTCACCTCAGTACTATACCAAGCGCTGATGGAGTCTTAGCTGTCGACTTTGAAATAATCGTCATGAAAACATTTAATTATTTTCCAATATACACGCTAAGGACAGAGAAGCTGAAAGAGTTCTGCTTGTACGTTGATTCAATCACCAGACTCTTCAATCTCACTCAAAAACAAGACGGCTGTAGTTAATGCCCGCAGATGAGATCATTCTTAAGCTTTGGATTCCATTAAAACAATTTTTTGACGCCGGAAACAGGTCACCTAAAATAATTTCAGATTTTTTTCAGTAGTCCGATCAGTGAAATTTATTTCATGTTTCTGCAGTCAAACTTGGCTCTGCATGAAAGAAATATAAAAAGCGTGGACAAGATTAAAGTATCGATACTTGAAATAAGAAAAATATTAATCGACACCCAAAGATGTCGCTACGAAAGGAAGACTGCCAGTTTTATTGGCACGCAAACCAACAAGAATTTCAATAAATTAAAGAATGAAAACCCTAACCAAGAAATAATTAATTTGATTTCAAAATTTCACGAAGAGACAATGCCCTTCTATACCACAGCATTTGATTCCTTAGAGAAATTAGCTATTTTTTTAAAATAAATACAGAAGTATTTGATGGACGACGCTCTTCGAACCCCACATTGGGTGATGACTGAAAACATTATTATGTGCCTGACTAAAAATGGTGTGAAGATTTCAGATGACAAGTGTTTCCAGGAATACAAGTATCTGAAGAGCTTTTAGAAACTAAGCGAGACTCAGAAGAATGGAAATCTCAACACACTGAGGAAGAAAAGCGGATTTATTTTCCTAAGGAAACCAAAAATCCTGAACGCGAACGTCAACTGCTAAATTATACGAGTATTTGTTTTCTGTTCCCGCACACAACGCCACTATGGAAAGAGTATTTTCACTGATGTCGGCCCTGTGGTCTGATGAAAGAAATAGACTGTTGCTAGGGACTCTGGAATCAATCTTACAGTGCCAATTTAACTACAAGCTGACTTGTATGGAGTTTTATAAATAAGTGAAAGGGGGAAAAGACTTGCTGAAAAAGGTTCCGTAAAGTACGCTGCACCAACTACTTCTGTCGCAACAAGTTCCATATAACTGTGTTCTAAATAAAAAGTAATAATATTAAATTTCTTGACATTATGAAAAAACGGGACTTCTGCCGGATGTTCGCGTCGTTCTCGCACGATATTTCGACAGCGTAACTCGCTGTCTTCTTCAAGTGCTGCCCGAGAATGGTCCTCTGGCGCTCCCTAGTTGGTTCGCGCCGCATCGGGTGTTCCCTCCGCGGTCCGCGCCCGCCAGACGCGGCTCCCATGTTCCTCTCTGGTCGCTGGTGTTCCCACTGACGTCAGAACATGAGAAAGATGCAGTAAAAAGACAAACGCAACGTGAAGAAGATTCTATCGAGAGGACTACTACAAACTCACCCAGGCAGAAGTAGGAAAGGCGTGATCCGCTCACCCTACAAACACACCAGAGTACGATGCTCCGTGCATTTGCGTAGCGTAGCGTAGCCGCTCTCTGGGGTCGCGGTAGTCATCTGTAGTGTCTAGTTCTCTATGTCCTGGCTGTTTCCTTGGTGTCCACTTCTATTTCTTGCTGGGCGCTTCGTAACTGGTCCGCGCCGTGTCGAGTGTTTCGTTCGCGGTTCGCGCCCGCCAGGCCTCTGGTCGCTGTTGTTCCGACCGGCGTCCGCGCCCAACTTGGACGTCCTCTAGGGTCGTGGTCGTCATCTCGGTAGTGTCAGGACAAATCTGTATTGTCTGGTGCTCTGTCTTGCGGCTCTTTTCTCGGTCCCCACTCCTGTTTCTTGTGAAATCTCGATGTGTTTTGCGTTGAGCTCTCATAAGTTCAAGAGCCGGATCCCAGGCCGTGCTGAGCTGGTATGCAGTGTCACGGTTGATGAGATTCTCCGTGATCTTGAACTCGATGGACTCTTTTATGACACTGTCCTAATATCTAGGGGTCAGTGTGGCAATCTTGGTGTCATCAAGCGACCGAGCTCTAGACAGTGTACTACTATGGCTGACTTGGTTGCCTGTCTGAGTCTGGTGTGCCTCTAGTGTTCTTTACACCTGATGTCCACGGTCCTGGTGGTCTGGCCGATGTATGACATCCCACAATCGCATGGTATGTTGTAAATGCCTAGCTTCTGTAACCAAAGGTCATCCTTTACATTCCCCAACATTGTCCCAATCTTAGTGAGTGGGAAAAATACGTTTTTGATGTCATGTTTCATGAGAATTCTGCTGATATTAGCAGAGATCGGTCCAGCATATGGCAAGTATGTCACCCCCTTAGCCTCTTCTGGTACTTCTACTGGATCCTGTGGTTGACAGGCTGGTCGAAGTGCCATCTGGATGTCTCTAGATGAGAATCCAGTCTTGCTGAATACCGACTGTAAGCGTTCTATTTCCATCGCCAAACTGTTAGGGTCTGATGGAGTACATGGTCTGTGGACTAGAGTTTTGAGCACTCTATTCTTCTGTGCTGGATGGTGGCAGTTGTCTTTCTGGTATAAGTCAGTGTGTGTCTGTTTTCGGTACACACTGTGCCCAAATGTGCCATCACCCTTCCTCTTGACTAATACATCCAGGAATTGGGGTTGTCCACCCTTCTCCAGTTCCATTGTGAATGTTAGATTCGGGTGGCAGGAATTCAGATGTTCCAGAAAATCATCTAGTTTCTCCCTGCCATGGGACCAAATTATAAAGGTGTCATCCACACATCTGAAAAAGCACTTGGGTTAATATGTGGCTGATGTAAGTGCCTCCTCTTCAAATCTTTCCATGAATAGGTTGGCAACCACTGGTGATAGAGGGTTACCCATTGCCACCCGTTCCGTTTGCTCATAAAATTGACCCCTATGTAGGAAGTACGTCGAGGTTAGTACATGCCTGAATAAGTCAAGGAGAGCTCCTTCGAACCTCTCTCCAATAAGATCGAGTGAGTCATTCAGTGTAACTCGTGTGAAGAGAGACACCACATCGAAATTGACCATTATGTCAGAGTCCACAGTGTGTAGTTGCCTCAGCCGTTGTAGGAAGTCCTCTGAATTCCGAATGTGGTGCAGACATTTGCCTACATGTGGATGAGCTGGGGTTACACAAGCTAGGCATTTACAACATACCATTTCGAGTATGGGATGTCTTACATCGGCCAGACCACCAGGACTGTGGACATCAAGTGTAAAGAATACCAGAGGCACACAGACTCAGGCAGGCAACCAAATCAGCCATAGTAGAACACTGTCTAAAGCTCGATCATTCGATGAACTACAATGACACCAAGATTATCACAAAGACCCCTAGATATTGGGACAGTGTCAAAAAAAGAGTCCATCGAGATCAAGATCACGGAGAGATATTTTGTATAGGCACCCACGCCCGGAAATGTCATCAAACGAAGCTACAAAGCGTCAAAGTTATAGGCGCCAGCGCCTGTAAATATATGTATATACAGGGTGATTCCGTGATTATGTTACAAGCTTTCGACGATGATCGAGATGGATAAATGTGTCATCTTGAGGTACGGTAAGGGTCCTGGTTTGGAAGGAAATGAGTCGAGATTTAAAAGCGAAAATCAAGTACCGGTACTGTTATTTGCTAAGAATTTAGGGTATGCAAGTTTCATATATGGTAGCATGGACCAAAACGAGAAAAAATGTCGAGTAAACATGGGATCTACAACGCGTTGCTGAGGAGTTATGAGCACTTGTTCATCTTCGCTAGTGTGGCATACATCTCCGTTACTGAACATGTGCTCAAAACTCCTAAGCTATAGTTCTACAGCCCATATTTACTGGACCTGTTTTTGTTTTGGACCAGACTAGCACCTCTGAAAGTTATCCACCCTACAATCTTAACAGCAACAGTACAGAAGGTATCGGAACGGTTTTCGCTCATAACTTTCGACGTGTTCGTTTCCGGTGCAAAGAAATCAACCTTGAAAGTTTGTAATATCATCATGGAATCCCCTGTATACATATACATTTACAGGCCCCGGCGCTTATAACTTTGATTCTCTGCAGCGCCTCTGGATGACGTTTCCGGACATGGGTTCCTATTCAGAATATTATGTACTCACCACCTCTAGTAGTTCTCGAAGTTTGTAACGGGAATTTCCGAATACCTTGTATGCTTCTCACAACAATAATTAATGCCAGGAAAGACTTTTATTTTATTTTCTTGACCCTGGTTTTTGCATGTTTGAGTGAAGGTACAGTGCGACTGTATGAGTACAGTTTTATTGCTTTTGAATTGCACAGTAAATTTAATTTCATTCTTTTGGCTCGGAATTCCACACGTGGCACAAATCACGATGATAGTATGAAGGCGCACGCCCTATAATCTTCCTCAAACCATTTTACGGAAATTATTCGGTAAAATAATTTCCTTTTCGCATTACTTATATCTTATATGGCAGGTTCACGATGATGCGACCATTATTTCGATAAAGGTCATGTCAGTGTGATATTTACGTGGAAGTAAGACACTGCGGGAAATTCGAAAAAGTCTGCAATGAAAAATAGGCTAGCTTTGATTTTGCGTTCGTTGCGTGTTACATAATATATTGCTGTGTATAAAATTTAGCTAACACATCGATTTTTTCTTTAGACTCGGATGGAGGTTTCAATCCGACACCAATCTCGAAAAAATTTATCTGAGATAGCAAACTCATTTGCGATCCGACTGCGCCAGTGATAAAATCAGAGTGAAATGTCCACAAAATTCCTCATATTGCATAAACAGTTTGAGATATCGAAATGAGAGTTTGGCAAATGATAGCACGCAAAGAGGACAATAGTTTCCCTATGGTTATTACGCAAAACTTCATTATCTACTGTGTTATTTCACTAACTACAGACTTTTTAGAAGAAAAAATTTAATTTTTAAGGGCCGTCGATAGCTGGTAAAACAAGAACTGCTATGGGTTTGGGAACACCGTAACTGAAGACATTACACATTTATTTTGTATCGAGGATGTGGTTTTTCATAAGCTACTGATCTTACTTTTACTCAGTTCCTCACTTCTTCTTCTTAGCGTGCCTGTCCGCTTCGGACGTTGGCGATCATCAAAGCTATTCTGTCTTTATCAGTTGCAATGCGAAACAGTTCTTCAGAGCTGACATTAAACCAAGATCTAAGATTGTCGAGCCACTAAATTCTTCTTCGTCCCGGAGGTCTCTTTCCCTCGACTTTTCCTTGCAGGATACGTTGAAGCAGCTCTTATCTTTTTTTATTCCTCATGAAGAGGTCAAAGTATTGTAGTCTGCGACACTTGATGATGTTGATCAGCTTTGGGCTTTTGTTAACTCGACGTAGAACCTCGACGTTTGTCACTTTTTGAGCCCGTGATATTCTCAACATTCTTCTGTATAGCAAGAGTTCAAAGGCTTGGAGTTTGGCAGTGGTTGCGTTTGTAAGGGTCCATGTTTCCACACCATACAAGAGAATTGAGAACACATAGCACATGAGGAGCCGCAATTTTGTGTTCATGGTAAGATTGTGACTCTTCAAGGCTGAGCTCATCGAGTTGGGAACACTCCTCGTCTTTCCGATGCGACACTTTATCTCCTGCGAGTTGTCCCACGCTTCGTTAATGATGCTGCCCAGATACGGGTACTGTGAAACTCGCTCTATGCTTGTGCCATTGATGTACAGATTCACACCTGGAATGTTCTTCCTGCTGTTGGAATTTTGTTTTGTTTGTGTTGATGTCCGAGCCGTATTTCTTGCTTGTCTCAGAAATTTTGTTTATCGGCTTCTGCAGCTCTTCAATCGTATTCGCAAACACCACGGTGTCATCTGCATAACGAAAATTATTGAGTGTGACTCAATTAGCTGAGATTCCTTCTACCACGTCAAGCAAGGCTTCTTTAAAGACGTGTTCAGAGTACAGGTTAAAGAGTATCGGTGATATTATATAGCCCTGCCTGACGCTGTCGTATTCTCACTTGTTCTGATTGGTCTTGATCTATTCCCCTGACTGCAGTTTGGTTCCAGCATAAATTGGCTATTATTCTTAGATCTTTCCCATCAATTCCTGTTTCCTTTAGTTCTTCTATCATTTGTTCATGTTTCACATGATCAAATGCCTTCTGATAATCAATGAGGCAAGCCAAAACATCACAATTGATGTCCATACATCTTTGTAACAATACTTGTACACTAAATACTGCTTCTCTTGTGCCAACTGCATGTAGAAACCCGAACTGGTTGGGCGCTATTTGGTCTTCACAAATATTGTCTATCCGCTTGTGGATCACTTTAAGAAATAGTTTTACCAGCTGTCTCGTTAAACTGATGGTACGGTAGTCCCCACATACTTTGGGATTCGGTTTCTCAGGTAGAGCAATGAACTCTGATGTAAGCCATTCTGGAGGGATTTTTCCCGATGAGTAAATGTGGTTGAATATTTCTGTGATCATTCTTACTTTTTCTTTATTGAGTAGTTTGAGCAATTCTGCTTGTGTGCCATCTGGCCCAGCTGCTTTCCCTTCCTTCATTTGATGTATGGCAGATTCCACTTCACTTACTAGGATATCTGGTCTCTCTGTCTAATATCTCTGGTTCTCGCCTCTTCTAGTCATCTTTAAATAACTGTTCACCAGCTCCACACAGTTTGATTTGCGATATTTTCCTGTTGCCATTCTGACCTTCCGATGCACGTTAAAATTATCATGCCTACTCTGATAAAACTCAATTTCTGCACATAATTTACTTTTTTCCTTCTCTTTGGCTTATCTGATTTTCTTTCTGATTGTATCTGTATCGCATTGAATTCCACCAAATTACCTATTTTCTTCCTCCGTTCTTCCATGAGGTCCAGAATCTCACTTGTCATCCAAGTTTTCTTCTCTTTAAGGTCCGGTCTCAAATACTCTTCTTTGACTCCTTATACTGCTTCTTGTAAGTGTGTGAGTTTTTAATTGGTGTCATCCTCACTGTCTCTCCATTCGTTGTTTAGGGCCGTCCTGACTGTCTGCTGTAAGGTAGCACCTTTCAACTTTCTCAGGTCGTATGTTCGTGATATTTTGGAGACAACACGTTTCATTCTGATTTTGAAATTTCCTACGAGTGGGACATGGTCTGATTGTATGTCTGCTCCCGGATACGTTCTGACATCTGTACAATTATTTCTGTATCTCTTGTCCACTAGCATGAAATCAGTCTGATTCCTCACTATTTGTCCTGGTTTGTCCCATGGCGATTTCTATGTGTATAACTTGCGTGGTGGAAGTTGAAACCATGTATTCATCACTTCTAGTTGATTTGGTTCTGCAAATACTTCCAAGTCATCTCCTCCGGTGTTCCTATCCCCTAGACCAAAGGATCCAACGGAGCTTGATGTTTTTCCTGATTCAAGCTTTGCGTTAAAGTCACCCGTGACTACACTCAGGTCTTCTCTTTTTAGCTTCTTCAGAATATGGAATTTTCGATCTCCTGATGTCGTTTGTCTGCCGTATGTGCGTAGACCTGAATAATGTTCACGTTAACGGGTCTAGCTTTGATTTCACCTAATATAACACATTCTGAGACTGGGATAACAAGTCGGCCGGGATGGCCGAGCGGTTCTAGGCTCTACAGTCTGGAACCGCGCGACCGCTGCGGTCGAAGGTTCGAATCCAGCCTCGGGCATGGATGTGTGTGATGTCCTTAGGTTAGTTAGGTTTGAGTAGTTCTAAGTTCTCGGTGACTGATGACCTCAGAAGTTAAGTCCCATAATGCTCAGAGCCATTTGAACCATTTTTTGAACTGGGATAACACTGTCAACACATTTTGCGATTCTTTTGTTCAATATGATTCCAACTGCAAGTTGATGCATACCATTGTCTGTACCTGAGTAGTAAACTCGGTGATCATCTATGCTGATGTTTCCAGTTCCTGGCCATCGCATTTCGCTTATTCCCAATATATCTGTTTTCATTCTTGTCATCTCCTTTATTGCACTGTGAATCTTTCTTCCCTGGCTCATCGTCCTGACGTTCCATGTTCCAATTTTGATTTTATCTTGGTATTTCAATCTTCCTATTCTGCACTTGTAGCTGCCCCTCCCGGAGATCCGATTGATGGGCTTACTCTGGATGCTAATTTAGCTGCAAACATAGCCATAGTGATTACTAGGACGTATCCTTTCTGGATCTTTAATGAGGTGAGTGTCCAGTCTGCTTCCTAATGACGCTAACCACATTCGGCAGTTCATCCACCTTCGGAGTCAGTTCCCTGACTCCAGGGCAAAAGAGTGCCCTTCTCTTGCTGGCTCATCCATCCGAAGCTGTGGGCCAGCGAGAGTTTTTTGTTCTCTGTTGATTAAAGCCAAGCAGAGAGGGTTGGTGTGTCCTCCGCCTTCTTGACTGTTGAGGGGTATTTCCTTCCTGCACTCCTGGAGCCGTTGGACATCCGACACAGTCACAGCCGTCTCACTCCCCTCGCTGCTCTCCCGCGTTGTGGACTATACTTGGCTTCCCATCACCTCTTAACAGCCGGCAAGCAAGCTTCCCCGGTTGATCTGGTTCATAGGGCTGGCTCTGAGCACTATGGGACTCAACTTCTGTGGTCATAAGTCCCCTAGAACTTAGAACTACTTAAACCTAACTAACCTAAGGACAGCACACAACACCCAGCCATCACGAGGCAGAGAAAATCCCTGACCCCGCCGGGAATCGAACCCGGGAACCCGAGCGTGGGAAGCGAGAACGCTACCGCACGACCACGAGATGCGGGCGGTTCATAGGGACTGAGCCCCCACACCACGTCAAGGTGATAGTCCCTGGGAGGGAGTTCCTCACTTATTAAACTTAATAAACCACTGTTTCAGAATTCTGTCGCAACTGTGTCTGCACAACATGTTAGTGAGGTGATATTTTGTAAATTACGCTGTGTTTTGGCAAAAGAAGCAAATTTTAACACGGGACCAAGAGAAATGTGTAGGTTTTACTCAAAATTCGCCACTCATGACGCTTCTCTGAAAGTTACAAATGGTGAACAAGCCAAGCGAAAATAAATCGCTGCATTTTCAACAGGATTCTTTTTAGATACTACAGAAAGCAGATCTTTCTGAACGGTCACCATGCAAGTGTGAGTGTGGAGGGGCTCCACTCAATATTTACAAAAATTGTGAGCTTCAGTTTAGAACGGCACTAGAGCGCGGTATTTTCCCTACAGCGCCTGTCAGTAACCCAAGCACTATCTCTCTCTCCACGTGTGCCTTGCTGACTGTGCATGTACCGGCCACGGTATTTCGTGCGGACTATAGTTCAATTCTTTTATCTTGGCGGCTCGCGCATGCCCGCCCAGACGCGGGAGATTGCTGCGTTGCCAGTCGCACACGACGCACGCGCCAAGAGAAGCAGCGCCATAGTATAGCATAGTTTGCAAGCTTACGTTTAGGGGGGAGCGCGCAGTTCATGAAGTAAAGCCACCACGGCCGCATTAACCCTCTCGCTGCTACAAAGACGTGCTCCCTGCATTCCGCGCTGTGGACGATTTTGTCACTGCACTGCTCGCCTGTGCAGACACATTGTGTTCCGACTGCTTTGACACTCTTTATCATTCGATTCCACAAAAACTATTTGGCTCAAAAATTAGATTTTTACCTATCTTCTTGACTGATACCTTCCCCCCATAAATGACTTAATTTTGTTTCGATGTTCAACGCAGTTATTATGCAGCATTAAATATAGTAAACCATTGCACGAAATTTTGAAGAGTTTGCAGAGGTAAAGTCCATAGAGTATACTTTCCGGATGGTCGATTTTAGTTGCCACAATGTTGAGAATGAAATGTGGACAAGATACCTATATATTTCATTTAATTTAAGTACCACATAAGTGTCGTATGTAATATTGAGAAATATTCCACCTTTTGCGACTGTAACGAAAGTTTTACTTACACTGGGCACGTTTGGCTTTATTTTAAAGCACTTCAATCAATCAAAAGGAAGTAGACAAAATACATTAAACAAAACTGTGGACTTAAAAAAACATTAGGACTTGAATATACCGTCTGTCAGTGAAGTGCTCAGAGCTATGTCAAATATAATTTTGTGTGTGGCACACACAAACAGCATTTATTTATTTATTTACTAAAACACTGATGAGCCAAGACAAACGTTGAATATTGTGCTACCGCAGCACAAAACTACGGAAGGTGACTTGGCAATGGAGGACACAAAATACAGTCCTCTTATGACGCTTCAAAAGAGAGAAACGCGTCTGGTCTAAATAAGTCGCTTATTACAGTTGCAGAAGAGGGATATATTTCAATACCATTGGTAAAACTGCGACTGTGGAACAGAAACAAGAAATAGAACATGAATACCATTGTGTATGTGCCATACCTTTCACCGATGGAAGTGCTTTAAAATAAAGCCAAACGCGCCCTGTGTAAATAAAACTTTTATTTCAGTCGCGAAAGACGGAATATTTCTCAATATTACATACGACGCCTATGTGGTAATTAAATTAAATGAGATATTGTTATACAGTAAATATTATATGAAATTTAGGTATCTTGTCCACATTTCATTCTCAACATTGTGGCAACTAAAATCGACCATACGGAAAGTATACGCTATGGACTTTTACCTCTGCAAACTCTTCAAAATTTCGTGCAATGGTTTACTACATTTAATGCTGCACATCAAAACAAAATTAAGTCATTTATGGGGGGAAGGTATCAGTCAAGAAGACGTGTAAAAATCAAATTTTTTGGCCAAAAAGTTTTTGTGAAATCGAATGATAAGTGTGTCAAAGCAGTGGGAACACCACGTGTCTGCACAGGCGAGAAGTGCAGTGATGACAAATTCGCGCACAGCGCGGAATGCGGGGAGCACGTGTCTGCAGCAGCGAAAAAGTTAATGAAGAGGCAAGGCACTAGAAATTTCATTCAAACGAATAAAATTCGTGAAGTAAGGCACTCCAATATTGTTTTTAAATAAAGAAAATATGAAGCACCACACAAGGTTTGAACTCATAACCGTTTACTAGGCAGCCCAACACCTTAACCGTTCCGCTACCTCAGCTCATCGAACAGTGTAACTCCATAAGGACTCTAACACCTCACGCAACTACTTATAAACACTGTTGGTATGACTATGAATTACTCACGCTTCGTCGAAGTACAATAGGAAATAAACAATTACCGCTGTTCTTTATTGCGAAAAAGCAGTTCGTGAGATTGAAACAAACACCTTTCCTTGCTGTCGCCTGAATTAGGAGTCTTATTGCTTGTTTGGTTTAATTAATTAATAGAATATGAAGCAATTGGTATAAAGAATGCTTTTTCCAAACTTTCTATAAAAGAAACTCTGCTATCAAGACATTGCTTTTGTTCTATTACTTTCTTTATGACTGAACGTTTCTAAAACTGAAGATACTCGTCTGTGCTCTGCACTGCAGTCGAGATCTGGCAACGTCGTTCTCTGTTCATTGGCTGACTGTTTTGTGACGTCAGATGCGCAGAACGAACCTAAACTCGGCCGCCAAGATATATGACGCGCACTTTAGTTGATAATACAATGAGATTTTCACTCTGCAGCGGAGTGTGCGCTGATATGAAACTTTCTGGCATATTAAAACTGTGTGCTGGACCGAGACTCGAACTCGAGACCTTTGCCTTTCACCGGTAAGTGCTCTACCATCTGAGCGACCTAAGCACGACTCACGCCCCGTCCTCACAGGAGAGCTTCTGTGAAGTTTGGAAAGTAGGAGACGAGGTACTGGCGGAAGTAAAGCTGTGAGCACAGGGTGTGGTGAGTCGCGCTTGGGTAGCGCAGTTGGCAGAGCACTTGCCCGCGAAAGGCAAAGATCCCGAGTTCGAGTCTGGGTCCGGCACACAGTTTTAATCTGCCAGGAAGTTCCATATCAGCGCCCACTCCGCAGCAGAGTGAAAATCTCATTCTGGATACATACCCCAAGCTGTGGCTAAGCCATGTCTCCGCAGTATCCTTTCTTTCAGGAGTGCTAGTTCTGCATGGTTCGCAGGAGAGCTTCTTTAAAGTTTGGAAGGTAGGAGACGCAGAAGTAAAGCTGTGTGGACGGGGCGTGAGTCGTGCTTGGGTTGCTCAGATGGTAGAGCACTTGCCCGCGAAAGGCAAAGGGTACAGAGTTCCAGTCTCGGTCCGGCACACAGTTTTAATCTTCCAGGAAGTTTCATAATTAACAATATCTCGACATTTCTTAAATTAAGTGGAATGTCAGTATCAGCCTGCATACCATCGAAGGACATATAGTGCACTACCTCGTCAGCATATCTAATTATAATATGCCAGCTTCCAGTCTTCCAAATGCGCGCTGCCACAGTTCACTGCACGTCTGTATCTACATCCATTCTCCGCAAAACAATGAAGTTGCTTGAGAAACGTTGCTTCCGATCGTATCACAGATCAGATTTCTTCCCGTTCCATTCGCTTGTGGGGTGCAGCAGAAATGATGCTTTAAGCGCATCAGTGCGCACTGTTGCTGGTCTTATGTCTCCGCAGACCTTGCTGAAATCGCATGTAGTGGGCCGTAGCACATTATAGGTGCTTCCTTATCATCTGACGTTTCAACATTTTCGTCAAGCCCTGCCATGGACCAGACAAACTTGTGACCACCCGTGCGACCTTTTGTATATACGTTCAATAAACTTTTCTAGGATAGGTCGTACGAGTGTCTTATACGACTAATTGCATTTTTCCAGTGTCCTACTTCTGAACCAAAGTCTGCTCCCTGCTACAACTGGGCGTATCTTAACATTCCTCTTCATATCGCCCCCAAATTCCTACACCCAGGCATTTGTATGAGCTGACTGATTCCAGCATATTCACTGATATCGCTGTCATAAGATTTACATTTCTGTGTGTTGTGTAATGTACTGATTTATGAAGATTTAAAGCAAGTTGCCAGGCTTAGCAGCACTCTAAAATCTCATCAAGATCCGACAACATATTTGTGCAACTTTTCCCCATGCAGTAATTCAGCTGCACCATTAAAAAAAAATAAAGTTGCTATTAATATTACCTGCGAGGTCATTAAAGAAATCCACATTCCAGCAACAAATGCTGTTCGACACGCAATGCACAGACACTAATCATGTGATTTTCACCAGTCAGCGTACTCCCGAATGCGGCTAATTGTTGCAACTGCTAAACCACGAATTTCGGAATACGTCATTCTTCATATCGCATTTTCTCTCTCTTCACACTATCGTCGTAAGGAAGAGGGGCTGCAGTACAGGGGTTTTTCGTACACTGACTCCTTTAGAGGCAGATAAGAGTCTCTGCAACTTCCATGCTAACAGAGGAGAAATCACGTTTAACACTGATTGGATTTGTTAACAGTTACTGTAGGACATTGCACAATGATAAGACACTAGCCTCGCATTCGAGAGGACCGAGGTCCATACCGGATTTTGATGTATAATTTCCATGGTTTCCCTAAATCGCCTAAGACAAATGCGAGGATAGTTTCTTGAAAAGGCCGCTCCCTTCACCGTCATTCGGCAGTCCTAACTCGTGATACATCGTTAATGACCTAGTCGTCGACGGGACACTAAACCGTTATCTTTCTGCCTTTGCTTAAAAATTCTTTTCAACTCTGCACTACCTTTTATTTTTGTGCCGTAATTTATGATGCACAGTATACAACGACAATAGGCATATGTCATTGAATACTTCTGTCACACATAATATATTTGGCCATTTTACGAAAACTTCGTATACTTTTAACGCGACGGAACAAGACAAAAGCCTGCGCCATAAAATAGCGACGAGCACGGTGAGAACAGAGTAACGCTGGCAGGTTACAACTGGAAACACAGAAAACTGTTCCATTGTTTCTTATCTCAGCACTTAACATAAAAACACTTAGTGCGTGAAAGGCGTGAGCAAGCGCTGTCTAGTGGCTGCTCTTCGTAGCGTTAATCCCACCGGCCAACATCGCAGCGGCAGACACGACTTGGAAGTAAGTCCACATGCCTCATCAACCACTGACTTCAGTCTCACTGACATGATTCGGAAGGCCGCCTAATGGTGTAGGAGACTTTAGGCCTTTTGGGCTTAACAAGTTTCTGTAAAAGAACAGATAATAAGATAGACCGAATAAGCAAAACGGTTAATGCACAAGAATCTTTCGTGTAGATTTTAAGTCATTTATAATACTGGTCTACGCGCAGGCAAAACATGATATTAGCTTCTTGGTCCAATTTTGGCACTCAATCTTTTTCACGGAGTGTAGATGTGTGGTCCTTGGTACTTCGGCGGAGTTGGATAATACCATGTGTTCACAAACTGATCACACATTACTAACAGATTTTACCAGTCCCCAGTAGTGTTGGAAAGTATCTTAAATGACTAAAACTCAATATATCTCCTAGTACGTGGTGCAGTATTAGTCAGATTTTTTATACACTGAAGAGCCAAAGAAACTGGTACACCTGCCTGATATCGTGTAGCGCCCCCGCGAGCGCGCAGAAATGCAGCAACACGACGTGACGTGGACTCGACTAATGTCTGAAGCAGTGCAGGAGGGAAATGACAATCCGCAGCTCGTGGTCGTGCGGTAGCGTTCTCGCTTCCCACGCCCGGGCTCCCGGGTTCGATTCCCGGCGGGGTCAGGGCTTTTCTCTGCCTCGTGATGACTGGGTGTTGTGTGATGTCCTTAGGTTAGTTAGGTTTAAGTAGTTCTAAGTTCTAGGGGACTGATGACCATAGACGTTAAGTCCCATAGTGCTCAGAGCCATTGGAACCATTTTTTAGGGAAATGACACCATGAATCCTGCAGGGTTGTCCATAAATCCTAAGAGTACGATGAGGTGGAGATCTCTTCTGAACAGCACGTTGCAAGGCATCCCAAATATGCTCAATAATGTTCATATGTCGGGAGTTTGGTGGCCAGAGGAAGTGTTTAAACTCAGAAGAGTGTTCCAGGAGCCACTCTGTAGCAATTCTGGATGTGTAGGGAGTCGCATGGTCTTGATGCAGTTGCCCAGGTCCGTCGGAATTCACAGTGGACAAGAGTGGATGCAGGTGATCAGACAGGATGCTTTCGTACGAGTCATCAGTCAGAGTCGTATCTAGAGTTCTAGACGTATCCGAGTTCCATATCACTCCAACTGCACACGCCCCTCACCATTACACAGCCTCCACCAGCTTGAACACCGCCTGCTGACATGCATGGTCCATGGATTCATGAGGTTGTCTCCATACCCGTACACGTTCATCCGCTCGATACAATTTGAAACCAGACTCGTCCGACCAGGCAACATGTCTCCAGTCATCAACCGTCCAATATCGGTGTTGCCGGGCCCAGGCGAGGCATAAAGCTTTGTGTGGTGCAGTCATCAAGGGTACACGAGTGGGTCTTCGGCTTCGAAAGCCCATTTCGGTGATGTTTCGTTGTATGGTTCGCACGCTCACACTTGTTAATGGCCCGGCATTGAAATCTGCAGCAATTTGCGGAAGGGTTGCGCTTATACCATCTTGAACGATTCTCTTCAGTCGTCGTTGGTCCCGTTCTTGCAGGATCTTTTTCCGGCCGCAGCTATGCCGGAGATTTGATGTTTACCGGATTCCTGATATTCATGGCACACTCGTGAAATGGTCATACGGGAAAATCCCCACTTCATCGCTACCTCGGAGATGCTGTGTTCCATCGCTCGTGCGCCGACTATAACAGGACGTTCAAACTCAAATCTTGATAACCTGACATTGTAGCAGCAGTGATCGATGTAACAACTGCGACAGACACTTGTCTTATATAGGCGTTGCTGATCTCAGTGTGAATTCTGCCTATTTACATATTTCTGTATTTGGATACGCATGCCTACACCAGTTTCTTCGGCGCTTCAGTGTAAAACTAAACGGCTGTCTTTGTAATTTCCCTCGAACCATTTTTTTCACAGAACAGCTGATCCACACAGTTATCTTCTTATGACAGTCAAGTCTTTCGTTGCAGAATTGTAGAACATATCTTAACAATGACATACTTGTAACTGAACGGGCTTTTGAATACAATTAGCGTGGATTCCAAAAAATTCTCCGGCGTACACTGTACAGTTTTATACATAGAACAGTCGAAATTTGCACCCATTATATCCTATGAACTATGGATAGAGGTAACCAGATGGTTTCCATGTTTCAGTTTATCATAAATAAATTCACTTTATTATAAATAAATTCACTTCATCATAAATTAGATGAAAATGCTTTCGTAAGTGATTCGTGGCGATATTTGCACTGAACTGTAAAATTCACACGAAAAATACGCAATACGTAATTTTGTATGGAGCGTCATCCACAGAGCCAGAAATAAGTTCAAGCTAGCCCCAGAGAAACGCTATATTAAAGTTACACTTTAATGACTTACCGTATAGTATTAGTTCAAACATTCAGATTTCTTAAGACTCAGTTGTGTGGTATTTATGCTTTAAAAGCTCCCAACGGCAAGGTTATTAGCCATGTACAGATGTAGATAAAGCAAATAGCAAGCTTTGACTTGTTATGATTCTGGGAACCTACAGTTAGTCTACGAAATAACTAGCCCAGAATGACCTGGAATGCAGCTCAAGAATGTGAGATACAATTCGAGCGTGAACAAAGGACGGCAGGGCAGCGGTAATAAGACATGTCGAGCACGAGGGAATCCGTCATGACATATACAAAAATAAGACACTTTTTCTCTCCCTAACCCTGGGTTTCTCAAACTGTGTTCCACGAAAAAATGGTGTTCCGCGATAAGTGAACAGATGCTTTGCGACGAAACTGTTGTAACCTTCAAAATAAACAAAGTCTTCCATGAAAGTACCAGGATTCTCTTAGGTGTTGCCGGCCGCGGTGGTCTCGCGGTTCTAGGCGCGCAGTCCGGAACCGTGCGACTGCTACGGTCGCAGGTTCGAATCCTGCCTCGGGCATGGATGTGTGTGATGTCCTTAGGTTAGTTAGGTTTAAGTAGTTCTAAGTTCTAGGGGACTGATGACCACAGCTGTTAAGCTCCATAGTGCTCAGAGCCATTTGAACCATTTTTTCTTAGGTGTTTCGTCAGAGTAAAACTTTGGGAACCTATGCCTTAAGTACACCAAGGTGGCTCTAGAGCCCTTTTCTTCTATTCCTACATCTCGTCTCAGGAACTGCACCTAAAATTCTCATCAACTCCCCATCAGCATCCTTCAAACAGTTGATGCCTGAATACCGAGTGTATTATTTCTACGTACACTATCGTTCAAATTACTAAATTCGTCTAGTTTTCCGTTAATGTTGTATATACAACACCTCATATCAACAGTCCACCAACACCGGTCATCTTTATCCTTCGCTTGACTCATCTGTTATCATGTAAAACTTTTTTACACCGGTTCTTTAATTTCAAAAGCAGGTACTGTCTTAAAAATTTAAAAATTGGTCTTAGTTGTACTAAATCTCTTCGATGAAGAGGAGATGGCGATGTACCAACGATAGGCCCCGTCCTCCTCCTCCTCTTTTGGCATTATACACATAACGTTTCTATTTCATATTATTTGTTTTGGAATTTTATAACTTATACTTTCATATGGATTCTGACTGGTAGGTACACTATAACACGTAAAATTCTATCTGGTTATTAAAAGAATAAGGAAAGCATATCGCCCTCCGCTGACAACGGGCAACAGAGAAACGGCGTTGGAGCTGCCCGCGTTCCTAGAACTTTGTCAACAGTCGCTGCGTTGTCCAGTCGCCGAAAAAAGTGCTGCTATTATGACTCGATTAATTGAACAGAGAATGAGAGAACGCAAGTCTCTTGTCCGCTTCGGGAACACACGCGCGATCTACAATTCCTGAGTGAAAACTTTTAACATATCTAGTGGCACACAATATATTCTACCTTACCGGTCGTTGTGGAGTGCTAGGTGCTAAACGAACAAATAAAATAACTGTCCCGATGTTAAACATCAGTGTTTTCATATTAGAAGCTTCATCATCGAAGTCACTGTGGAGTAGTCATTCACTGAATGAGGAGCAGCAGTATGGGCAGCAATACTTCATCTTCGCAGAAGACTAATTTCAAGGAGAGGAAATTATTGCACTTATGTGTACAACAGCTACAACATGTGGCGCAAATGGTCCCTACGAAACCAAACCAAGATTACGTAGAATGGCGTACTGTAGTAACTGATGAGAGCTGCAGAGGAATGGCACAAGCGCAATCAGCGGGCTCGCATTGTGTGGAAAATACTTGCTGCAGGTGGAACAGCACAGCTCTTTTTAAATTGTGTCATTACTCAGTGAAAATTTTCGTGAACATCGATCAACGTCCGCAGCACTGGGCAAGAAGTCTAATGCAATTTCAGACTTTAAGCAGATGATGCGCTTATCTATAATGAGGTAAAATCTGCAGAATGCTGCTCAAATATTCAGTCAGATCACCGGTAAGATTTATAAGTGGCACAAAGATTGGCTACTTGTTTAAATCATCCATACGTGTGACACTATGTCATAGAACCAAGGATCCTGCGAGTACAATATCAACGAGTCACAATTTGAATCGGGAAACTATTACAAATACGTAGGTGAAACAGTGCGTAGGGATATGAAATAGGATGATCACGTAGTTGTAGGTACAGCAAGTGATAGAGTTCGGTTCATTGGTAGAATACTAGAAAAATGCACTCAGTTTACAATGGAGATTGCTTAAAAACATTTGCACGAGCCACACTAAAATATTGTTCAAGTGTGCGGGCCACTATCAAAATATAGACTTAACAGAAGATATCGGATGTATACAGAGAAAGGAAGATGGGAAGATGTCCAAGAGATACTGAGATAACTGAACTGGCAGGCATATCAAGATAGACAAAATCTAGTCCGTAGTAACCTAGTTTCAGTGTTTCAAGAACCAATTTTAAACGAGCAATGTTGGAGCTACTACACTCCTGGAAATTGAAATAAGAACACCGTGAATTCATTGTCCCAGGAAGGGGAAACTTTATTGACACATTCCTGGGGTCACCATCACATGATCACACTGACAGAACCACAGGCATATAGACACAGGCAACAGAGCATGCACAATTTCGGCACTAGTACAGTGTATATCCACCTTTCGCAGCAATGCAGGCTGCTATTCTCCCATGGAGACGATCGTAGAGATGCTGGATGTAGTCCTGTGGAACGGCTTGCCATGCCATTTCCACCTGGTGCCTCAGTTGGACCAGCGTTCGTGCTGGACGGTCAGACCGCGTGAGACGACGCTTCATCCAGTCCCAAACATGCTCAATGGGGGACAGATTCGGAGATCTTGCTGGCCAGGGTAGTTGACTTACACCTTCTAGAGCACGTTGGGTGGCACGGGATACATGCGGACGTGCATTGTCCTGTTGGAACAGCAAGTTCCCTTGCCGGTCTAGGAATGGTAGAACGATGGGTTCGATGACGGTTTGGATGTACCGTGCACTATTCAGTGTCCCCTCGACGATCACCAGTGGTGTACGGCCAGTGTAGGAGATCGCTCCCCACACCATGATGCCGGGTGTTGGCCCTGTGTGCCTCGGTCGTATGCAGTCCTGATTGTGGCGCTCACCTGCACGGCGCCAAACACGCATACGACCATCATTGGCACCAAGGCAGAAGCGACTCTCATCACTGAAGACGACACGTCTCCATTCGTCCCTCCATTCACGCCTGTCGCGACACCACTGGAGGCGGGCTGCACGATGTTGGGGCGTGAGCGGAAGACGGCCTAATGGTGTGCGGGACCGTAGTCCAGCTTCATGGAGATAGTTGCGAATGGTCCTCGCCGATACCCCAGGAGCAACAGTGTCCCTAATTTGCTGGGAAGTGGCGGTGGGGTCCCCTACGGCACTGCGAAGGATCCTACGGTCTTGGCGTGCATCCGTGCGTCGCTGCGGTCCGGTCCCAGGTCGACGGGCACGTGCACCTTCCGCCGACCACTGGCGACAACATCGATGTACTGTGGAGACCTCACGCCCCACGTGTTGAGCAATTCGGCGGTACGTCCACCCGGCCTCCCGCATGCCCACTATACGACCTCGCTCAAAGTCCGTCAACTGCACATACGGTTCACGTCCACGCTGTCGCGGCATGCTACCAGTGTTAAAGACTGCGATGGAGCTCCGTATGCCACGGCAAACTGGCTGACACTGACGGCGGCGGTGCACAAATGCTGCGCAGCTAGCGCCATTCGACGGCCAACACCGCGGTTCCTGGTGTGTCCGCTGTGCCGTGCGTGTGATCATTGCTTGTACAGCCCTCTCGCAGTGTCCGGAGCAAGTATGGTGGGTCTGACACACCGGTGTCAATGTGTTCTTTTTTCCATTTCCAGGAGTGTATAAGCCCCTACGTATCGTCCCGTAGGGATCGAGAGCACAAGATTAGATTAATCATAGTGCACATAGGAGCATTTAAACTGTCATTCTTCCTGTGCTCCCTGCGTGAATGGAATGGGAAAAGTGCCTTAGTAACAAGTAGAATGGAAGTACCCTTCGCTGTACACTTCATAGTGGTTTGCAGAGTTCCGATGTGGCAGGAACAACAGCTTTGGTGTGTAGATCGAAACTGTTCTTGCCTCTGAAGTGACCACCATTAACATATTTGTGAAGTACACACAGTTACAGCATGAGTTTGTTTCTTGGTGCCTGACCCCGTAAACGATATTTTCAAGCGCTAGTAGAAGGCATGGGTAAACAAATTCATCTAAGGACACGATATCGAACGAAAATTACCGATGCTTTTAATAACTGATGAGTAGTTTCGGAAGGAAAGTATCGACATTTAGCGCTGATAAAAAGACTAAAGTAAACACTTTCTAGCGGCTCCAGTCTCTCCAGGTCTGATTTTAAAATTCACATACAAGTGTGTTCTTAATAGAGAGGAAAAGATGACTTTCACGTTTTAAATAGAATAATGTCAGCGTTAAATTAAGCAATGCTTTTTTTCGTTACAGAAGGCAACTTTAAAAAAATGTGTAACTTGAACTGTGACATTACAGAATAGACTATCAAGATAACAGCTGAATAGTAACCAAAAGTAAATAAATTAGATCTTATCTAAATCTGCCTTTCTTTGTCCACGCTGTCATTCAAAAACAATATTTTATCCAGTCGTTTCACTGACTGTTACGTGACTTTGACAACGTGCTGCCTGACCTTGAAAATAAACGTTCGGCGTGTACTGACGTAATTGGAACTGACAGATACTCGTTGGCTAAATTACACAACTGGGGGGGGGGGGGGGGGGATAAAATTTTGATGTCTACCCAGTGCTTTAAAAGATTGTTCAAAAGAGGTGCCACACGTGTTGTCAAATTAGGGCTCGATTCATGTTACTGATCAGTCAAAGCAGGTTCCGAAGAGGCAACTGCGTGGTCTTTTTTTTTTTGCACCTTCCTTATTTATTTTGTATCAAAAGGGAAATACGTGAAAAGCAACCCACGATTATAGAAAGTATTATGATGACTAGTATTCAGGGGTCCAGCGCCAATTTTATCATCATCTACACTGAAATAATTCGAAATGAGTATTGTTAAAAGGCCTAAACTTAGTATATTAGCAAACTAAAAACGTGGCTGGAGCTTTAATTGCTCCCTCCAGCAACACATTCAAAGTAAACGCGCAGATGTTTCCTAGCTCGAGCTTGTGATTCACCTTAAATGGCCTCCTCGTCGACTAGACGTTAAACCCAAGTCTTCTTTCCTTTAAAATCCTTAAAATGTATACTTTTTTAATCCTGGATTAAACAAGGAGGATATTGCGGCATACAGTGCGTTCAATTGTTGGCCTGTTGGTGGTCGTGCTGTCAATTGTTGAAAATGTTGGAACTGATGAGGCACGCGTCCAAAATTTTCGATAAGTAATAAAAATGTGATAAACCATTACTAAATGACACTACTCGATACCAACAACTACCGATACATTTTTCGTGTCGCTACATTCTTCTCTTATTGACACGATCGGTTGTCATGACACTTGTCACAGCATAAAGACATACATCGTGCACTGATGCGCCTGACAAACAGTTCTTAATAATGCAGGGACCATCGACTGTTTTGTGTTGATATAATACATGTATACCCAGCTACACCTTTTCCTGAGTGGATAAGGTCAGCTAATGACTGAAGAGCCGTTAAATGAAGTGCAGAGCGAGATGGCGTTGTTGTGACCCGTTGCACTCCGACTGTGGAGGACGACAGTTCAAATATCGCCCTGGCAATCTAGATTTCAGTTTTTCGTGGTATCCCTAGATAGTTTTGGGGCAAGTGCCTGGTTAGTTGCTTCCTCACGTTTCTCTAGCTCGAGCTTGTGATCCGGCTCTAATTACCCCTTCGTAGACGCTACGTGAAACTCTAGTCCACCTTCCTTCAATTGCTAAGTGTCTGCGTACGCAATTAAAGGCCACCTGCTTTGGCGATCGTCCATCTGTATATTTAGTTTGAATGTGTGGCGGAAGGGAGCAAATAGTGTTCTAGTCATGGTTTTCATTTGTCAACTTGTAATGTTCAGACCTTTCAACGATCCTCATTTCGAATGGATGATAGTAAAATTGGTGGTGGACAAATGAATGCTAATCATTATCATAATTTACACTGGGTGTAATGGGTATAAGTGCACATATTTCTATTGGTGACCGAGAACGGTGTACTGAACAACACTGTATCAGTATTTACATCATTCGCAGACTAATAATTATAGCTATTACAGGTTGTAAGTTTTTAGGTTGGATGGTACTTCCAAGTGCATATGGCGAGAGAAAGCTGTTAATGCTTATTTTCCCCTGGGCAGCAGGTTAGGGAAGGACGAAGTCAAAGGGGGGAAGGGGGCAGGTCCAGGGCATCCACCCCTCTATCACTTAAATGAAATCACACACGACCTAATTGTCCTGTAGTGAAACTGAAAGGTGTAAAGGGCGGTCAGAAGTTTCAGTTTGAAGGCGTTTCTGCGTACATGCAATGTAGCGCGACTCTGATGAGGGTATACAAGTTCCGATGTTATTCTTTACTTGCTGCCGAAGGGTAAACACAGGTAGACGTCCATCGGGGAATGAAGAATGTGTGTGGAGCACCAAGTATGATGGAAACCATCGTGAAATTGTGCGCCAAGGGGTGCCGCTGCTTCACGACAACGCACGTCCCCATATCGCAAATGTCGTAACACAAAAGTTACGGCAAGTCAAGTGGGAGACACTCGAGCATTCGCCCCATAGTCGTGATCTCTCCCCGTGCCATATTCACGCCTTTCGTGCCTTAAAAAAGAGCTTAAACGGTGATCGATTACCCTCGAACGAGGACGTCAGCAGGCAGTTACGGGTTTCTTGACGCAGCAAGACGCGATGTATTACCAAACTGGTGTTCTTAACCTGGTGCGTCTGTGGAGTGATTGCCTCAATGCTCACGGCGATTTTGCATGGTTAATTTTGTGTTAGCAGAAGAGCTAACACCGTGTTACGAGTGGCGGCCGAAATGCACTCGTTTTAGCTCACGCAGGCTGGCGTGAGGAGGGAAGAACTATACTGTCGTGAGGTCTGGAACATGACAAGGAATGAGAATTCAGAAAGCGGACGTAATTAGTTTGATACTTAACTTTAATCCATTAATGATGAACGTAGCTCTTGACGGTACATGATTCACAATATTATCTATTCAGAATACACAGTAATTATAGTAATTGAATATGGCGCCTTGCTAGGTCGTAGCAAATGACGTAGCTGAAGGCTATGCTAAACTGTCGTCTCTGCAAATGAGTGCGTATGTAGGCAGAGAACCATCGCTAGCAAAGTCGGCTGTACAACTGGGGCGAGTGCTAGGGAGTCTCTCTAGACTAGACCTGACGTGTTGCGGCGCTCGGTCTGCAATCACTGATAGTGGCGACACGCGGGTCCGACGTATAGGCCTACTAACGGACCGCGGCCGATTTAAAGGCTACCACCTAGCAAGTATGGTGTCTGGCGGTGACACCACAGTTAGTACATCGATTCTGGACTGTACAGTCTTCTGTTGGAAACTTTTTGATCGCCCCTTGTATTCTGATTTTCAGTCATATGACGGAAAAAAGATATACACTAACGATAGTCAACAAGACCATCGATGTATTTAAGCTATCGATATATCTACAACAACCCATACTTTATCGAAGACCAACTATTGCACACTGTTGGCCTTATCTGAATTAAGTTGTTGTTTTGTTAATCAGTTCAGGCCTTACTTGAGGTTGAATTTAATGTAATAAATGTTGTCGTTTATTGTTTTTGTGCTATCTGCTGTTCTGATAGTTTCTAATGGTTCAAAATGGCTCTGAGCACTATGGGACTCACATTGGCGGTCATCAGTCCCCTAGAACTTAGAACTACTTAAATCTAACTAACCTACGGACATCACACATATCCATGCCCGAGGCAAGATTCGAACCTGCGACCGCAGCAGTCGCGTGGTTCCCGACTGAAGCGCCTAGAACCGCTCGGCCACACCGGCCGGCTGATAGTTTCTAATTTTTGATAAAGTTTGTAATAATAAAGACGTGGAAAATCGAATCTGATTCTTCCATTAGCGATGAGGTAAATTAAAAACATGTATGCACTACTGTAAAAGCTTCATTACCTATCCACAGCACTTTAATTTTAGCGCAGGAGTCGTTATTTGGAGACAGGTAGGTCTCTGGGATTGCAATATTTCACAAGTCATAGGAACGGTAAACATAATTACAAACAATCAAAATTAAAACCAGTGAATAAAAATACACCTGGCTTTGCGTATGTCGCCCAAAAATCGCGTTGATCAACAAAAATACCGCCCTAACGACGATGGTCGCATTTCTTTAAAAAATTTGCTCAGTAGTATCACTACTAGCCAAAGCAGGAAAATATCCCTCCATCTAACCAACCGGATGGAAATTGGTTGTGAAAACCAATTCCGATATGGAATGATGGAAGGAGTTTGTGGATTTTCTCAGAAGGCTGCATGAATTTGTCGGAGCCGACTGCGCCCTGCATTCCCTCCCATCTCCCCTTTCTTCCAAAATACGTTTACGGTCTCTTAATACTGTAATAACTAGAGCCATAAATTTCCTGCACAATTACATATTAAAATATGCTCGCATTCGTGCACTATCAAATGACTAAACATGCACAACTAAAGGAAAAACATGCAATCTCAGGATTCCATCTCTCGTTGTGATGCATTTTGTTTTCTTTGAAAACAACGCATAACAACCAGTTTTTCCGAATTCTCTACTGACCGGTGTAGCTCTGCTCCCTTGAGGCAGTGAGTCAGCAATTCCTCGATTTAGGCGCCGAGACGGTTCGAATCCGTTCGCTGGCAACCTTAAAAATGGTTTTATGTGGTTTCCTATTTTCAGTTTAGGCAAATGCCGGAGTCGGTCTCGTACTATAGGCCACAGCCAGCCCCTTCTGCATTCATTGTTTTCCTGGCAGACTGTAGTTCTCTTAAAGATGCAGCCTCTCTGCTGAAATAAAAGGAGATGCATCAAAGGTCGAACATCTCTTCGGAATTTCCCGGCACTAAAAGCCATATTTACATTGGAAGGCGGCTAGTGGTCGTCATTTTGTAATAGTATCTGTACTTAAAGATGGTTCACCTTTGGAACTGCGATATATCATGTCTTCAAGTTTTACTACAAGAACGATAGTCTACTGTGAAATATCTTATTCGTAATACCATTGGAACAGCGAGACCAATCGTCACAACTCTAACGTACTTGTAAATAAACGTCATGTAAACCACATCGTATGTTTCACATTGCAGAGGAGTTCGCTGGCATCAAAGACTGAACTATCATATTACCAGGGATAAACACAAAATCATTTATGAGATCGTATAAATTACAAATCTAGCTGAAATTAAACGAGAGGCAGTGTTAAGATCTCAAAACTGTAGCTCCTAGCATTTGTGTACTCTTTTTGTTTTATAAATAAATTTAATGACTATAGTTTCAAGTTGACTACTGAAACAATAATTTTAAAGAGAGTCCTCGATCACTTAAAGAAACTTAAGAATTTATTGAAATGAAAGATATTTTAATAAAATTTGAGTTTGAATTGACGGACATTGGATGCTGTGATGTGCTGAAGAAATTCTGACTTTGTTTAAGATGCGCTGTAAATTTAAATACAAAATTTTAGAAGGCTGTTGTCAAAGAGATTTGAACCCGTTTAAGTTAAACTTTAACTTAACAAATTATTCAACCCAGCGTTAAGATTCTTCTGTTCTGATATAGTGAAAATTATAAGACTGAGCTGTGTTTTGTTAGCAAAGAGGTAATACGCTATATTTGAATTTTAATTGGTTCGGCAATAGAGTGAAGTCATATTGCCAAACAAAGAAATATTTAATTATGCATTGATATTTAAGAATATATATTACACCTTTTTAAGAAAGCCTTTCTTCTTAATTCTATAGACCAAATATTATTTGTACGAAGGCTTCCCATAAGCAAATAAACAAATTAGGTCCTCTTTAACAAATCGAACCCCACCGCCCCCCTGCTTTTGACAAAATCCTGGTTACGTCCTTGGGTCAGGTGTTGAAATGTGGACACGGGGACAGATAATGGTTAGTCTATACTGCCAGCCGTTGTTCACTTCTCGGTCCAGGTACAGCCATATAGACAACATCAGGTCGGAAAGTTTGTGGCGTGCCTGAGGGAAGACTGTTGGAAGCAGAAAAAAAGAACAAAGTACACACTGTTGTGTATAAATATTAAGATACCAAATATTAAAATATTTGCCCTTATACGCTGTATAAATCACGGACTTCTTTTCATACCTTCCCCTTTGTTACTAATTGACTGACTAATGGTTCCAATTGTTTATAGAATTATGTGTAATAACATCCCTGATGAAATCGAGTATGTTATCAGGTTTATTAAGGGAATTTCTAGTAGTGAAATGATCGTGTCTTCGCGCCCATCGTTACCATTCTTGTGTGTATCAACGTGTGTGTCTATGTTCGTGGTCTGCTATCTTCTGGTGGCGTTTATGGATTATAACGTCCACATTAATATATGCGGCAGCCAACGTGTCGGTGTGCAAAGCAGTGTGAAAAAAACAGGACTTTGCTTTTATTTAACAACATGTTTTACGTCTCATTTTCTGGGACCACTGAAAGATGGAACATGTGAGTATATTAAATGAGTAGTAATAAGACGTTGAATAGTAATATTATTATCGTTAGACTCAGTCACTACTACCGTATATGTAATTGGGAAGGTGAATGCAATATCATCTTGTTAGGACTCTACTAGACATTCAATAATTTGGGAAAACTGAGAAAAACGCCAATCAGAGCAGTTGGACTAGACGACAGATTTGAGTACGCATTGCAAAAACTGCACACCCTAAATACTATCCACCTCAGTAACAATCGTACATAAATGAACCTCACGTATCCTTGTATAAAGAAAAGAGCTCGCCAAGAAGAAGACTTTCAACTCAGGCTTGAAAGTAGTCTGTTCGTCATTAACGTGTTGCAGAAAGTGATTGTAAATGTACGCAACAACGTAATGTATCTAACGACAAGGACGTGCTACACGTTGCTCCTCTGCCTCGTGCTCACCGAATCGATGCAGCTGTTCATCTTAAACAACATCCCGTCAACAAGAATTTACTAAGACTATGTCTATACACACTACGATGTTAAGCGCAATCGTAAGTAAAGCAGGCGACAGATTTCGGTTCATTGACAAAATACTAGGAAAACGCAATCAGTATACAAAGGAAACATCTTACAAAATACCTCGTGCGATCAGTCATAAAATACCGCTAAGATGTGTGTGGGACCCGTATCAAGCAGTCCAATGAGGACCATAAAAAGTTTACTAAGAATGGTCAAAGGCTTGTTTGACTTATGGAAGAGGCAACATGGAAATGCTGAGCTACCTTAACCGACAGACGTTTGAAGGCAGACAATTGTCCTGCGAAACCCTGCCTCCAGAGTTTCAAGAACCAGTATTAAGTGATAAATCGGGAATATACTACAGTCCTGTGAATATCGCTCCCGTAGAGACGACCAAGTCAAGAGTATACTAATTACGTCGCGCACAGGGGTACCTTCGCTCCCGTAGAGACGACCAAGTCAAGAGTAGACTAATTACGTCGCGCACAGGGGTACCTTAGCAGGTATTAGTTTCTCGCTCCATAAGCGAATCGAACGGGAACAATTGTAATAGTGATACAACAGGAAATACCCTCCACCATGCACCTCATAGTGGTTTGTAGTGTATGCATATAGATGCTAATGCAAGAATCTCTGATTTAATTGGACGTCGTCTATTAACTAACTGAATTATCTATGCACGGGGTTTCCTTTCCTATTTCAGCAAAGATGCGAAAAAGTATTTCAGCAGACACTGCGTCTTCAATCCAATGCCGCCCACAGCCTTCCTAAAACCAGTACCGTTCACCATTAAGATTCCGTTTATTAAGGAACTCAGTTTCCTTTCCTTTATTGTGGGCCCGCAGCTTGCATGAGCTCGAAGAGCGACATATTTTATTTTAAATACAAATTTTTGCTGCATTCATTTACTCGTAGCGATAGAAGTTACACGACGTTGATAACGGCAAAATACCGAAACGAGCTCTTCCTGTGACTTGTATTATTACGAGTAAATACATAAACAGTGCAGCAAAAAACTTGTACCTAAAATAAAAATGTCGGTCTTAAAGAACACAGTTGCTTGGTCAAAGTACAGGTAGTATGAAGTATTTCATCCGGTACCTGGACTGCCCGCATCGTTGCGTCGCGTAAAAAGACCTCCATTTCAAGGTCCACTGGCAATCCGTCTTAGGTAAATAGGCCTCGACACGCTCCGAGGAACTTTTTTCCATGCGTAGTATGCAGCCACTGCTCATCAGAAAACAGTCTAGCGGTAGCGTATTTTCAGGCGCCTCCTGTTTTAGAGTCGCACGACGCCATGGTAATCGACACTCCGTTGGATTTGAACCAGTATTTTGGCTGTTTTCCGCGTTACCAGTGTGTCGGTAATTTTGCAGTGAGTTCTGTACCAGTAGTATATAGCATACACTTTCCTGACGTTCTGAAAATACGACTATTTAATCGCGAACCGGCTTTTGTCTCCTTACGCCATCGTTTGTGACAAATGATTGTCGCAACCAAAGATTCAATGACGAGCAACTTACACAGATATATCGATACGGAGGGCACGACATACCAAAAGCTGAATTTTTAATTTTCTGTATGTACAAAAGCACTTTTTTAAAATTTCGATGGTACTCACTAGCCTAAGCAGCTGTATAGTTTCCTGCAAAAGATAATAACATTAATTAAAAAAACATATCATTCAGTGGTTCCAGTGCAAGGTATTACTTTCTTATGTAACGCAAAATAACAGTGAAAAACAAAACTGAATTTACTGTTTCATCTAAAGTTTGCTTAACAGAAACTTAATTTAATAGAAGGGGAAACAGGAAATCGCGTTTGGTCATTTAACAATTCCCTGACATTTTGACTCATTTGCTTATTAATTTCAAGTATTTCATCATTGTTCTTTCAACAGTATGTAAAGCGTCACAATCTACTTCGCATGGATAGTTTCCTGTTAAAAAAGGTTCTGCAAAGGTTGAATCTGTGCGGCTTCTCTGACTGACCAACAAATACTTTTCCACAGAGCTTGCGGGTGGTTGTATAGAGCCACTCTGGCGCCAAAAGTTTCACTTTGTCTTTAATATTAATTAATATATAGCTGCGCTGATATTATAAAACACAGATCTGTAACTGTGACACTTTAATCTTTTTGCAAGGCTGTTCGAAATTTTGTCAACATGTGGACTAATGCACAATTTGTTGTAACTACTGACTTGTTTGTGTTGCCAGCGTACACAAGCGGAGGAATTTCAGACATTTTCCTTTTTCTTAGAATATTATTAATCAGGTCACAGCTTTGGCATCACTGAAAAAGACAAGTTTGATAGTCCGTAATTCGGCTCGGAGAGGCAGATACTGATAACGGAAATGATACGGAGCGACGCACCATAGAACGCAAAACAGATGCATTTGAAGCTTTGTGGGTGCTGGGAGCTTAGTTTGAAACAACCAAACACACACTTCTTTTCTCTATGTTCAATTACATTTCAATATGCAAACTTTAGATTTCAAAAGTAAATTCAATTTTATCTTTCATCTTCTGTTAATTGTAACGACTTCCGCATAATAAAAAAAAATTCTCAATTTTTTCCTATAATTACCAGTTCCTGCGTAACATAAATTAATAACATTTCCCATTTTACTCTGTACCTCATAATTGTATTTATCTTATGCGTCAGAAATATTTGTGTAAGACGCGCGTCATTATATCTGCTCTTGCGACATTCAGTTGCCACCAGTCAAATAATCCGAAATCCGGTTCGTGATGAAATATATGTTTTGCACATTAGGAAAATGTTTCCTATTTAATAATATTGTCATGTTCTGTCCAGCAGAGACAAAAACTCAATTAATTTCTACATTAGTTTCTGCGTGATACATCACGTTACACGAATTACATCGATGATATCATAGTTACCCCTACAAGATGAGACAACCATACCTACGAAATCTGAGACATTTACTGTCGTTGTCGCAGTAGACCGACACAGGTCGGCGTTGCACACTTGTCTGTCCTTGCAACCAGGAGTTGAGCACATGTTGCATACTCTCTAATGGGAGCACAGCAACGAATCTCGAGCTAAGGACCACCCACCAATTCTCAGCACTTCGAAACTTAGGCGAATTACAATCACTTTTCTTGAAAATTAAGTATTCTCAGTAGCGCTGAGCAAACTGCGGAAAGCCAACCGTAAATCTGGAAACCACAGTGTGAACGGGCCTTCAACCACTTGAACCATATCTGGTTGAAAGCGCCGTTTCACGCCCGGTCATTCGCTCATTCTTGAAGCAGATACGTTATGGTTCTACGTTGGCACAGAGACGTCATAAATCGTACCAGGCGGACCAGAACGTCGCATTATGTGCGGTATAATTATTCTGCCATCTCTTCCTGACACTGATCATGCACTGTGGAAGAGAAAACTATTAAGCAGGCTGGAATTGAATGCGCACAGATTAGGCAGTTCAGTTTCATGCCTGAAAACTGATGTAATAATTATCATCACTGAAACAAACGTCCCAGACACACGCAAAGAAATAAAATATTTGGCCAGAAACCTAAACAGGCTATGAATTTTTGACGGACTTGTTCCAGGAAATATGAGGTAATTCATAAAAAATATTTACATTACTAATAGTACCAATATGTGAGAAATATTCCTGTGTGTGTGTGTGTGTGTGTGTGTGTGTGTGTGTGAGGGTAAAGTCACACGTCCAGATGGTATTTATCCAGAAGAAACAATGGGAATATACTAGTCTCAACACGTGAACATCATTATTCAGTGAAATACTACACTTGTAGTGATACCATGTGATTGGTTGTAATCAATGTCCAGACCACAGCCCAAGAATTTTAAATCGTCTCGGTATCATTACTACTGTATCATTAGTTTGATGTCTCACACATCCGAATATATAACAAATCTGAACATTTCCTGGATCATATCAGTTCTGTATCAAAACGGTGCTGGCTCACGTGAGGTACTTTCTCATTAACATACTGGTGTAGGCCGGCCGCGGTGGTCTAGCGGTTCTAGGCGCTCAGTCCGGAACCGCGCGACTGCTACGGTCGCAGGTTCGAATCCTGTCTCGGGCATGGATGTGTGTGGTGTCCTTAGGTTAGTTAGGTTTAAGTAGTTCTAAGTTCTAGGGGACTGATGACAACCGCTGTTAAGTCACATAGTGCTCAGAGCCATTTGAACCATACTGGTGTAGAGGTCGAGGGTTATGACTGTGGATCACCTGTTTTTGTTTTGTTTTGTTTTTTTAATTACAGTCATGAAAGACTAACAGAGATTCGTCGACACACTAGTATTAACCGCAGTGATTTAGACATAACCACTACCCTATACTAGAATCATGCAGCATATGAACAGAACAGAAAAAAAAAATCAAACAGTGCTGGTATCACCGAACTGAAAGGTATCTAGATATCCTAAAATTTTGGTTTTAGTGATTTCGTTTGTTGCTGTTAGGGAATATCGTCCATAACACCCCGGCGGTTTAATCAGCTCATTCCGTTGCCAAGAAAACGCGACCATGCGGTATGCGGACCAGCTGTGAGAGTTTACGATAACTTACTTCGTGTAGAGCGTAGGTTAAACTCGCTTCCACCAAAAATACAATACTAGTGTACAGTAAAGAAAACTTAGATGCAGAGTAGGCATTCTGCCTTGCGGGAGCATGGCGACCCTCTTGTAAAAGAAATTACGATAAAATAAATAAGTAAATAAAAACAACAAATAAAATAAATAAAATTAACAAATACAATAACTTTTCAACCTCAAGATTTCATATTTGATCTTGACTCATTAGCAAGCTATTATCAGATGCTCTGTTTAAAAAGAAAGCAAAAGCGAGAAAAGAAAATACTAAGAAACTAAATTATAAAATCAAACTATCTATATGAACTTGGATCTATATGAACTTGAATATGTTACGTAGTAACTCTTTTCAAAGTACAACACAACAGGGCGGGAGAAGCACTTATACTGCCCTCTGATTGTTGCAACCGAAGCCTACAGTTTACAAAGGATAATATAAATCTAGTAGTTTTTTAAATCACAAATGTTTTAAAAATTTAATACATGTGATGGTGGCATTCTAAAAGTTGAAAACGGTATTGATATAAGTTATGCGATCTTCTGTTGAGAAGTAAAATCAAATAATTTCGCAAAATTTCTTGCTGAGAGAAGAATATGTATGGGGTTGAAGCGATAACTATGTGCAACGTACCAATGTGGTGCAGGGAGGTCGAGACGAACAGTTTGACACAGGACACCTAGGGTCGATCAAGCCTGGAAACAGTATCAAACAGGCCTGAAAAGACCATCTAATCAGCAGCTCAAGTGCGCCGCCAAAGATTTTAGAATTCATCTCGCCCTCTCACGTCACAGCCGTAACCGTGCTCTTACAAACGGTAAAACTGTAAGGGTTTAGTTCAGATCAAATTGGAAACATTGTTAGTTTTTGCATAACGTGTTCAAAAGTCTTTTAGTCTTTCATTGCCCTCACAGGAAAGGTTAACTACATAATGTTAACGAAAGCCCGTGAAATAAGAGGGAGAAAGGATATTCAACTCGCGCTGCGCGCATGCGTTGTAGCTTACGTGGTTTTTGTAGGCCGATTTGTGTATACCGTCTTAATGGACCACAACTATCTGGTATCAAATTTTTCGTCTCAACTTCCTCTGCGCCACTGTCGTACGCGGAAACAGTCATCGTTTACACCCTGAATACTGAAGTTAATGGGGTTTGCTTCTATGATTAGCGTAAGGCCTGACTTACGGCAAGACACAATCGATACACATGCGACAGCATGCACTACTAATAGTAGGTTGCTGCATAAGTCCGTACCGCTTTTGTTTTGCACATTGGTTTTCCGGTTGGTATCTGTTTATTTATCGATTGACATTGTTTATTTGCAGTTCACTGTTGCTATTTGAGCTTAAATATTGTCATCTGGAGATAGTGAGCGGAGCTGTGGACGCTAGACATGGAGTGTCAAGTGGAGAAATCGAAACATTTCGACAAATTATACATTTAGTAGAGGGGTCACAGCGGCGGGAGGCAGCCAGGGACATTTGCGCTGTGTGTGGGGATAGTGCCATTGGACTGATCACGTGAAGAAAATGGTTTTCTCGTTTTAAGGAGGATCGTTCGACATTAGTGACTATCCACATTCAGGAAGACCTTCACGGTTTGATGAATATCGTTCAAAGACTTTAATCCACAATGATCCACGTCAGTGTACTGGAGAACTGACAAATGTGATGAACTATGATCATTCCACCGTCGTGCCACATTTGCATGCAGTGGTGAAGGTTCAGATATCGAGTGTATGTGTTGCGTTTGTTCTAAGCCAAAATCCCAAAAATCAGCAGGTGGCCACATGTGAGCCGGCCGCTGTGGACGAGCGGTTCTAGGCGCTTCAGTCCAGAACCGCGCTGCTGCTACGGTCGCAGTTTCGAATCCTGCCTCGGGCATGGATGTGTGTGATGTCCTTAGGTTAGTTAGGTTTAAGTAGATCTAAGTCTAGTGGACCGATGACCTCAGATGTTAAGTCCAATAGTGCTTAGAGCCATTTGAGCCATTTTGAGCAATATGTGCATCTCTCCTTGCTCGTCATTAATTGGCTCGTGAACAACACGGATCTTTTCTATACTGCATCTTTAAAGGCGACGATAAAATGTGTCTCTATGCCAGCATAAGGAAAAGAAACGAATGGTTGAGCCCAAACAAAGTAACAATTCCCCATACAAAGGAGCGCATCCACAAAACAATGTTATGCATCTGGTGGAAGAGCGACGGTGTGGTGTACGATTTGCTTCCCCGAACTGTAACCATCACCATTGACATTTATTGTCAACAATTGAGACATCTTGTAGATGCAGTCCAAGAACGTCGATGATGAAGCCTGCGTGACATGATTCTACTCCAGTATAACGCCGGCCTCTATTCTTCTAGACTGAGAAAAAAAATTTGGGTTGGGACGACGTTCCGCACCCACCATATTCACCTGTTCTTGTGTCCTCAAGATTTTCAACTTTTCCTTTCTCTATCGACTAATCTTCAAGGAACTTCCGTTCCGGACGAAAATGTGCTCCGAACGTTCCTCGACGAGTTCTTCGCCTCAAAAGCGATTTCTACAATCGCGAGATCGAAAAGTTACCCCAGCGTTGGCAGACTGTTGTTAATAGTGAATATATCATTGATGAAAGGAGAAAATATAAAAATGCAGTAAATGAAGCAGGCAAAAAGGAATACAAACGTCTCAAAAATGAGATTGACAGGAAGTGCAAAATGGCTAAGCAGGGATGGCTAGAGGACAAACGTAAGGATGTAGAGGCTTATCTCACTAGGGGTAAGATAGATACTACCTACAGGAAAATTAAAGAGACCTTTGGAGAAAAGAGAACCACTTGTATGAATATCAAGATCTCAGATGGATACCCAGTTCTAAGCAAAGAAGGGAAAGCAGAAAGGTGGAAGGAGTATATAGAGGGTCTATACAAGGGCGATGTACTTGAGGACAATATTATGGAAATGGAAGAGGATGTAGATGAAGATGAAATGAGAGATATGATACTGCGTGAAGAGTTTGACAGAGCACTGAAAGATCTGAGTCGAAACAAGGCCCCAGGAGTAGACAACATTCCATTAGAACTACTGACAGCCTTGGGAGAGCCAGTCCTGACAAAACTCTACCATCTGGTGAGCAAGATGTATGAGACAGGCAAAATACCCTCAGACTTCAAGAAGAATATAATAATTCCAATCCCAAAGAAAGCAGGTGTTGACAGATGTGAAAATTACCGAACAATCAGTTTAATAAGTCACAGCTGCAAAATACTAACGCGAATTCTTTACAGACGAATGGAAAAACTAGTAGAAGCCTCGGGGAAGATCAGTTTGGATTCTGTAGAAATATTGGAACACGTGTGGCAATACTGATCTTACGACTTATCTTAGAAGCTAGATTAAGGAAAGGCAAACCTACGTTTCTAGCATTTGTAGACTTAGAGAAAGCGTTTGACAATGTTGACTGGAATACTCTCTTTCAAATTCTGAAGGTGGTAGGGGTAAAATACAGGGAGCGAAAGGCTACTTACAATTTGTACAGAACCCAGATGGCAGTTATAAGAGTCGAGGGAAATGAAAGGGAAGCAGTGGTTGGGAAGGGAATGAGACAGGGTTGTAGCCTTTCCCCGATGTTATTCAATCATTATATTGAGCAAGCAGTGAAGGGAACAAAAGAAAAATTCGGAGTAGGTATTAAAATCGATGGCGAAGTAATAAAAACTTTGAGGTTTGCCGATGACATTGTAATTCTGTCAGAGACACCAAAGGGCTTGGGAGAGCAGTTGAACGGAGTGGACGGTGTCTTGCAAGGAGCATATAAGATGAACATCAAAAAAAGCAAAACGAGGATAATGGAATGTTGTCGAATTAAGTCGGGTGATGCTGAGGGAATTAGATTAGGAAATGAGACAGTTAAAGTAGTAAATAAGTTTTGCTATTTGGGGAGCAAAATAACTGATGATGGTCGAAGTAGAGAGGATATAAAATGTAGACTGGCAATGGCAAGGAAAGCGTTTCTGAAGAAGAGAAATTTTTTGATATCGATTATTGATTTAAGTGTCAGGAAGTCATTTCTGAAAGTATTTGTATGGAGTGTAGCCATGTATGGAAGTGAAACATGGACGATAAATAGTTTGGACAAGAAGAGAATAGAAGCTTTCGAAATGTGGTGTTACAGAAGAATGCTGAAGATTAGATGGGTACATCACATAACTAATTAGGAGGTATTGAATAAGATTGGGGAGAAGTTTGTGGCACAACGTGACTAGAAGAAGGGATCGGTTTGTAGGACATGTTCTGAGGCATCCAGGGATCACCAATTTAGTATTGGAGGGCAGCGTGGAGGGTAAAAATCGTTGAGTTATGGAAAAACGCTAGGAACATATGCACCAACCCTATAATATGTTCCAGGACGCTGCGCATAAAAACGGGCTACTATTGGTGATATAGAAAAGTAGGGTTAAGTATTTTGGGCAGCCCTTCGACTATTGACCATTTGTATTCCCAACAGAAAGATCGCCTTACTGTAACTATCCTACAGTATAGGGTCAAAGTTTGAATACTTCCTCCAATTTAGGCAAATGGCGCAAACGCAAATCGATTGTGTGCCTTTGTTTTTGTCAACGGTGCGTCTTAAGCGGCTTAGGAAGCCGCCATATACTACATGGGCGGTTCCTGAGAAAAACCGTATAAAGCGTTTTCCACCATTTTTCAGCGGCGAATATCTAATTAACAAACCGCAACAAATCGCACAAATTTTAACGATATATTCTCTAGGCATTTATCTAGAAGTGTCATCTTCCCGTTTTTAAAAATCTTTATCCGTTTTCTAGAAACACTCCAAAAACCTGGATTATGGGTATCAAATCGAGACCTGGATCCGAAGACTGCTATGCACAGTAAATGGCAGATTTTTTTACGATATCTTCCCAAGATCCAGATCTCGAACAACCATGAAGATTTCTTGACACCTTTCTCTGTTTCCGAGATATTGGGGCTCAAAGTTACCCTACTTGTACCCATAAAATATGCACGTAAAATACGCTGTGAGGAGAAAACGTAGTTTATAAAGGGAAGTAGCACGGCGAATTATGCTGTAAAGTGTCTCCGTTATAATGTCGTCGTACTGAAGCATATGCAAAACTTTGGTCTCAGGTGCAAAACCAGTTTTGCGTTGTTTCAATTTCACATAAGTAAACTGTTAAAATTTTATTGGCCGTAAACTTCTTTTCGTATTAGTGACATGCTCTGTTGTAGCAGAGAACAGAAGGGAAAAAGCGGAAAAATTCTCCTATTGGAGCACAAAAAACGTGAATATGCTACTGTTTGAAAGACTGACTGAAAAGTGGGTTGCCAGCTGCCTCATTCTATCTTCCTCAGCACCTTTAAAAATTCCTCAAAAATTTTAGCATGGGGACATATTCGTGCGTTTTTATCCTGAGAGAGAAGGAGACAATGGCATTGGGAAACAGACAGAAAAGTAAAAAATACTGGACAGTAGTAGCCATTGGTTGTGGTATAAAAGAGCGGAGGAGACAATGGTAGTCTGAGAGAAAGAGAAGGACACAGTGGCAATGGAACATTATTCATATTGACAGAACAGTGCTAGGAAAAGAATGAAGGAGACAGTGCCAGAGGGAGAGGAATAATGAAAAAAGAGAAAGTGGAAATGGATGAGAGAGACAAATATAACAATTACAACGAGGAAGTGAGAAATAGTGACAGTGAGAACAGACAGCAGCAGTGGGAAGGAATGAATGAGAAAGTAGCAGTGAGAGAGAGAGAGAGAGAGAGAGAGAGAGAGAGAGAGAGAGAGAGAGCAAGAGGAAGACAGTGACAGTCAGAGGAGACAGTGTAGTACAACAAAACGAAGGAAACTATTGCTGTGAGACAGGAGACAGTGACAGAGAGACACGAAGATATAATGGCAATAGGTTAGACTGAAAGAGAGAGTGAGAATGGGCAAGTGAGAGTGGGTGGTTATGAGCGACTACAGCGATGGACTATTGTGTTCGAGCGAGTTACGGTTAGGGGAGCTAGTGAAGGTGAGAGGTGAGATGCAAGTTAATAAAAGCGCCAATACGTTAGCAAGCCAAAATTATTGGGAAAATTTTTAAAAGTGCTGAGGAAGGGAGGTTGAGGTAGCTGGTACATACTGTTCAAAGTCTTATATAAACACGAGCATTTTCGCCTTTTTTGTGCTCTGAAAGACGCTTTTTTCCGCTGGCGATAATTTACACAAATAATTGTGTATAGAGTACTATCAAGTGTGTGGAGAAATAGTACAATACCTGACGATTGAAGAAGAGGAGACATTGTTCCCATCTTCAAAAAAGGCAATAAAAGACTCTGTAAAAAATACAGAGGAATAACGCTTATGAGTCACACAGCAAAAGGTATTTGAAATAATTTTACTAAATCGAATAAATGAAAAGATAGAAAAGGAGCTGGGTGAAAAACAGCATGGGTTTAGGAAAGGAAAAAGCACGATCGACCTGATATTTTCTATCCGTCAACTGATGGAAAAAAGTTGGAAGTATAACAAAAGGGTGATAATGGTTTTTATAGACATAGAAAAGGCATATGACTCAGTTAACAGGAAAGACTGGGAAGAAATGAAGAAGGTAGATATAGAAGATGGATACATTAATGTAATAAAGACATTGTACAGAGGACACAATTGTAGAATTAGAACACCATTGGGGAACTCTGAATACTTCGAAATAAGACAAGGACTTAAGCAAGGAAGTATTCTATCTCCTGCACTTTTTAATGTTGTGATGGAGGGAATCAATAGGGCAGTTAAAGATATAGTAAAAGAAAAAGACAAAAAGATGATTTTTGAAGATGAAATGGTAATATGGGGTGATAAAGAGGTAGATGTACAGTTACAACTTGATGCGTGGAAGGAAATAATGAAAAGGTATGGATTCTCCATCTTTGGATTGGATGGATTGTTTGGGGGAAGAGACCAAACAGCGAGGTCATCGGTCTCATCGGATTAGGGAAGGATGGGGAAGGAAGTCGGCCGTGCCCTTTCAAAGGAACCATCCCAGCATTTGCCTGGAGCGAATTAGGGAAATCACGGAAAACCTAAATCAGGATGGCCGGACGCGGGATTGAACCGTCGTCCTCCCGAATGCGAGTCCAGTGTGCTACCACTGCGCCACCTCGCTCGGTCAGGTATGGATTAAATATAAATAAAGATAAGAGTGAAGTAATGGTATTTGGAAGAGAGAAAGGGATCAACGGAAATATTACCTTGAATGGAGAACCCCTCAAAGTGGTAGAAAGTTTCACTTATTTAGGGAGTGAAATATCTAGGGATGGAAGAATAACCTATGAAATTAATAGAAGGTTACAGAAGGGAGGCAATTTCTACCAAACAATAAAACAACTGATTTGGAATAAGGAAGTTTCAGAAAAAGCATAAGAATTATTACTTCCCTGTTGTCACCTATGGTGGAGAAACATGGACAATGACAGAAAGGGACTGGAGCAGACTGCAAGCAGGAGAAATGAAATTTCTCAGAGCAGTTAAGGGAAAAATAAGAATAGACAGAGTAAGGAATGTAGAGATTAGAAAGGACCTTAAACAAGAAAGTATGAGAGAAGAAATCGAAAAAAAGTGATCAAGATGGTATGGGCAGGTTAAGAGGATGCATGGGCAGAGACTCCCCAAAATTATGGAAGAACTAAAGATGGATGGGAAAAGACCTAAACGGCGCCCAAGAACACGGTGGAAAATAGGAGTGAGAATATCTGTGGAAAGGAGAGGTGTGAACTGGCAGCAAGTGGAGGAAGAAAAGTGGTGGGAGGACCGATCCAAATGGAGAGGACTAGTCAGCACCCAGACCCGGCAGTAGCTGGAGCGGGATCCGGATAGATAGACAGAATGGTAGCAAAGGATACCAGTAAGTACATAGTACGAAAAATTTTAAAAAAGGACATTCTTACCGATATACACTCCTCATAATACACAAGAACATCGCCACACAAATTAAACGTGGAAATCATGACCATGGCACTCGTGTGTGCACTGTTAAAATAGTTTGAGTATGAACATTGTAGCACAGACGCAACAATGTAAAATTTCTTTATTATTTAAGTATGCAAGCTGACTGGAGACTACGTGTCTTGTAAACTAGTAGATACGTGATACTGCAGTGCCTGTATTATTCCAAATCACGATGGAATGTTCCTTCGGACGCGCATGTTCCGAATTAAGATGCAATGTTCCTTCGGTCATGCACGCGTGCACGCATTGCGTCATAATTCAGAATAACATAGGCGCTGCAACATCTAATTTATCCGCCGACACGAGTAAGCGACTTCCAAGTAAAATGTCTTCCCTTTACGGGAATAGACATAATGGAGGTACGAGTACAGGTTGTAGTCACGTGGTCGACGACATCTGGAAGTTTGGGTGTGGCCGTGAGTGGTGATTGGATAGTCAAGATTGTAAGGCGACCGCTCGCGATGAGCGGGAAATCAGGCTTCGAGTTTCGGTTCGCCACAATTTTTCATTGTCGTCAATCCATTACACAGCTGATGGTTGTCAGTATTCACAACTGCGAATACATTTCATGTACAAAAGATGTAATCTGGTTTTATAATGACACCGATCAAAAAAGTGCAGGGAAAATTCCTTCTGAAACTCTAAGACGTTGGCAAAGTCACAGATCTGAATTTCTTTTATTGTTAACTCTCTTACGACGCATAGGTGCAGTGTTAAGGCCCGTTTACATTGCAGTTTGCAACTAAAAAGTTGGTAATTTTTGAAAAGTTTGAAATTTTTAAAAATACGACTTGTCAATTTGTTGCAAACATAACGAATTTCAGACAAAATTCTCATGTTTAACCATGTTTTATGTTGCCGGTAAATTACTGACACTCCCTTTGATCTTTGTTTGAAACAATTGTGCACAAAAAAGTTGCAAACTTTCTTCCTCGCTGCGCATTCGCCCTCAGCTCTCCTGCTGGTGTTGCAGTCAGCTGTCTGAACTACTCACGCGCCGTCTAGTGTCAGTCTGTCTGCAGTCTCATGTTGTGGTGTGATGGAAGGCGGAAGCGATGAAGTTGTTTGGTCGAAGGACAGCGCAGTGAAACTATACAGGGAAAGGCCAGCTCTCTGTGACGAAACTAGTTGTTTATATAAAGATAAGAATAAGAAACATTATGCTTGGCAAGAGATAGTTGATGAAATGAATACTTCAAAACTGGAAGTTAAGAACATGATTCATAATTTAACAATTCAGTTTAAGCGAGAAGTGAAGAAGCCAAAGAGTGGTTCCGGAGCTGATACATATAAAAAGAAATGGTTTGCTCGCGATCACTTGGTGTTTCTAACGATATTACAACTCCTCTTCATTATCATGAAAGTGCAGGCCAAAATATCTGTGATAGTATTCCTGAGGTAAGAAAAATATAGAAAATGATTATTTTTTATTATGTTTCACATCAAATTATTGAAAATATTAAAAAAGGCACACAATATTATGGCTTTGTAAAACTTTTGTGTAGGCCTACTCACTGCCATGTGACTTCACCTTCTGCACTGTTGAAGTACGCCGTGAATTGTTCACGAATTCCCTTTGATAGATCAGACGACCTCTTTGAAATCCTCTTTAATCGCAGCATTGTACCAGTGGGCATTCCATCAACCCTCCATCGCCCCGGTTCTAATGTTCCTGTCGCTGTGTCTTCACGGCCAAATGATCCAGGTGGAGTATAGAATTTCTGAGATTTCTGGCTATTACGTAAAAAATTGCGTGTGTGTGTGCATGCTAACACAACTTTTTCGGCATTTTCTGGCTGTAAAGTGGCTTTCTTAGTACTACGAACACTACCGATATTACACCGAATACGTTTTCTATATTACCCTCCGCCGACGGCAATGACGGTAGTTGTAAACTGTTTTGCGACTGCCCTTGTTGTGTAACCCTGGAAATGATTTCATCGTATTTGGTCTCAAGAGAAACGTGTCATCCGCTAATAGCACGTACAGTGCGGGCATTGCTTTATCAGGCAGGAGAGTAGGATTTGGAACGCCCAACCTAGATTCAATAAGAAGTTTGTTGAGGTTCGTATGTTCAAACACTCCACTATCAAACAACCGTCTTTGGCACCCAACACACACATACGCAAAACAGTACTGTGAGTCCACAACAGCAAATAAAACAATGCTAAAAGATTCCTTTTAATTAAAGTACTCACTTCCTGAATCTATTGGAGCTTGTACAGACTTGATATGTGTAACCACTCTGCCTCTGATGATGGTAAATGAAAAAAAACTGTATTTTTGAACTCCATAAATACATAAAAACCTATCCATTGAAATCCTATTTATTTGTAGCTTTAAACTATGTTTACAATTGTTTACAACTAGTGACAATGTGTTTAATTGTTGGTAACAAAATAAAACTTTTTTCTAGTGTATCAACTATGCTTTGTTAAACTATGGTTTTTAACTGAACCGCCTTGGGTACAGGATACTGGAGTTGGGAGGCTCGATAAATGAATCCGAATGCACACCAATAAATCTGAATGTAGACGACAATGGAGATCAAAATGTCTCTGCTGACAAAAGCGATGCTAATATGTAAACTGTGAGTTGTCCAAACACATCACTTGATCCGAGTCAATCCAAACAGCAAACAAACAAAAGAAGTTGCCCAAGGAGCCCTTACTGTCATCGGGAATTTAGGGGAGAATATCAAACGAAAAGACCCGTTTGATGTCTTTGGTGAATACGTCGCCACTGACCTACACTAAAGTACAAATGCACAGCAAGTGGCTCTAGCAAAACAAAGGATTAATGCGGCACTGTCTGACCTGGAAATGTCAAACTTTCCCTCGTTCCAGACAACTCCGACTGGTATCTCAAGTGGACATACTCCTTCAAGTGCACTAGATGAAACTGACATGTATTCAGTATCTATTCTGGACACTTTACTTCAGGAAAATATTGAAGGTACTGAACGAAACGCACAATATACATTGTAACTACGTAAATCTTGTAATTCAACAAAAAAATTGTTCTTTAATATTTACAAGCTAAATAAATGATAAGCATCTACTGTACTTAGTTATGTTGTCCTTGAGCACGTCTATCAACGCCTCACACACTTCTGGGACAAACTTTGAAATGGGACTTTTTGAGATTTTAAATAAATAACTAAGATTAACATAAGAATCACCCTGGATAAAAACCGTAGAGTCAATGCCAGTTTCTCCTTCATGGGTAGGGCCAATCGCCAATTGGTATCAGCATTACCAATTTTCAGCCCTACTTGAAGCATCAAATGTTCAAAGTCACTGCTTGCCATTCTCAAAAAGTTGTTAAAACTCCCATCTGTCCTCAATTCTCCTGACAGTGGGTCCACATCATCCTTGTTTAGATCTTCCAATAGCGCACCGCCACTATACCTGACTCTTGCTCGTAGCGACGGTTCTGGGTGCTCTTCGAGTAGCCAAAATATAACGAGCATTTGCAGCGGCAATTACTTTCTCTTCTCTCAACATCTTCAATCCGCACTGAACACTAAAGTTTGCAAGTTTTACAATATACAAATGTGCTGACAGCTCGTTTACAACTTTTTTTATTTCAAACCAAAACGTCTGAAACAAAATTGTTGCAAGCAAAGTTAATAGCTTCAAACATTTTAGTTGCAGACTGCAGTGTACGCACGCCTTTACTATTGTCGCCTAATCAATTACGAAATGCAGAAAGCTTTTGTATGAGGCACCCACATTTAATAGACAGAGTGTTTGAAACGTAGATCTTCAGTCCGCCGAACACTGCGTTACCTGTTTCGGGCTACACTGGCCACTAGCTATCGCTGCCAACTCATATTAATACGTATTAAAGCTTTACCACCGGCTGGTGTGGTCGAGCGGTTCTAAGCACTTCAGTCTGGAACCGCGCGACCGCTACAGTCGCAGGTTCGAATCGTGCCTCGGGCATGGATGTGTGTGATGTCCTTAGGTTAGTTAGGTTTAAGTAGTTCTAAGTTCTGGGGAACTGATGATCTCAGATGTTAAGCCCCACAGTGCTCAGAGTCATTTGAACCATTTGAACCAAAGCTTTACCAAAACACGTCATAAACGTTAAGTGCGAGGAAATTTGAATAAAATCCACGTAGGCGTCAGGGAGAGTAATTTTGAAAACTAAATTTTTATATTGCAGTAGTTTCTTATTCATACCGTTTTAAATAAAGTGTAATAAATAAAATTTACAATAGTAATCACTATTTGCTCGCAGCTCGTGGTCGTGCGGTAGCGTTCTCGCTTCCCGCGCCCGGGTTCCCGGGTTCGATTCCCGGCGGGGTCAGGGATTTTCTCTGCCTCGTGATGGCTGGGTGTTGTGTGATGTCCTTAGGTTAGTTAGGTTTAAGTAGTTCTAAGTTCTAGGGGACTGATGTCCATAGACGTTAAGTCCCATAATGCTCAGAGCCATTTTAATCACTATTTACTGGTTTTAATAAACAGATTTTCAGAGTGGCGTGGTATCGCTTAAGTATATGCACCCACATTCAGAATTTTCTCCGTGTGTGCCTACTTAAGCGCACTCGCCTTAAGAACGAGTTTTCAAAAAATGGTTCAAATGGCTCTGAGCACTATGGGACTTAACATCTGAGGTCATCAGTCCCCTAGAACTTAGAACTACTTAAACCTAACTAACCTAAGGACATCACACACATCCATGCCCGAGGCAGGATTCGAACCTGCGACCGTAGCAGTCGCGCGGTTCCGGACTGAAGCGCCTAGAACCGCTCGGCCACCGCGGCCGGCAACGAGTTTTCAATAGGGTGTTAAGTGAACAAAACAACTGTGCGAGCTTGAGTGATGGCATACAACATCATCATATTTTCAGTGGAAAGTGAATTTTCAGCTAATCAGCTACACGGAAACCTAAGAACAACTACTTTTGTTCTATGTTCGTAAGTCACTATGGCAGTTGAGACTGCCGATTAGCAAAAGCCTCTGGGAAATCAAAGAGGAGTGTACTAATACGACGGTGGGATACAGCATATGCGTAGTGCTTAATACCCCATTTACACGGTACTCGCTGCAAGCGAGATGATTCTGCAGGTGCGTGTGAAACGGCGGAGGATATTTTAGTCCTGAAATTTACAACGCGGTCGTTGCTGCGCGCGTTAGAAGAGTTTCAGGAAAGCGACGCACGAAGTATGCACGCAGATGGTCGCACCTGGGGTCGAAACCGGATCCCGGCGACTAGCCTAGAGGGCGGCGTGTCGCGGCGTTTTTCTCTCGACTAACGCCTTCGTCGTTGCCGAAGGCGCATTCCGCAGCCGCTCGGGGAGTAATGAAGCGTTTCATATGCCAAGGGTTTAGGAGAGAGAGCAGCGGCTTCACGCGCTCTTTCCACAAACCAAGCAGCTGGAACGCTGCAGCTGAACGGAGAGTTTGGAACGGCAGTGCAAAATACGACACCACTAACTTGTTCACTCTTTTATTCTTACAGCACACTATATCAGACTTTAAAGATCTTTTTAAAACCACATTTTTTGTACCCCTCGTAATAACCTCCTGACATACCAGGAAATCTCTATTATAAAATGTTCAACACCGTCCATCAGATGAAGGACATATGGATCAACCCTTTGATAACATTGCTTTCAAGTAACGCTGATTTCCAACAGCCTTTGCACAACAACCGAGAGTTGTAATGCACTTAAACGGGCACTATTGCTGTCGGTCATCCTTTGGCTTCGCACAGCTGAGAGCGTCTATCTTTGGAGTGCGAGATTTTGTCACCAGATGGTACATAACAACGGACAACGGTAGAGAGTCTGTATACAGAGAGAGTGGCCATAGGTGAAGTTGCCCGTGATTGGTTGATTAGCTTTGGTGCGATTTTTCTGCCAAACGTCTCTCGCGCTTCCTATGATCGCCGTGCTTTTGAGTTGAATTGAAGCTCAGAGGACTTTTGGAAACGATTAAAAGGTATTTGAATTATTGAGAGACTTGTTATGCGTTGTGCATGCATGTTCGATTTAGTTGTATATTGTTTTTAGTACGTAAGTACGTAATTAGCGTTTCCGATCTTAAATACGAGCTGAAATAGTGAAGCGTTTTGTGATGAAGTCGGTAGGCCTACATGTTTGAAGTAAATACGTTAGTAATTGTACAGTATTGTTTTTGACATCTGTAATTCGTTCTGCAGACGTTCGTAAACGATGCCAGGTTGTGCTGCATTTGGTTGTTCCAGTAGAGGCGAAGGTGGATTTCGCATGTTAGCATTTCCACGCAATGAAGCAAGACGAAAGCAGTGGGCAGTCGCAGTCAACAGGGCTGACATAAATCAAACAGGAGCCTTGTGGTAACCAGCCAAGAACTCTTATCTATGCGAAATAAGTCGTTTATGCTTTTTACTACATATAAAATCTGACGTAATACACGTACGTTAAATCTTTAGCGTTATGCACTTCCGATAAAAAACAAATGCTACACACTATATTTTTTTTTTCATTTACGTTACTTTCATTGCAATATGTCTAGTAAAGGAACTTTAAAGGAGATAAATGCAAGTAACGAATAATTTTTACAGTCACTGTATCAAATTTTCCTGTGCTGTACGTAGTAGGCAACTATGAGTATATTATAGCCGTAAAGAAAGGCATTTAACGAATGATTTCGCCATATTGCCTTGTGCTTTTGATTCGTTGAGTGTGTACTCCACTACTCCACTACTGGCCATTCAAAAGTCCCGCCCGCAGTTTGGCAGAAAAATGGCCGCCGTATCGTCCGGTTGGCCACTCTCTCCCTATACAGGCTCTCTAGGCAACGGTAGACTGCAAGAGAACTTTGAGTATCTGAGCGCAACATAATTTTTTTTATTGGATCAGAAATAGCGAAATACTTTCTCGCGGTCTTTGTCAGTACGTTTTTGTAAAACATATCTGCAACGGTTACACTGACATAAAAAGAAAGAAATATTTTAGGCACTGAAAGGACTTGATTGCTTTTGAACTACATTTTTTGTTTTTTTATTTTATTTTCTTAACAAGTAAAGTAATAGTTTAAGCTTCTGCATAGATATTCAGAAAATCACTGTGAAGTGCATGGCAGAGGGTACTTCTCAATGAACCAGTTGTCAAGGCTTCGTCCTGTTCCATTCAAGCAGAAAGAATGATTATTTAAGCGCATCTGTGCCCGCTGTAATATATTTTGATCTTGTTCTGGTTAACGATACATAAGGGTTATAGCGTATTAGATTCATCACTTAAAGCTACTTCTTGAAACTTTAAAGTTTTGGCCGGATAGTCTGCGTCTATCTTCAATAGTATGTCAATTCAGTTTCTTCAGAATCTCTGTGACACTCTCCCCAACGTCAAACAAACCTGTTGCCATTCGTGCTGCCCTTCTCTGTATACGTTCAATACCCTCTGTTAGTCCTATTTCGTATGGGTACCACATACTTGAGCAATATTCTGCGATAGATGGCACTAGTATTTGTTAACCAATCTCCTTTGCAAACAGATTGTATATCCCAAATACTCTACCAGCGAACAGATGTCTGCCGCCTGCTGTATCTACGACATGCCATTTATGACCGTTCCCTTTCATATCACTGCAAATTCTTACACCCAGGCATTTGTCTGAGTTCACCGATTCTATTTATTTGTACAGGTATGATTTTCACAGATTCCATTTGTAACACGCTGATGTTGTAATCATGGGATAATACGTGTTTTTCGTTTTCTGAAGTGCACTATTTTACATTTATGGACGTTTAAAGCAAGTTGTCAACCTTCATATCACTTTGAAATCTTACCAAGATCCGATTGAATATCCGTGCAGCTTGTTTCTGGCAGCGCTCAATCACAGATAATTGCACCATCTGCAATAAGTATCAGGTAACTATTAATATTGTCTGCAAGGTCATTAATGTAAAAGATTAACAACAAAGGTCCCAACACACTTCCCTGGGCTAAAACTGCAGTTGTTTCCACATTTCTCGATGACTCTCCATCCAAGAATAAAATGCTGCGTCCTCTCCATCAAAAATCCAATCCGGTCACAAGTCTCGCTTTATATCGCACATGACAGTACTTTCGATAATAAGCTTAGATGTGGTACTGAGTGAAACGCTTTTCGAAAATCGAGAACTACTGCATATACCTGACTGCTTGATCCATGGGTTTCAGGATGACAAGTGTCAAAAATGCCAGTTCGGTTTCACATGGTCGATGTTTTCGGAATTCATGCCGATTGGTACGGAAAAGGTCATACTGTTCTAGAACCCTCGTTACGTTTGACCCCACAATGTAATAGATTCTACAACCGACAGATGTCAATAATATTAGACTGTATTTTTGTGGATCATGTTTCACCCTTTACGTAGAAGAGTGTGATTAGATGGTAGTTTTGTGAATCATGTTTTACCCTTTTTGTAGACGAGTATGATCTGTGTTCTCTTGCAACTACTGGGCACGATTTTAAGTTCGAGACATCAATGCCATGTTTTAAGGAATATAATACCCACTTTTTTCTTCGAAAAATTGTCTCCAAAATTTAGGTGCGTCCTATACTAGAAATTAATCTAAAAATGTCCAGTGGTTGACTTAAAATTCCCGTCAGTCCTAAAAATGGCCATGTATTCGATGCTGCGGGAAACGTATCTCTATTTGGCAACACTGGATTCATCTGGCAGCAACAGTGCACCGATGCGACAAGCATGAGTTGTCGGAATTCACAAGTTTGCTAACACTGTCTCCCTCCCGACCTGCCATCGCAAAACCCAAAACACAGCCTAGCCTCTGGTGCGTCATTTCAGTCTACGGTGCCAGTGAACTTGAACTGAAAGTGATATGTGTTATCGTCAACAGTACATTATTTTTGTTATTAGCTAGTTTCGTAATGAAAGAAAATGACAGATATTCATATGATGCGGGCAATAAATTGAAAGTAATATCATGATGCAGAACATGGGAACAGAGCAGCTGAACGGCATTTCGGCCCTCCACCAACAGAAAAAAACCATTAGAGGTTGGTGGGCTAGGAAAGAAGAACTGAGAAAAATGAAGAAGACTAAATGTGCAAAACGGCCCAAACTAGAAGATGATGTATTTAAAATGGGCTCTGGGGCACCGTCGAAATGGCATTGAAATTAATACTAAAATGATTCAAATATACGCTCGTAAGCTTTTTATCTGGCCTTGCTATCGTAAAAATGCTATTTTAAAAATGAAGGTGCGTTTTATAGGTCGTAACGTCTTATTGTCCGTAAAATACGGCATATTATCAGTAAACTGGGGCTCACTATGCTACAAATTCGGCATATAATTGGACAGAGATTCCATCGAAGCTTAGTTCAATATTAGTAACTTCAGCTCTTTCTCAACACCACTTATAACTAGCCTTTACACTTCCAGTTAATTTCGCTTTAAATGAACCGTGTCCCTTAAGTACGTTTTTGTGCGGGAAAGGCATCTACTCCGAAGAATAAACGAAATTCTTGAAATGTTAACTGCTGCTATAATCGAATCATCAGTTGTTAGTGCTTTTAGCTATTACGATAAGAAAATGAAATTCAGTTATAGTAAAATGAAAATAAACAATGAAATTGAATAACAATAGTAAGAAAAATCTGGAAAAAATATGACTTTAGTTAAAAAACAAAGAAACTTAACGGTCGCCAGTCCACTACGTGAACAAAATTGCTATTTCTGTAATTACAGATTTGAACTTTTGGTCAATTTGCGTAAGAATACTTGGTTTATTATCAGGCGAAAATAGCACGAAATTCTCAATAACGTTAGCACAGCTTGAAATAGATATGTCACAGTGGTCAAAAGCATTTCAATTAAATCGTAAACCATGGAAACGATTTAGGAATTAACAGAGAAAAACAAAATTCCATTAGCTGTGAATGGTTAAGGAAAATGCAAAATTCGTGACTTCGCCCACTATAGCGCTTACTGCCGTTAGTTTTGCGAAGGCATTTATACTTATTCATTGCCAGATGCTCTCATTTAAACTGGAAAACATCGTAATTGTTAGATCCGTGTTCAGTAATTCACAGATATGTAATCTGCAAAGCCAATTTTCAATTGCAAAAATATATCAAAATTCGAAAAATGATTTTACTGACCTGTTGATGTCAAATAACTTCAAATTTCACCATTATTCATTGACAGTTAATCAAAATCACTTTGTACAATTACTACCATTATTTACGCAAGACTTAAGAAACAATTCTGATTTATTGTACATGCGCAAAAAGAAAACCTATTTATCACTGAAAATTACACGAAAAATACGTTTTAATGAAATTTACTTTGTTAAGCACTACTTTTGAGATCCCTGTTCAAATTACTAGGCGTAAGCACATTGGTTAATTACTATCTTGCAAACAATTGAAACATTAGTTACTGTTATTTCTTTCAGCATAGCAGAAAGTTACTCACTGCTTAGTTATTTTAGTTGACTTAATTCTTTGATAAAAACCACATCGCAATTGCTGCTCATTCATTATGATTTTCTCGGCTTAGTAATAATGTATAGGATAAAAAGTACTTTGGTAAATTGTCTTAGGTGGAACTGATAATCAACGCTTTGACATCTGTTGCTGTTATTCGGTCACAAAATTAACTACGACGCTGGCTAGCTACGTACAGGACTAATCAAATATATAACTGGTTAGATCTTACTTCGTATTGAGTCGTCGTCGGTGCGTATAAACCATTATTCGTTGACAATGCGTGACACAGGCTCTTCTTCTTGCAGCTCCACAATAAATAAAATTGGACTCACGGGGCTCTTCATGTTAATTGGTATCCTCTTGTAGTGACTGAACTGTGCCTCGGAACACCAAACTGCCGACCCATATTTCAGCACCGCGGCTTAACGACCGCGTCTCAGGACACACGTCGCTACGCTCCCCACCGATCTCTGTACTCGACCCGATTCTCGACTTCTCACATCTCAGCGTTTGTCTAAAGAGTACTGCACGCGTACTTCTACGACAATCGATAATGCGATTGCAACTTCACTATACTCTTCGACAACAACCTATAACCCTGACTAAGCCAACGTGTCTACATACAGCTAGCTTACGTTTAATGTTCATTCAACGTTACAACAGAAAAGCGGTATAACATTTCAACATTACGTAAGAAAAATGTTACTACAATTATTTAAACCTTTGTTTTATATAAAAAGCACATCGTAACAGCAAAGCTGAAAGGAAGAAATCAGTAATCCACAGAGTTGTCGTGTTACACACTGAGAGTAATATCTATATCACTCTTCTTTGTAGTAGTGGTGCGAGCATTGAACTGGGACAGCACTGCTGGCTTTTCATTTGAATACCGAAGCGTAACTGTCACTGAAGAGAACCAACGTTTCGGTGGCAGTTGTATTTACAGTTTACTTATCGTGACATCACGTGTAATATAAAAATAAAAACAAAAGGTGCCGAATAATATTTACTCAAAATTTTGATACCGTGGCATATAAAGGGCTTAAATTCTATGCCTTGCAAGTAGCTTTACTACTATTCAACGTCCTTCGTTTAACAATAGCAATCAGTAGTCGTACCGAAGCAGGTATTTAACTGTTCTCTGTATGTTAGAAATACTGAGCAGATTGTGCAATCAGAAGCAAATAACATTTGTGGTGTCGAAAACGTTAAGGACCTATAGTTCAAACTCACATTTCAAGACGCGGTCTATATAATCATGCAACATACAGCATTGTGAACAATGAGAAAAGTCACCCTTAGATTGTTAATGTCACCGGAAGGTACTTTGTTACATAGAAAACATAGAGACCTACATCGCAGAATCGACGGACGTCATGAATTTATTGACACACAGGAGCAGGGCAGAATTAAAATGTTCAAATGTGTGTGAATTCCTAAGCGACCAAGCTGCAGAGGTCATCGGTCCCTAGACTTACACACTACTTAAACTAACTTACGCTAAGAACAACACACACACCCATGCCCGAGGGAAGACTCGAACGATGGAAACAGAAAATCACTCAGAGAATTTCTGAGCAACATTTCATCCATCCAACCGTGAGAAAATCATATAAGGTCAATCAATGAAGATCAAAAAAGGTTGATTGTGGGGAAATAATTCGTACAGTCGTAAATACAGCCCTACATAAAACCGGTGCACCTCAGCCCGACGTTCAAGCAGCAATGAACTAACTAAAACAGAAGAGATAATAGTAACGTTAAAAACCATCTAGTTACCTGCATTCAACTTTCTGATAAATAACAGTGTAGCCAACTCTTGAGACAAGAGTTGCCACTTCACGAGAAAATCGACTAGAGATGATTAATCGGTATGTGAGGTGTCCCGGTTTTATTTAGGACACACTGTATTTGTACAGTGATAGGAAGGAGTGCCACGAACAGCGTACTAGAAGTCCTGACTGGTGAGGGACGAGTGTGAGGTGGAGGTGCATTATGTCACTTTAGCACGTTTTGTTCAATAACTCGAAAACCGTGGCCTCCAGCGAAAACGTATCCCCCTACAAAATTTAACTACACTAAACTTCCTACAAGAGGGTCACGCTTTTTTTCTGTAGGACCGTTACTTTGCACTTAACGAGGGAGAGAATATGAAAATCTCGCGTGTGTGTTAGGAAGGTCAGCTATAACATTGCTGGTTGCATAAAACAACAGCGGTAGGGGCAGCTCAGTCGCCCTGTATGTTGTGAATCAAAGTTTCCTGGTACTCAACTATAAACCCCATTTTGTTTCCTTACTAAAATTAACGTGTGACAAAATCTGGTGAAGATTAAATCTTGTGAAACCAGTGCATAAACATCTTCTTCCTCACTTAGTCCAGTCGCTAAACAAATACTTTTCACTTTATACAATCCATCTATGACCATAAAATTGAGACATATCTATAACATATCGATGGTAGGCAACGAAAACCTCGTAACTTGCTTTTGTTAAATTTTACAGGAGAAGCAGAAACGATTCCTTAAAAAACATATGAAGTGATACAGATAATGTTGCTACATGTGTGACTATAGTAGAATCCTAGTTGTTGACAGATTAGAGAAATCCATGCACTTCCAGATCTCTCTTTGATAACAGAGTTACTGGTTACTGGAATTACGAGGTTGTCACAGACAGATGGAATTATGAGTTTCCATTGTTTACCATCGACATGCTCGAGTATCTCATGAAAATTCCTTCTCCGAACTGTAGGAAGTTGCTGCAATGGACCAAAAAGTGCTTCATTATTCACCTCGCAACAGATAATCGAAAAAACTGATAGCACAACAAAACAGTAGCTATTTAACGGTTACTAAATTGCTGTATGGCCTATAGTGACAGTGGTCAATTACAAAGCATTAGCAGCCTGAGGGCTTCCAGTTTGTGTTAGTTTTGAAGTAAGAGTCGAGCAATCAAGTGATGTACAGGCAGTAGGACCAAGTACGGTTCAATCATTTTAACTTGGCTGGTTTTAAATGGGAGTCAAGAAAGCGACGCTAAGGAGACGAGTGGTGTAAAGGAACCATGTTTTGTGACAACAGTCTACGCTTAAATTGGATAGTTAACTTTCTTTTCCAAGAAGGACTTGTAGGTAGCACCCGGGATCCACTGAGAACTGGTTCGTCATTTTTTCAAAGAAAACTATTAGACATAAGCAGTGCCAGTTGTCACATTGACTGATTAGTTCGTGGTTTAATGAAACAAGTAGAAAAACTAAATGTAATTTATCTTCTGTCATTTTGGAAGCAAAAGTGTTCAAAGAAAACTCTATTTCGTTGTAAAGTTTAGTTAGGCGCTAATGTTGATCGTTGGAGGGTGCAGGGGAGTACTAGTCAATATCTGATTACATTCAGGGGTAAGTGACTCGGAAAAGTTGGAAACCACTGACCTAGAGGAACAGGTGTTTAAATTTATCATTGTGGAACATCCGATAAAAAGGAGTGATTTGCCTTTAAGGGAAAGATGATGCTGCTCCTAGCGTACCTATAGGTGCTACAGCGACATGAGAAAGGTTCACGACATGAGGCGACGAACGTGGAGGTTGGTACAAAGCGCGATCAACGCCAATTCGTTTTAATTGATCGAGTTCTTATTTGGCAGCTCAGAGCCAATTGGACATGATGAGCAAAACATTAATGAAGCTAGATTTCCAAACAAAATATGTTAGGGAACAACGTGCAGCACCAAAAATTGACCGATTACACATGATATACGAGGGTCACTCCAAAAAAAAAAATACACACTATTTTTGTAAAAATACAGTTTTCATTCTGCATATGTGAAAGTTTTACAATGTGTAGATACATCCTTCCCGCTTGTTTTCAAACTTAGTTCAACCTGTTCCCGTGAGTGGCGCCGTCACAGCATGTCTTCAAGATGGCTGCTACACATTACGTTCGTCAGAAGCAACGTGCTGTCATAGAATTCCTGTGCTGTGAAAACGAGACAGTGGGAAACATCCACAAGAGGTTGAAAAAGGTGTATGGAGATGCTGCTGTCGATCGCAGTACAGCTGGTCGGTGGGCAAGCAGGATAAGTGATGAAAGCGGGCACGGCAGTATTGAGGATTGTCGTCGCAGCAGCAGGCCTCATACTGCACACACTCCAGACAAAGTGCAGAGGGTTTACGAATTGGTGACTGCTGACAGACGCATCACAGTAAACGAATTGTCACGCTACGTTGGGATAGGGGAAGGAAGAGCTTGCAGAATACTGAAAGTGTTGACGTTAAGAAAAGTTTGTGCCAGGTGGGTTCCCAGGATGTTGACAGTGGCTCACAGAGAAACAAGAAAAGCGGTATGCAGTGAACTTTTGGAACAGTACGAGAATGGTGGAGATGAATTTCTTGGAAGAATTGTGACAGGCCATGAAACATGGCTCCATCATTTTTCACCAGAGACGAAGAGGCAATCAGTGGAGTGGCATCATGCAAATTCACACAAGAAAAAAAATTCAAAACCACACCTTCTGCTGGAAAAATTAAGGCTACGGTGTTTTTCTATTCCGAAGGACTCTTTCTTGTGGACATCATGCCAAGTGGAACCACCATAAATTCTGATGCGTATGTGACGACACTGAAGAAATTTCAAGCTCGACTGAATCGTCTTCGACCACATCTGCAGAAGCAGGACGTTTTTCTGTTGCACGACAATGCACGGTCACATGTCACTCAAAAAACCATGGAAGCGATCACAAAACTCGGATGGACAACACTGAAACACCCGCCTTACAGTCCTGCGGGTATACAGGCGCTGCTTCCAAGATGGCGTAAGGCAGTTGAGAGGGATGGAAATCATGTGGAGAAATTAAAATATTGTTCCTAAAGGATGTATCTACACACTGTAAAACTTTCAACGATGTAGAATAAAAGATAGATTTAAAAAATAGTGTGCATTTCTTCTGGAGTGACCCTCGTACACCTTGATTGTGTATTCGAAGATCTGATTGGCTTCTGACACTTCCGGAGTGAGAGTTTGCTGGTGCAGTGTCCAGTGGTCTAGTTTGCTGTACCCAGGACGATCTCCGTCACACAGGCGAACTGGGCTGTCGCCTGAGACGTCGAAATTTCGTGGGGGTGGGGAGAGGAGGTGCCACATTCGTGGCAGAAATCCATTACGTTTCGACGTACTGGATTCTCAATTCATTCACGTTGTTACGGTTTCCTCGCATCATCAGCGTAACGTAAAAGCATTACTCTTACGGCCAAGTTTCGTTTTAAAAATTTTATTTAATGGTATCTGAGCGGTAACTTTTACAGCCAGCTAGAAACGACCATGTTCCACAGTGTATGATCAAGATGACTTAATAGCAGCGAGTATACGTGTGTTGGCTCGCCGTTACGACAACGGATAGCTTCCGTTACGCCACGCGCTAAGGAGACTACACCACTTAAAGGAAATAAAATCCTAAGTGCGAGAAGAGACAGTATTCTGCCACTCCCCGTTCCTTTCCCCTGCTTTCTTGCCTACCGCTTGACTCCAGAGTCACTAAACATTCTGACAGCAAACGTGCGATTTTTCCACAATTTCGTTTACACACACGAAGATACGGATTGCTGGCCTTCAGTTTCGATGTGATATGCCTGAATTTTTGTGATGAAAGGCAGGCAACTGTTTTGTCGTACCTTATGTAACACTGGTTGATGGTTCAGTTGCACGAGTGTATAATTATATTCATGAACTCTGCTACATTAGTTTCATTGGGGGACTTAACAAATTTCAGCTTAGGAGATAATAGAGGTTCGGCATCATCTGTCAGTAATTGGAGCATCATGACTGCTGCGGGAACATTCCATCTGAAAATCATTCGACCTCTCGCCAACGAGGGAAATTTTGTGACACTTCTACTCGTTCAGAGTTATGCCATTTTCATGTTGAGATAAGGGTTTTCTCTTTGGGTGGTGCAGGCAGTGTAAGCGATAATCAGTGGCACAATTATTACAATGCGATGGGAGCCTTTCCTTGTCTGAAATCGTAACATTCTCGAAGTCATAAGTTTCACAGTAGGTGACGAAATCTCATTTATTATTATGTCGTGTTCTCTGTAGCCTATAACAAGTTATGAATTTTTGGCTGTGAAAAGAAAATCAGTGGGGATATTACTATGCACACAAAAAAGAGAACCAAAATGTTATTGCATTGTAAGAAGAGTAACGGGAGATGCTACCATGAAAGGTTTTCAGTGGTACCAGACGACGTGAATTCAATCGGCTCTTATATTGCTGCGTCAGAAGCTGAAGTGTCAGCAAACCCTTTTGACCAGGTCTGCAAATGCTTAGGGGCACAGGTTTCCATTTGAGCAAGGAAACCACTACCAAAATCTAACCGGAAGGGGGTGTTTTAATCATTTTTGCACAAAATTTCATCCAGTGTTGTTTATTACATGTCTTGAGAAAGCATTTGGTGACTCCATTCGTTCAATTACAAGAGAGATAGGTCTCAGATGTTGCCTGTTTTTCACTACCCAAAGGGAACACTGTTGATCTCACCATCTCACCAAGGAATTGGTTGTTGGCTACTGTCTGTAAAGAATCTCTTCTGTGGAACAGAATGTGATGCTGCTGCGTTGATATAATCCTTAAAGATGGTATAACTTGCTTGTAGAGACTGCACAGTAGGTACTGGCAAAATTTTTGTATCCATTACATAACCATGTTTACACCGATCATACTTCTTAACGTTCCATTTTTGGGTGGATTATAAACTGTGAAGACGCTATGGATGAGTGTTGAAATAGTAACTGCACAATAATCAGATCCCATAGAGTAAGGAATAGTTTTCCATTCAAAAATCGAAGAGATATTTTCAGCACACAAAGTCGCTTTCTTGATGTTGGAAGTAGTGTTGGGGATTCATCACTTAATAGGATAAGATTAAACTCGACTCGACAACCCCATCACCTAGCCTATCGTTTATTTCCAAGCCCACCATTCTATTAGGGACATTGAAGTTCCCATAAAATATGTGTGCTGGTTCCAGCTGTTGCACCACAGTGTACCAACCACTTTTCTAGGTGTACATACGACCTCGGTCGACAATAAACGGCTATACTGGTTATTCTGTGGATTGGAAATGGTGGCATGACTGATATCGCCTGAAAACTTCTTGTACTGCCATGGTTTAACATTACAAGGATGTGTTTCAATTCGTAATAGGCAACTCTTCCTTTCCTACTTCTCTCCTTAGAGAATAGTAGAGGGTGTCTGCAGGTTCTGACTCAAAAGTTGCTGACATTAGCATCAGCATTCCTGGAATTGCTGACATCAGCATCAGCATTCTTGGAATTGCAATGGTAGTGTTACTGGACTTCTGACATCATGACAGCAAGACATTTGCAACAAGGCTGTGACATCATCATGTCACTGCCCTTTGAAGGCTACCCCACTCCCATCCTGCGCCTCACGCCCGCCGCCACCCGTGCACTCCCTGCACCCCCTGCCGTGACATTCCTTGTGTCCCTGCATGTCGTGGGAGCACTCAATTTGCATGCAGTGCTGTTTAAACAGGCCAGTCACTTTACTAATGTATGAATCAATGCAGTTAGCTACTTCCACCAATTCCTTTACACTTCCATATTGGTCTGTTCCACCACTTTTTACAATCGCACTTGAGAAGGGCAGCATGTCGACATGATAATGTCGTTTTCGGCATACCTTAGGTGCAGTGCAGTATCTTCTTCCTTGTTAATGTAGGGTCCATACTGTAGTTATAAATCGAAAATTAATAAACAAAAAATAGATCAACTGTATGCTACAACATGTGATACAACAGACCTCAATTTCCTCGTTAAATAATTAAAACTATAGATGGGTAGATAATACCAGAAAGAATTTTTCACTCTGCAGTGGAGGGAGTGCTGATACGAAACTTCTTGACAGATTAAAACAGTGTGCCAGACTGAGACTGAAACTTGGGACCTTTTGCCTTCTGCAGACAAGTCCTGTACTGCAACAGTGCATTTGAAAGGTGGGAGATAAGGCAGTGATGGAAATAAAGTTGTGCTTGGGTAGCTCAGCCAACAGAGCACATGCATGTGAAAGACAAAGGTCCTGATTTTGAGTCTCCATTTGACACACAGTTTTAATCTCCCAGGAAACGTCAGGTAGAAAATATTTTGCGTTTAATATCTAATTCTTTTTCTCACGACCTACGCAATAACATTGTTTGATGGTATTGTGGCAACAAAAGAATAAGTTGCTGCTGCTGCTTTAATGTAACACTTGCTTAGTGGCATAGGCGCTGATTTACACACAACAGTAGACTTTATGTTCGTCCTGAAAAGCTGGGGCTTGAAAAGTACTTAGTCAATAATTTTAGCAATCACAGACTCGGCAAAAATGCGTATATATGTATTTGAAAATGTATCAAGATATTACATCGAACAAATGCTCTAACATACAGTATTGCTAACGCATATTCACAGTACCTGAATATTTAATGTAAATGCTTTACGCAGTCTCGATTGTTGCGGAGTGGTTACAGAAAATGTCCAACGCTTTGCTACTAGACACAAAAACCATCAATTATGTTAATATAGGCCACTATTTTTAGGTTGAATCACGGACAATTCACGTAGAGCACTAACTGTTTAATGGCAAATTATCATACGTTAATATTTACCAACATTTTGCGGAGTATGCTATGTCATACACACCACAGTGTCAAAGTATCTTAGGCTGCCATTTATTTAAACTTTTCTTCTTGCTAGAGCACATATGGATGCAAGCGGTCCAGCAATAATTATGCACAGCCCACAAATATTTTTAATGTAAATGCACATGTGTAAGAATGGATATATTTACACATCTGCCAACTATTTCTTGGCTGTTACACCTGCATTTTGATCTATTGTACCAATTTCTGATTTTGTGTTCTACCAAATTGCCAATTTTATATCCAATTTTACCAATTTCTCATATGGTTTCCTACTAAATTGCCACTTTTAGAGACAGTATACCAGTTTTCAGATTTGGCATTCAACCAGTTTACCCGTTACATAGGCAATTTAGTATTTTCCGAATTTGGTATCCAACCAAATCGCCAAATTTACAACCAATTTTACCAATTTCCAATTTGGCGGCCTCCCAAGATTCCAGTTTTACAGCCAGTTTTACCAATTTCCTATTCCTTTATCAAGCATGCAGCAGGTTACCAATTTCCAGATATAAAAGCTATCAAACTGCCAATTTTGCACCAATTTTTTCTAATTTCCGAACAGACATGTTACCAAATTGCCAATTTTACCTGTTTTTCAGATTTGGCTTCCTACCAAGTTACCATTTACACAGCCAGTTTACCAATTTCTGACTTTGGTGCCCTACCAAATTGCTAATTTTACAACCAGTTTTACTAACTTTCGATTTGGTGTTCTACCAATTTGTCAATTATACTACCAATACTATCAATTTCCTAGCAATTTAAAAATTTGATACAGCTGAAAGTTGCAAGACTCTGCTGCTGCAAAGTCAACTGCTAGCACTTTGTTAACTGCATGTTTGTGTAATGTTATTGGTTGGTGTGGTTGTCAATTTGGAACTGACAGCTACAGTAATTGCCACTCATTGTCGTGATATGTTCCTTCTCATTGCTTGGCAGTCCAAGTAAACTTCATGTCGGGGAATAGTAGGACGTGGAATACCTCTGCGTCTTGGTCCAGCAGTTCTGCCAGTATTGGATAAGGGACTACAGATGCCTGCTGCCGTGGCTGTGCTGTAGCACTACACAGTCGCATGACTGAGAGGTCGAGAAGACATAGTGTGGACACTGGCTGCCGCTGCTGATGCAATAGTATGTTGCAGAACACATCCATGTCCTAGTCCAGCACCAGATCATGGTCTGTCAGAATAACAACAAAACCTAAGCATAAACTCATTAACTATGTAATGCGCACAGAGAATGCCATACAATAGTTCTCTAAGTCGTGGATGGAAGCAGTACACTAGCTGCTGCCCCTTCCACTGCGTTGGAGTATTGTGACTCGCACACGCAAATTGGCGGCTTTTGCTAATAATAGCCATATTATTCTAACAACAGAAGCATTGACAAATACTTACAGTCAGCCTTCTTCTCCCCAGCTGTTAGCTACTATTGCTGGCGGTACTTGATGCTGAAAGAAGTACAGACAGCAAATGACGGTGCTCATGCAATCGAATTATAAAAATTAAAACTGCTCTAAAGGTGGGGGTCTAAGCTTGTATGTCATCGGTGTCTTGGGACACCATGGCCATTTGCACATACATAAAGCCACTGGCCTGTTTGCACAACACTGCATGCAAATTAATTAGAGCACTCACGCTATGTGCTAAGGGGTGGGAGGTGGGGGTAGTGGGGGCCTTCACAGGGCAGTGACATTATGATTGTCAAGACCTTGGTACAATATCCGGATACAATGATATTAGAATTCCAGGAATACTGCAATCCTGGGTTCAAAATGGTTCAAATGGCTCTGAGCACTATGGGACTTAACTTCTGTGGTCATCAGTCCCCTAGAACTTAGAACTACTTAAACCTAACTAATCTAAGGACATCACACACATCCATGCCCGAGGCAGGATTCGAACCTGCGATCATAGCAGTCGCGCGGTTCCGGACTGAGTGCCTTAACCGCGAGACCACCGCGGCCGGCCACTGCAATCCTGGGAACGTTGACACTAAAGTTAACGATTCCAGGAATGCTGATACAATCGTCGACGATTCCTGGAATTTCGTCGTTTTTTTGATGATGTTCATGTCATTAATTCCAGGACAGCTGATATTGGAAATTTTTGAGCCAGAACTCGCAGTGATCATCTGCTGAGAATTGTAGCGAAATATACAGGACGCCTTGTAGGCTATCAATGTTTGGTACACGAACTGGCATTTCCTCCTCAGCACAGACAGACATGATGCATTACGGATAAATGGGCAGAAAGACTCATTACCGTATGATTACATGACTGCAGAACAGCTGTGGGAAACTGTCACATTCATTAAATACCTCAGAGTATGTGTAATGAGCAGTTTAAAGTGGAACGACCACACATGTGGAAGGCAGATACCAGACCGGAATTTAATGGAACGTAACGTTACGTGTATTTAGGCGAGCTAATCGTCCGCCCAGGGTCGGCAAGAGGTGAATTTGCTTGTGAGGCCCCAGGGGCATCAAAGCGCCGCAGCCGGTCCAGAGGCGAGCCCTGCTGAGGGCACAAAGGCTTTGCCGGAAATGGGGAAAATCCCGGTGTGGGGAATTTGGACGACTCGTCGATCGCTTAGACAAACTGAAAGATTGAATAAAATGCATGCTTGACCATCAGCTGCTTTTATTTTAAACCCAAATATCGACCGGTTACACTCATGAACCAACTTCACGGATAAGAGTTAAAATGGTTTAAGCCATCACATTACATTTGTCATTCCTTAAATAACGTGCAGAGCATGTCATGAATATCAATATACGACTCGGGACTTTTAGAAGCAAACTAAGTGCACACAGAGCAGTACACATTATTTAAGTAATGACAAATGTAATTTAGTGGCTTAAATCACTTTAACCCTTATCCGTGAAGATGGTTCATGACTGAAGCCTGTTGATATTTGGGTCTGAAATAAAAGCAGCTGATGGTCAAACATGCATTTTATACATTACTTCGAGGCTATCGATAGTCATATTCCAAACACGTTTAAAACTGAAAGAGAGAGTGTATAATAATTTACAGTCAAATATTGATGCACATCTGAATGCATCGGCAGTCACAGAAGAATAAGGTGCATCCAGTGACGCAACAGTAATTTCAAACAACAAAGTTAGTAGTTTTCAGTAATAAACATTTGCGCAATGAACCTCTGAATTAACAACTTTTAATCGATTCATACGATTTCAACAAACGATATTTCAAATGATACCATTGCACTATAGCTATCGTATCTGAAAGCTACATATCTGTATCTATTGCTTTTATTGACTTACGTCGTCGTTTCTATCCGTTTCATTATGCAAATGTTCGTCAGAACATCATATCCGCCACAATTACACGGTAAATGGACAGAGCACCAGTATCTCATATTGCCATAGTCGTGTAGTAATTTAATTTACTTTTTTTCCATTAACTTTATTTAAATGTTGATTGCAAGTGCTATTAAAAACTATGCTAATTTATAAGTGGTCAGTCGCAGGTATTAGCGGACACCAAAGTTGAAAAGAGAACCAAAAAAAATGTTCAAATGTGTGTGAAATCTTATGGGACTTAACTGCTTAGGTCATGAGTCCCTAAGCTTACACACTACTTAACCTAAATCATCCTAAGGACAAACACACACAACCATGCCAGGGGGAGGACTCGAACCTCTGCCGGGACCAGCCGCACAGTCCATGACTGCAGCGCCTCGGACCGCTCGGCTAATCCCGCGCGGCGAAAAGAGAACGAAAAGACACTTCTGTCTAGAAGGCATAAGTAAACAATACTGTTTAAACAATACGCAAGGACAATCTGTTGTCATTTATTGTGAGCACTCTTGCACAAGAATGCTGACTTATTTATTTATGAATCAGTTATTACATATTTTTATTGTAAATGATCTGAATGTAACCGAATCTTTTCTTTATTTAGATATTGTTGTAAAATATAAGTTTAGTCCGGGAAGTTGTCAAGTTGAATCAGATCATGTCTGTAGAGCTTAAGGACGATGTAATTTTGGTGGGAACGGCCTTCAGGCAATGGGAAAGCAGACAATAGCGGGACACCACGGGAGTCAAGTAGAGACTGGAATTTTCGAGTGAAGAGCTCAAGGGAGCGACTGTGGACACTTTATGTCGAGTTCTTGAAGGAGGCACGTGCGTGATTCTGGCTTAGATTGTGGGCGGTGAACGGCCGCTGAAATACGTTAATTTCTCAAGGAACTTTTATATTTGGAGAGGTCCGAGTGTGCTCTGGCGCAGGACCCTAACTTCTGCCGCTTGATTTACGGAAATGAGAACAGAGACAGTGTGAGTTACTATTCTTTGTATTGTATGTGTTAATTTGAGAATCATCATTTTCAACTGTGAACTGTTTTGAGCTGGCAAATATTTCATGTATTACGATTACGAAATGGGCTTAGTTTTCGCGTATCTTTGACGACTACTTAGTTGGGGATTTTGCTACCGTTCTCGTAACGCTGTCAAGGTACCCATACTGCATTTGACAAGGGTATTTTCTGTCTGTATGTCAGTTGAATGTCGTAGAAACACTTCCTATTTATTTGAGATCTCCTTGCTTGAAAAACATTGTTCCACATAATTCTCTGTCGTCTACATCAATTACGGACATTAGAACAGAACATTTGTTATTAAATTATTCATTTAACATCTATTTTGTCCTTGTGTATTGAAACTTCTCCTTTGAATGTAAAGAACGACAGTGCTGGAAAAACTCTTATGTTATTTGATTTTCAAACAGCTGAGCAAAACTCAACGTACTCAGACAGCTTTTTCTTTACTTATTCTGATCATCACTAAACTAACACACAATAGTTTTAGCGCAACGCAATCTGACTTTCAATAATCCCTACAAAAGAATGGCCCTGACCAATAATAACCTATACCTTTCATGAATCACTTACCTGACAAAAATCTTCGTTACTCGAACTACTGCAATACAGCGAGCACCAATACTGCCAAATAAAAGTTTCTAACTACTGAAGGCACTAACTACTGATTGGCATAGTTAGCAAATGAAAGATTTTGATAGAGAACAAACAATGTATTTACCTTAATAGCGTTCAAAAGTCATAATATATATATATATATATATATATATATATATATAATTTTCTGACATACAATTAAACACATTTCCTTTTTCTGACGGACACACGTCCAGATCGTGCTCTCATAGTAACCTCTCAAAACTCTGGCATCTCTCTCCCCTCTTCCACCACTGCTGTCGGCTCACCTCCAACTGCCCAACGCTACGCGCTGTTCACATCCAACTGCCCAACACTACACAAGCAAATATTCCAACAATGAGTCCAGCCAGTCACAGACTGCACACAGCGCAGTCAGCGATTTTCATACAAAGCACTACGTGGCGTTACCAACATAAAAGCCTAAACAGCCTACTTCCCCAGTATACTTTATTAAATCGCAATTTTAGCCAGCGCGTAGACTATTTAACTGCAGGATCACAGCTAGAAGTTATTATTTGCAGCGAATTAGCTCCGGGGCACGAAAACAGAAGTGTGCGGCTCGACCCTATGACTACATCGAGTTATTCTTTTTAAGCAGAGGCATGCTTAGCCCAAGTACCTAAAGTATGAGTAACCACAGACAAAGACGCAACTGGTTGCTCGTATGGGATGCTGTTTGGAAGAGCAACAACTACTCAGCAGTGACCGTTACCTACCGTCGCAGAAAGAATCCTCAAAAAATGTAGTCCATCTACGAAAGAGGTAGCTTAGAAACCCTCGTTCAACCAATACCTGAATGTTTCAGGCCGGTCTGGAATCTGTACCAGGTAGGATTGGTAGAGGAAATAGTGAAGATCGAAAGAAGAGCAGCACTTATTGTCAGAAGTACAGTGAGTGAAGGCGAAAGCGTAACGGAATTGCTTATCCAACTCCAGAGGCACATGCTATGAGAGAGGCGTTGTGACTTATGGCGTGATTTACTGTTTCTTATGTATTCAGAATGATTTAGCACGGTTCATCACAGTGTGCAGGGCTTGGAATCAGCGCTGTGGCTGAGCCGATTCTCCGCAGCATCCTTTCTCCCGGGAATGCTAGTCCTACAAACGACGTAGGAGAACCTCTGTGGAATTTGGAAAATAGGAGGGATGTAATAGCAGAAGCACGCTCTGGGCGTTTTAACAGTAAAACTACGAGAGCGTGCTTCTGCTAGTACATCTCCCCCACTTTCCAAACTCCATGGAGGATCTCCTGCGTCATTTGTAGGACTAGCATTTCCGGGAGAAAAGATGCTACGGCGAAATGGCTCAGCACAGCGCTGATTTCAAATCAGTGCACACTATGATGCACAGTGCAAAATCATTCTAAATACTTAAGAACTGATCGAAAGATTGTTTTGTTAAGCGATCTCTTTCCTTCTTGAATTAAGTTTCGTATGATTTTTTTAATGAATCTGTCTACTATCTAGCAACTCAAGGTTAAGACCTGTGTGGTCGTTCCACCTTAAATCATCTTCAACAGTTACTCACAGATGGTTGAAGGCTATGACTGATTTCAATAACTGATCGGTGAATACGCAGTCAAACGATATCGGATATTTTCATTTATTCATGCACATTACATTGTATTTTGTTAATCGTGACGGTTATCCCCCAATCATTACACCAGGAGCTTATCGTCTGCGTATTTCCCTTTACACCACAGCGTACCGCGTGTGTTGGACTGAAATTCGAACGCGGGTTCCTGGCTTGAGTAGACAGCGCTCTTCCAGTTGAGCCACCGAAGTTAGTCTCAGTGATGGAGTCAGGGATTCATATTCTCATTGTTGCCTCTCCAATTCTTTCAAATTCCAAATAGTGAAACGTTTAAAGTGTTCCCGTGGATAAATCGGAAGAACACAGTCCACGGAAGACGGGCACCCATGATTAAACCCTGTTCCAAAACACATATCAACTTCTCGCAATTATTCAGTAACGAACCAAAACATTATGGTCAGTTGCTTAAGCGTGTGTTGGTCGACTTTTGGAACGCAACACAAGTCTGCGATTGAACGTGACGTGGGCTCGACAAGTCCTTGATAGACTCCCAGAGGCATGTGGCACAAGATATCTACGCACAGGTCTCGAAATTGCCGGAAATTACGGGCTGGTAGTACGTGGGCGAAAGGTTACGAGCGGACGTCAAAAGTAGGTTGCACATTGTTATGGCAGGTCTAGTAACTTACTGAATGCAGCACTGTGCTTCATAGTGACACAACATCAGTTTTCAAGTCTCTAAATTACAATTAGAACGTTCTATCAGTAGTAATTGAGGATGTGTTACTGGACGATCAGTTTGGCTTTAGGAAAGGTAAAGGCACCGGGAGGCATTTATGACGTTGCGGTTCATAATGGAAGCAAGAGTAAAGAAAAATCAAGACACGTTCGTATGATTTCTCGACCTGAAAATAGCGTTCGACAACGTAAAATGGTGCAAGATGTTCGAAATTCTGAGAAAAATAGGGGGAAAGCTATAGGGATAGACGAGTAATATACAATATGTACAAGAGTCAAGTGGGAATAATAAGAGTGGACGACCAAGAACGAAGTGCTCGGATTAAAAATGGTGCAAGACAAGGATGTAGTCTGTCAGCCCTACTGTTCAATCTGTACATCGAAGAAGCAATGATGAAAATAAAAGAAAGATTCAGGAGTGGAATTAAAATTCAAGGTGAAAGGATATCAATGATACGATTCTCTGATGACATTGCTAACCTGAGTGCAAGTGACGAAGAATTACATGATTCACTGAATGGAATGAACAGTCTAATAATTACGGAATATGGACTGAAAGTAGATTGAAGAAAGACGAAAGTAATAAGAAGTAGCAGAAATGAGAACAGCGAGAAATTTAACGTCAGGCTTGATGGTCACAAAGTAGATGAAGTTAACGAATTCTGCTATCTAGGCAGAAAAATAACCAATTACGGACGGAGCAAGGAGGATATCAAAAGCAGGCTAGCACTGACAAAAAGGGAATCCCCGGCTAAAAGGTGAAGTTTACTAGTATAAGACATAGGCCTTAATTTGAGGGAGAAATTTCTGAGAATGTACGTTTCGAGCACAGCATTGTATGGGAGTGAAACATGGAATGTGGGGAAACCGTAACAGAAGAGAATCGAAGCATTGGAGATGTGGTGTTGCAGACGAATGTTCAAAGTTAGGTGGAGTGATAGGATAAGTAATGAGGAGGTTCTGCGCATAATCGGAGAGCAAAGGAATATGAGGAAAACACTGATAAGGAGAAGGGTCAGGATGAGAGAACATCTGTCAAGACATCAGGGAATGACTTCCATGATACTAGAGGGAGCTGTAGAGGGTAAAAAGTGTAGAGGAAGACAGAGATTGGAATACATCTAGCAAATAATTGAGGACGTAGGCTGTATGTGCTACTATGAGATGAAGAGATTGGCACAGGAGAGGAATTCATGGTGGGCCACCGCATCGAACCAGTCGGAAGACTGATGCCTAAAAAAAGGACCTGGTAATTTAAATCCTTTAAATCCGCCACAAAAGAAAACCAGTCGCTCGTCACGGAAGCACTCGAGAACCGTTGTTTGAACTTTCCAACCAGATCTTCTTTGAGGTAGCCGGAAAGATGGAAATCGCATGCTGCAACGTCTTGACTTCCCGAGCAGTACCACCAACTTCTGAGCGATCTTGATCAGATTGTTGGCACCACCACTGGACGCGACATTTCATTTGATCCATACACTATCGAAATTTCACGGAGAATCTGTCTGTAATTAAGACGTTTCGGTCATAAGTACCGTACTGTTTAGTACACTTCAACTTTGGAGTACGTTTCCAGTTGCTGCACATTGTGATGCCTCTGCTAACAATACAACAAGAGTGTGTCTGCGGGGAACCTGGAACTTGGACTCTCTTCTGACAATGCGGCACTGTTGTTGCTCAATGGTGGGACGACATGCGTACTTGTAACTTACTTTCTAAAGTACCTACGTATATCTCGATAGCATTCAAGTCGTCTTTCATCAGGTGCAGGTCACACGAATGCTTTGGTCAAGAGATCAGTGCCAGTTTACGACCACGCTCCTCAAACTACTGTAACACGTTTCTGATTTTGTGGCACGGGGAGTTATCCTGTTGGACGATGCCATCGTCGTTGTGCAGGACATCAAGCATGATGGGATGCAGGCGGTCGGCAATGATGTTCATGCACTCCCCAGGTGTCACGGTGCCTTCGGCTACTACAACAGGTCCCATAGAAACACAGGTGAGTGTCCCTCCTAAAATATTGTCTTCATCGGGCTGTGTTCGTAATCGGGATATATTTCAAGCAGCCGTACACCTGGATGACGCCGTATCCCGACACAACCATCGTTCAGGTGTAACAAGATACATGATTCATCCGACCACACTACAGGTTTCTACTGATCGATGATCCAATATCGGTGTCTCGCACAGACTGCAATTGTAACTGAAGGTGGGTGGACAGTGTGAGCTGAACGGAACACTTATTCCCCTACGAGCATTGTACTCTGTTGTCAGATCTCCCATAGATTGCCGATTATCCCATTTTGCGGAATGTGCAAGTCTGTGACATCGAAGTTTTATGACGAAGCGTGGGCGCGCAAACACCTTATCGGCTACTCCTTGCTTCTCCGTCCCATAACCAAGTTCCATAGAGTCTCACGACAACGCTACGCGAACAGTCGACCAGCTTCAGTGTTTCATAACCATCTGTCTCTTACGCCAGTAGATTTGCCCACTTTCAGTGTGTGTCGTCGGTATAACGACTCCCCGTTCGTGTCTGCTCTGGTTCTATAAACATTCCTCACCACGTCACGTGGCCGCGACGCCACAGGCGCATTATTTATCGCGGTGAGCAGTGGTCACATTGTTCTACGTCACCAGTGTACAGTGTGTCAGTAAAATAATGGTGCAGCTATGAACGCTCGTTGTGACTAACAGAAAGAAAACGAAAGGCTGAAACTTACTCTACACTGAACAGTACTGCAATGAGTTTCTGTAGTGTGATGGTCAATGGTGGGCGCGGATAGGTGATGACGCAACACAAAGAACCGTGTACCAGCAGCGGACCAGGCCATGTCAGTCGAGGCGTAGGTGGTACAGAAGGAAACTCAGTGTGTTCTGCGGCTTGCTAAATTTGAATCTGTGACCAGCGTTCAACGCGAACATCGCCGCGTGTAAAACGAAGAGCACCACATAAAAAAACTTAATCGGTGGGATAAGCAGTTAAAGGATACTGGCAGTTTACTCGATAAACCTCGTTCTGGTAGGCCTTGGGTAAGTGGGGAATCTGTAGAAGTTACCTAAGGAGCCCAAAAAAATCGGCTGCCGTGTGTGCTCGAGAATGTGGCCTGAAAATAACAACAGTGCTTAAAGTGTTAAAGAGACGTCTCCGTTTTACAGGTTGCAAATTGCAGTTGTTGAACACTATCAAACCGACTGATAGGTCCAAACGGTACGAGTTTGTTACAGATATGCTTAATGAGATCGACTATGATGACCGATCTATGAAGAAGATTGTATTTAGCCATGGGGCTTTTTCCATATCTACTATGATCGTGTTCATCGCTATAACGTCAGAATATGGGCTTCTGACAATCCTCGTGCCTAGACTGCGTACGAACGTAACATCCCCAAGGTGAACGTGTGGTGCGCCGTCAAGCATGATAAACTTATACGCCCGTTTTTCTTTGTGGAGCAGACTGTGTTGTCAGACAAGTAACTCGACATGTTGCAACTTTATGCAGTGTGGCAATTTCCGGAAGGCCTCTGTTGATCCATTGTGGACGTGGAACAGCAGCTGGTCAAATATTTAACAAAGAAATTCGCCAAACAGCTGTGCAAACTGAGAAGTTATTTAAGTTATTTTATTTTATTTTCGCTACCAGTTCCGGCAATTCAATATGCCATCTTCAGGCCTCATATGCACCTTTCTAAAATTATCGGTATTGGCATACTGGGAACATATTTTCTGGAAGTCGTGAATTCTCAAGTAATTCCTTCGAAGACTTGGCTGCAACTACAGTTACAATCAGTTCCTCAAAGTAAGCACTTGACGATTAACAACATCCAGAAATATATGGCACCAGTACGCCAATATCGATAATTTTTTTGAGATGCATATGGAGCCTGAAGATGGCATACTGAATTGCTGGAACTGGTGGCGACAACAAAATAAATTCTCAATTTACGCAGCTGTTGGGCGAATTTCTTTGTTAAACACTCTTATTTCCAGACGGTGTCATATTTTAACAAGACGGCGCTACCCCACATTGCGCCAACAATGTCCGCGAGTTTCTGGATAGAAATTTGCACAGCGGTGGATAGGAAGGCTTAATTTTAACTCTTGGCCATGACTATCTCCGGGCTTAACGTAATTAGACTTTAACTCTGGGGTTATGTGAAGCAACGTATGTACATTGAGCGTATCGACGACATTAATAATTTAAAACGGAGACTCATAGATTCTATCCACTCTGTTATACTAAATGTCCTTACACATGTGTGGGGCTGTACGGATTGGCCGCGCGGTTAGAGGCACCATGTCACGGACTGTGCGCCCCTTCCCGCCGGAGGTTCGAGTCCTCCCTCGGGCATGGGCATGGGTGTATATTGTTCTTAGCAAAAGTTAGTTTAAGTTAATTTAATTATGTATAAATCTAGGGAACGATGACCTCAGCAGTTTGGTCACTTAGAAATTCACACACATTTGGACATGTGTGGGAGGAACTAGATATAGTTTAGATGTGCGTAGGGCAGCAAGTGAAAGCAACATCGAACTGCGCTGAGCAGGTTTCTCTTTCCAGAATGAGATTTTCACTCTGCAGCGGAGTGTACGCTGATACGAAACTTCCTGGCAGATTAAAACTGTGTGCTGGACCGAGACTCGAACTCGGGACCTTTGCCTGTCGCGGGCAAGTGCTCAACCAACTGAGCAACCCAAGCACGACTCAAGCCCCGTCCTCACAGATTTACTTCTGCCAGTACCTCGTCTCCTACCTTCCAAACTTTACAGAAGCTCTCCTGCGAACCTTGCATAACTAGCACTCCTTTCTTTCGGGAGCTGATGTGAACTCCGTACTTACAAGAAGTGCAGACGCACGCGGAAATTCCAGCAACTCTGCCGAGCGCTGTCGCTATTGGCTGCTAGCTAGGTTCGGGAAATTTGAGTTGGAGTACATTTTTTCTGTCAGTGGATTTAAAAAAACATTTGTATACATTATGATAGCGTTTTTTTAGATGCGTCGTATTATACGCTTGTATGAGGCGAAATAGGAAGTCAGAGGAACAGGTTGTTTTGTGTCGGACCCCGCTGGTTTGCGGTACAGCTGCTGCCACATCACCGTGACACGAACCTCTCTCAGCCGGTTCCGGGATGAACATCTGACACGACGAGGTGAGGACTGTCTCCTCAGGGAAACCCCTTGGTGTTAGCTCTCCAAAGCCTTCAAGATTTCGAGACGCTTTCCAGTCTGTGCTTAGCATCTAGTATTTCTAGACATATAGAGGAACCACTTCACAATATGCCATCAGCTCATAACATATTAAGGGAAATTATCGATTACACTGTCGATAGTTGATAACTGGAGAGAAATTTCAGGAATAGAAAATGTGGGAACGTTCTTTCGCAAAACAGACAATAAAGGAAACAAAAGAGAAATTTGGAGAAGAAGCAAAAACTTTCACTTTTTCCGATGAAATTTTAATTCTATCAGAGATACCAAAGGACATGGAAGAGCAGTTGAACGGAATGGATAGTGTCTTGAATGGAAGATATAAGATTAACATAAAAAAAAAAGCAAAACGAGGATAACGGAATGCATTCGAATTAAATCAGGTGATGCTGAGGGAATTAGTTCACGAAATGAGACACTTGAAGTCGTAGATGAGTTTTGCTATTTGAGGACCAAAATAACTGATGATGGTCGCAGTAGAGAAGATATACAATGTACCCTGGCTATGGCATGGACAGCGTTTCTGAGGTAGAGAAATTTGTTAACATCGAGTATAGATTTAAGTGGCAGGAAGTCCTTTCTGAAAGTATTTTTAGGGAGTGTAGGCACGTATGGAAGTGAAACACGGACGGTAAACAGTATACACAAGAAGAGAATAGAAGCTTTCGAAATGTGGAGCTACAGAATAATGCTGAAGATTATATGAGTAGATCACGTAACTAATGAGGAAGTACTGAATATAATTGGGGAGAAGAGGACTTTGTGGCACAACTTGACGAGTGGAAGGGATCGGTTGGTAGGACGTGTTCTGAGGCATCAAGGGATCATCAGTTTAGCACTGGAGGGAAGCGTGGAGGGTAAAAATCGTAGAGAGACACCAAGAGATGAATACACTAAGCAGATTCAGAAGAATGTAGGTTGCAGTAGTTAATCGGAGATGAAGAAGCTTGCACAGGATGTAGTAGGACGGAGAGCTGCATCAAAGCAGCTCCGGAATGAAGACCACAGCAACAACAGACGCTTCAGAATTAATTTACTTCGATGTCGTTCACGATTATAAATCCTGCAAATATTTAGGCTTTGTTGACAATCTGGAGAAATTTTCTCAAAAGCACATAGTATATTTACACGCAGACAGTAAATCATTTAATTTACGTTTCCTGTGCTTATAAGCATATCCGAATAAAGAATTAGCCAGCTTCAGAAGATATAACGCTGGTACCGTGTGACACCGTCACACTAGCTTTCTTAATAACAATTCGGCGAGGAAGGCAATCTACAAATTTCTCAATGTATGCCAAATCCAGCTGAAGCTAATCATTGGCGATTGTCTCTCCTAGAGAAAGCAAATTGCGGAATTAATGTTTGTTGCTACGTTCCACCCGCTGCTCAAAATAGTCGCTGACTGTGGGACAGAGATCGAGCGATATAGAGGGCCAGTGGAGGTACTGTAGCGTGCCTGAACGTGGGTCAAGCCAGGAACGTATCTGTGCAGTTCTCTGATCATGGTTGTTGCCGTCTGGAAAAACGAGTGTGTCTCCAGCATATACATCAAATGATTGTAGAAGAAAGGGCAGTGCATGATTACTGAGAATATTGAAGTAAACATTGTGGTTGATCCAGAATGAAATTTTCATGGCCGGCCGTTGACGCCGAGCGGTTCTAGTCGCTTCAGCCCGGAACCACGCGGCTGCTATGGTCTTAGGTTCGAATCCTGCCTTGGGCATGGATGTGTGTGATGTCCTTAGGTTAGTTAGGTTTAAGTAGTTCTAAGTCTAGGGGCCTGATGACCTCAGATGCTGCCGGCCAAAGTGGCCGAGCGGTTATAGGCGCTACAGTTTGGAACTGCGCGACCGCTACGGTCGCAGGTTCGAATCATGCCTCGGGCATGGATGTGTGTGATGTCCTTAGGTTAGTTAGGTTTAATTAGTTCTAAGTTCTAGGGGACTGATGACCTCAGAAGTTAAGTCCATAGTGTTCAGATCCATTTTTGAACCTTAGATGTTAAGTCCCATAGTGCTTGGAGACATTTGAACCATTTTTGAAATTTTCGCTCTGCAGCGGAGTGTGCGCTGATATTAAACTTCCTGACAGATTAAAACTGTGTGCCGGACCGAGTCTCGAACTCGGGACGTTTGCTCTTAGCGGGCAAGTGCTCTACCACCTGAGCTACCCAAGCACGACGCACGAGCCGTCCTAACAATTTTAATTCCATCAGTACCTCGTCTCCTACCTTCCAAACTTCACTGAAGCTCTCATGCATACTTTGCAGAACCAGCACTCCTGGAAGAAAGGATATTTCGGAGACGTGGCTTAGCTGTGAGGACGGGTTGTGAGTCGTGCTTGGATAGCTCAGGTGGACGTTGATTGGCGACTCCATGTTGTCTTGTGCACTACGACCAGATAACAGGTATACTTGAAAAAAGAGACAGCATTGGTCGTATATTTTGGACTATGTGATTGCCGTAAGCTTAGTGACAACAGTGCATCCCAATTTAAGTTATACAATATAGTACTGAAGATGGTCACTCAGTGTCAGAAAACCGATTTTGCAATAGTAAAAAATATACGACCAATGCTGTCTCTTTTTTCAGGTGGACGTGTTCGGTCAGAGGGTTAGCTGCCCTCTGTAATAAAAAAAAATTTAAAAACTGAGTTAATGGATCAAAGACGAACTGAAACGGGTGTCTTGCGACGTCCATCCCGAGCAGATGCAACGAACGGAAACGAACGAAAAAGAAGAAAATGAGATTTTTTAAAAAATGTGGTAAGGCACTTGCACGCTAGGAGGAAACGTCTCGAGTTCGAGTCTCGGTCCGGCACACAGTTTTAACCTGCCAGGAAGTTTCATATCAGCACACACTCCGCTGCAGAGTGAAAATTTCATTCTGGAAACATACCCCAGGCTGTGGCTCCGCAATATTTTTTCTTCCAGGTGTGCTAGTTCTGCAAGGTCTGTAGGAGAGCTTCTGTGAAGTTTTGAAGGTAGGAGACTAGGTACTGGTGGAATTAAAGCTGTGACGACGGGTCGTTAGTCGTACTTGGGTAGCTCAGATGGTAGAGCACTTGCCAGAGAAAGGCAGAGGTCCTGAGTTCGATTCCCGGTCCGGCACATGGTTTTAATCTGCCAAGAGGTTTCATGGTTGTTGATTTTCACGGTAACCTAGATGAAGCGGGGCCAAACCAAGGTACAAAATACGCGTCCAAAACATCACAGAAGCACCTACGGCCAGAACTACGCGCTCCACACATTAGGAGTTCAACGCCTCATTACTCTGTCGGTGAACTCGAAGTCTGCACGTGTAGCTTATTTTGCCTAAAAAAGAACACCTCAGAGGTTGACAGTATTTTGTTGCCTTCGCGTGATGTTGGTCCTATTATACAGATATTTTGTTCCTTCGCGTTGCCGAAGTTCCTCTCTCAGATCTTGAACAGGTGACCTTTCAAATGTCTCGTGGTAAGACAGCAATTTTACATGTAAATGGCTCATACAACTGTCTTTGAGATGAATGATTTGTATAGCCTAAGTACATTTTCGTGTGGTTCTGGCTGCTCGAGTTAAAGCACTTCCCTCGCTAGCCGTGTGTGGCGCGCGAGACAAATTACGCGACGGATTGCTCTAGAGATTTACTCGGAAAAGTTAATTGGCGGACCCAGGATTAAGCGCCCAATACTGCAGCTCTAAATCAATACAAGTAAGAGTCGCCAGCTTCGCTTTGACACCCGAGGCAGCCCTACAATTGTCATTAACCCTATGCTCTGTAGAACAGTCTAACCACTTTCAGAAAGACTCTCGGATCCCACCGATACATCTAAAAATGGTTCAAATGGCTCTGAGCACTATGGGACTTTACTTCTGAGGTCATCAGTCCCCTAGAATTTAGAACTACTTAAACCTAACTAACCTAAGGACATCACACACACCCATGCCCGAGGCAGGATTCGAACCTGCGACCGTAGCGGTCTCGTGGTTCCAGACTGTAGCGCATAGAACCGCTCGGCCACCCCGGCCGGCACATCTGAAAACGTACTTCGCAAATAGTTACTATTTAACTTCCATAACTTCGCGTCGGTAATCTCTTCCGATCCAAATCGGGGTGAACTTCCAAATTCTGGAGGGAAAAAACACACACAAAACGACAGCACAAAACAGAATAAAGTTTCAAAGGCAAAATCGAAAAAATACACACAAAAACAACGCACTGCATGTTTGCACGGGAACAAACCGAATTTATTGTGTTGTGTGAAACTTTGCATAGTTCATTAAACACTAGTGGCTCCACACCCTTCTATTTATTATGCTCTTCCTACCTAGTGCGTGCAAAAACTCGCCCAGGAAACCGGCAGGTCAAACAGAATGCCACACCCATCCACAGGAACTCTTTCACAGCGTTCCGCACTGGAAAGAACAACTCCATACAATGACCCACTTCCGACTCTGTTTACACAATACCTAAAAAACTTCACTTCCGCTTCAGGGGCCCAAGACTTCTTTCCTCCACCGCAGAGAGCTGCTCATCAACCATCGTTTTCGCAAGCTACAATACCGCTAGACGTAATTGTTTTAACATTAACGTCTTCCAGCCAATCAACTGCAGGAGCAGAATACAGGCATTTTCAATTTGGTTCAATTGGCTCTGAGCACTATGGGACTTAACTTCTGAGGTCATCAGTCCCCTAGAACTTAGAACTGACATCACACACATCCATGCCCGAGGCAGGATTGGAACCTGCGACTGTAGCGGTCGCGCGGTTCCAGACTGTAGCGCCTAGAGCCGCTCGGTCACTCCGGCCGGCGCAGGCATTTTCATTGATCATTTTCCTCTAATTGAATCCTTCCATAGCGCTCCTTCAGAGCGCTAATTTCAACAGCTGGTGCAAAACACGTTCCAACCTGGGAAAATCACTCATCCTTAACACTATGCCAGGCAACTAGGACTGTTCATATTTTTAAAAATATCGGGAATCTGGTATATCGATATTTAAAAAAAGTAGGTAAAAAGACGAGGGCTAGTAGAAATCCTTGGGTAACAGAAGAAATACTGAATTTAGGAAAATAGGAATGCGGGTAAGCTACTACAAACAGCATAGTGAACGCATTATTGTGGCCAAGATAGATACGAAGCCCACACCTACTACAGTAGTACAAGTTTATATGCCAACTAGCTCTGCAGATGACGAAGAAATTGAAGAAATGTATGATGAAATAAAAGAGATTATTCAGATTGTGAAGGGAGACGAAAATTTAATAGTCATGGGTGACTGGAATTCGAGTGTAGGAAAAGGAAGAGAAGGAAACATAGTAGGTGAATATGGATTGGGGGACAGAAATGAAAGAGGAAGCCGCCTTGTAGAATTTTGCACAGAGCACAACATAATCATAACTAACACTTGGTTTAAGAATCATGAAAGAAGGTTGTATACATGGAAGAACCCTGGAGATACTAAAAGGTATCAGATAGATTATATAATGGTAAGACAGAGATTTAGGAACCAGGTTTTAAATTGTAAGACATTTCCAGGGGCAGATGTGGACTCTGACCACAATCTATTGGTTATGACCTGTAGATTAAAACTGAAGAAACTGCAAAAAGGTGGGAATTTAAGGAGATGGGACCTGGATAAACTAAAAGGACCAGAGGTTGTACAGAGATTCAGGGAGAGCATAAGGGAGCAATTGACAGGAATGGGGGAAATAAATACAGTAGAAGAAGAATGGGTAGCTTTGAGGGATGAAGTAGTGAAGGCAGCAGAGGATCAAGTAGGTAAAAAGACGAGGGCTAGTAGAAATCCTTGGGTAACAGAAGAAATACTGAATTTAATTGATGAAAGGAGAAAATATAAAAATGCAGTAAGTGAAACAGGCAAAAAGGAATACAAACGTCTCAAAAATGAGATCGACAGGAAGTGCAAAATGGCTAAGCAGGGATGGCTAGAGGACAAATGTAAGGATGTAGAGGCCTATCTCACTAGGGGGTAAGATAGATACCGCCTACAGGAAAATTAAAGAGACCTTTGGAGATAAGAGAACGACTTGTGTGAATATCAAGAGCTCAGATGGAAACCCAGTTCTAAGCAAAGAAGGGAAAGCAGAAAGGTGGAAGGAGTATATAGAGGGTCTATACAAGGGCGATGTACCTGAGGACAATATTATGGAAATGGAAGAGGATATAGATGAAGATGAAATGGGAGATATGATACTGCGTGAAGAGTTTGACAGAGCACTGAAAGACCTGAGTCGAAACAAGGCTCCCGGAGTAGACAATATTCCATTGGAACTACTGACGGCCGTGGGAGAGCCAGTCCTGACAAAACTCTACCATCTGGTGAGCAAGATGTATGAAACAGGCGAAATACCCTCAGACTTCAAGAAGAATATAATAATTCCAATCCCAAAGAAAGCAGGTGTTGACAGATGTGAAAATTACCGAACTATCAGCTTAATAAGTCACAGCTGCAAAATACTAACACGAATTCTTTACAGACGAATGGAAAAACTAGTAGAAGCCAAGCTCGAGGGAGATCAGTTTGGATTCCGTAGAAACACTGGAACACGTGAGGCAATACTGACCTTACGACTTATCTTTGAAGAAAGATTAAGGAAAGGCAAACCTACGTTTCTAGCATTTGTAGACTTAGAGAAAGCTTTTGACAATGTTGACTGGAATACTCTCTTTCAAATTCTAAAGGTGGCAGGGGTAAAATACAAGGAGCGAAAGGCTATTTACAATTTGTACAGAAACCAGATGGCAGTTATAAGAGTCGAGGGACATGAAAGGGAAGCAGTGGTTGGGAAGGGAGTAAGACAGGGTTGTAGCCTCTCCCCGATGTTGTTCAATCTGTATATTGAGCAAGCAGTAAAGGAAACAAAAGAAAAATTAGGAGTAGGTATTAAAATTCATGGAGAAGAAATAAAAACTTTGAGGTTCGCCGATGACATTGTAATTCTGTCAGAGACAGCAAAGGACTTGGAAGAGCAGTTGAATGGAATGGACAGTGTCTTGAAAGGAGTAAATAAGATGAACATCAACAAAAGCAAAACAAGGATAATGGAATGTAGTCTAATTAAGTCGGGTGATGCTGAGGGAATTAGATTAGGAAATGGGGCACTTAAAGTAGTAAAGTAGTTTTGCTATTTGGGGAGCAAAATAACTGATGATGGTCGAAGTAGAGAGGATATAAAATGTAGGCTGGCAATGGCAAGGAAAGCGTTTCTGAAGAAGAGAAATTTGTTAACATCCAGTATTGATTTAAGTGTCAGGAAGCCATTTCTGAAAGTATTCGTATGGAGTGTAGCCATGTATGGAAGTGAAACATGGACGATAAATAGTTTGGACATGAAGAGAATAGAAGCTTTCGAAATGTGGTGCTACAGAAGAATGCTGAAGATTAGATGGGTAGATCACATAACTAATGAGGAAGTATTGAATAGGATTGGGGAGAAGAGAAGTTTGTGGCACAACTTGACCAGAAGAAGGGATTGGTTGGTAGGACATGTTCTGAGGCATCAAGGGATCACCAATTTAGTATTGGAGGGCAGCGTGGAGGGTAAAAATCGTAGAGGGAGACCAAGAGATGAATACACTAAGCAGATTCAGAAGGATGTAGGTTGCAGTAGGTACTGGGAGATGAAAAATCTTGCACAGGATAGAGTAGCATGGAGAGCTGCATCAAACCAGTCTCAGGACTGAAGACCACAACAACAACATGTCGTATTTATGAAGAAAGTATCTATATATCGATGGAAGAAATATTGGCTGCGTATTGTTAATACACTGCCGGTTTTACAACTGTACATTTAAGTATTGATTTATTATTAGATATTCTGCATATCAACAGGCTAGCAGCTTGCTTATCCTCCTTAGGGCAAGAACTGAAAGAGAAACGATGCCTGTTCACGCTTGGCGATAACCACTTTGCTAGCAATGGGAACCACATGTAAGCGGCACGGCCGGCCGCTGTGGCCGAACGGTTCTAGGCGCTTCAGTCCGGTACCGCGCGACTGCAACGGTCGCAGGTTCGAATCCTGCCTCGAGCATGGATGTGTGTGATGTCCTTAGGTTAGTTAGGTTTAAGTAGATCTAAGTTCTGGGGGACTGATGACCTCAGATGTTAAGTCCCATAGTGCTCAGAGCCATTTGAACCATTTTGTAAGCGGTACAACAAAAGGTGTCCGATGGGTCCGTCGTTCGGTTTCGTCACATATCAGATTTGTCCAGAACACTTCATGTCAACTTCCCTGTGTTTCCATTTCTGCTCAAAAATGGTTCAAATGGCTCTGGTCACTATGCGACTTAACTTCTCAGGTCATCAGTCGCCTAGAACTGAGAACTAATTAAACCTAACTAACCTAAGGACATCACACACATCCATGCCCGAGGCAGGATTCGAACTGCGACCGTAGCGGTCGCTCGGTTCCAGACTGTAGCGCCTAGAACCACACGGCCACTCCGGCCGGCTCCATTTCTGCAGACGCCAGCAAACCTAGCAGTTGTAATGTCAAACCTGCGTGGTGAAGTTAAACGTTGCAGTTTCTGTTGGTAATGTCGAGCGCCAATTACATTTCCCATCACATGACTCTGCCCACCGCAAAGACCAATCTATTCATTTAGAATTTTGTTCATCTTTTTCAGCAGCTGTTTCTCAAGTACGCCAGTGTGAAGAAACAGCACACTAGTGGCGTTAATTCTTCACTTTTTTTAACGCAACTGATGTGCTATTTCTTCACATTGGAAATCTTGTTACTCCATTCACATCCCCTCCCCCCATCACCCTACCCGCCTCCGCCCCGGTGCAATCGGACTTCTTCTTTGTGTGCAACCTATACCTGCTTAACGCAGTCAAAGAGAAAGACTGGACGTGATGAAAGCTCAAAAAGTAGTAATACTTCTTCACACAGTGAAAGTAAAACTAAATTCTACTAGAACTTCAAGAGAACAATTCCAAATATATGCCGAAAATTGCGGAAAAACATATAACATAAAGTAAAAATATCGTCACTAGGTATTGTCATTTCGGTATTGACTTATCTATATAATGGGGAATGCAGAAATGCTGATACATCGATACCTTCACAGCAGACTATCGACATATCGATCTTTTACCAACAGCCTTAGTAGGAACATGCCCCGCACGAGGCGGTGTGACCAACCGGTTTGTCTAACACCAATCACTCCCAGGCGTTGGAGCTCACAAGGGGACAGCGCCTACTTGTCATCACCAATGTCGTTTCAAATGTATACAGAGACTGGCCAGAAATGAGTTATAGACTGGGAACTCCAGATGGCCATGTGTTTAGAGAAAAAGGTATTTTAGGCGCGGATCGGGGAGGCAGGAGGCATTTATTTTAGCGTAGGTTCCAGGCAGCGTTTGGCGCTGCGGAAACAGTACAGAACAAAAGTGCGAGGGTCGTAGGGTCGTGCTCCTTATTGTATATCATGTTGTGTTACGAGTTTTCTGTTCACCGGAGTTCCTATTGTCTGTGCTGTTGTCATCTTTTGCGCCGTGCTTATTGTTCTCTTTGCTGCCAGTCTTTTGTTCGTTATTCTTTATCTTGTGAACGAATGTAATATTAAGGACTCTGTTATCGATTCATGGTAGAACTTGGACAATGAGACCGCCATCTTTATTATTCGAACATTGTCTGGAGGTTTATGGACTTTAATTGAATGTACCAATAAATGTCAACACTAGCTTGTGATGAGACTTATTCCTGTATTACAGCTTCCGCCTTATTATTCTTAGATTGGATGATTGGCTATTTTTACCTTTCAGAATTCAATTTTGTGACATGGTTCGTATTGGCAATTAACGGTGTGGCGATATAGACAGCCCGCAGTCGGTAACGAGTTTAATCGTAATGTTTCTACTAACTACATTTTTTTTTATCCACGCCAACTGCTACCTCCAAAATCGAGATATTATTGCATCACGCTCCGCTATATACCGGCCAATCGAAGGAGAGTTAATTTAAACGCACTTTTCTATTCTGTACCAAAATTTTCTTTATTTTACGTTATTTACACTGCATATAGATCCAAATATACTGAAACGCCAAAGAAACCGGAATAGGCATGCGTATGCAAATACAGAGGTATGTGAACAGGCAGAATACGGCTCTGCGGACGGCAACGCCTATGTAAGGCAACAAGTGTCTGGCGCAGTCGTTAGATCGGTTACTGCTGCTACAATCGCAGGTTATCAAGATTTAAGTGAGTTTGAACGTGGTGTTACAGCCGGCGCACGAGCGATGGGACACAGCATCTACGAGGTAGCTATGAAGTGGGGATTTTCCCATACGACCATTTCACGAGTGTACCATGAATATCAGCTATCCGGTAAAACATCAAATCTCCGACGTCGCTACAGCCGGAAAAAGATCCTGCAAGAACGGAACCAACGACGACGACTGAAGAGAAGCGTTCACGTGACAGAAATGGAAACCTTCCGCAAATTGCTGCAGATTTCAGTGCTGGGCCATCAACAAACGTCAGCTTGCGAATCATTCAACGAAAAATCATCGATATGGGTTTTCGGAGCCGAAGGTCCACTCGTGGTCGCTTGATGACTTCATGCCATAAAGCTATACGTCTCGCCTGGACCCGTCAACACCGATGTTGGAGTGTTGATGACTGGAAATATCTTCTCTGCTCGGGCAAGTCTAGTTTCACATTGTATCGAGCTGAAGGACGTGGTTCAAAAATGGTTCAAATGGCTCTGAGCACTATGGGACTTAACTGCTGTGGTCATGAGTCCCCTAGAACTTAGAACTACTTAAACCTAACTAACCTAAGGACATCACACACATCCATCCCCGAGGCAGGATTCGAACCTGCGACCGTAGCGGTCGCGCGGTTCCAAGCTGTAGCGCCTAGAACCGCTCGGCTACTTTGGCCGGCGAAGGACCTGGTCCCTGCATGTAAGCAGGGGACTCTTCAAGGTGGTGGAGGCTCTGTAACAGTGTGGGGCGTGTGCAGTTGAAGTGATATGGGACCCCTGATACGCCCAGGTACGACTCTGACAGGTGACACGTACGTAAGCATCCTGTCTGATCACCTGCATCCATTCATGTCCATTGTGCATTCCGATGGACTTGGGCAATTCCAGCAGGACAATGCGACACCCCACACGTCCAGAATTGCTACAGAGTGGCTCCAGGAACACTCTTCTGAGTTTAAACAATTCCGCTGGCCCAAAACTCCCCAGACATGAACACTGTTGAGAACATCTGGGATGCCTTGCAACGCGCTGTTTAGAAGAGATCCCCACCCCTTATTACTCTTACGGATTTCTGGACAGCCCTGTGGGATGCATTGTGTCTATTCCCTCCAGCATTACTTTAGACATTAGTCGAGTCCATGCGCTGTCATGTTGCTGCTCTTCTGCGTGCTCGCGGGGGCCCTACACGATATTAGGCAAGTGAACCAGTTTCTTTGGCTCTTCAGTGTAAAGTTCACTATATTTAATACTATTAGTATTATCACAAAGGCATGAAAACAAAAAGTAAAGGAAAATTTCGAATTGGAAATGAATTTCCAGGAAGCGATTATAAGGCTTACACGAGATCTTCGTACATAAAATTAGATACTTTTTATTATCTTACAGTTCTTGTTTTGCACGTGCTGGGGTGATATTCATCGTAAATGTAGGTGAAGCAGAAATTTTCTCGTAATCTTGTACACATTATAAACATCGCACTTGTATAATTACCTTGTTTCTGTATACAACAAACTTGGTTTAGATTCATAAAATATTCATTCTCATCACACAGTTTGGCAGCTAACGAGTCGCAACATTTCGCCAAATATTGGCGAGGATAGCTGATAGTGTACAATGGAATGCATCTTGATGTAGTCTTCTCAGGGTGTGATTTCTTTTTCTCTCTCATTGACATAAGAACGCTTCTGATGGTTTTCGACTAAGTTCTTTATCTGATGAGAAAACAGACATGACAGGACTGCATTAGTGGAGTGTATTTGCAGGGTATCATTTTAATACTGCACCGTGGGAATCCTTATTCATCTTGAAGAATCTGGTCGAATAATTGTGGATTTGTTTCTCATCCACACGAAACAGTTAACTGAAGAAATTTGTTACCCTGCACGTAGGGCTTCATCAAATTACTCAAAAATTTTTTCGTTAAGGGTTGAGACACCCAGCTTAACCCGCAGGACAGGACAGGTAGTTTAAATTGTGGAAAGGGCCGAAATAAGGAGCTGTCAGCTACACTCGAACATACAAGTTTAGTATTTGATCAAACATTACAAGAGCCCAAAAAAAATTTTTTTTAAAACACACAGCTTTAATGTTTGGGACTTAATTACTGGCTGGAAGTTACTTTAATTTAAAAACGGCTGAAGGCCAATAACTTAAAACGCAAGTATAATCAAAAATTTAAAAGGCAGAGCCTTATCTTACAACAGTTTTTTATTTATGCTGAAAGCACAAAGAATCTGAGATTTTCAGAGCAAACAACTTGAATTCAAAATCGGCTGAAAGCCCAACACGTAACGCTAAACAACAGTAATTAAAAAAAAAAAACAAAGGTCTTAGGTAAAACAGCTCTTAATTAGGCAAAACTCAACCAAAACAGAAATTTAAAAGACAAAGCCTTATCTTAAAACAGTTCTTCTGTTAGGCTGAAGGCCCAAAGAATCGGACACATCAAGAGCAAACAAGTTAAATTCAGATCGGCTGAAGGCCTAACGCTTAAAACTCCATAACATTAATTTTTTTAAAAATACCAAAGGCCTTACGTGAAACAGTTCTTTGGACTAGGCTGAAGGCCTTAAGAGCAAAACAACTCAAACTCAAATACGGTTGACGGACCAACACTTAAAATTCAACAACATTAAAACCTTTAAAATGTGAAAGGTCTTAAGTGAAACAGTTCTTTAAATTAGACTGAAGGCCTAAAGAATCTTACGCCTTAAGGGCAAAACAACATTAATTTTTAAAAAAATCTTCTAGAAGCCATACAAGTACAAACAACAAGAACAATTTAAAAAAAGCAGTACACCCAAGGGCGCTCAGATGTTCGAGGGTCGGCCTGGAATTCAAACACTAATGCTCGCTTAGGTGAGACAGACAGTCTGGCCAACCATTCACGATCCGACGACAACCCAAACGACCAACAGTCAACGGACCCACGGACAAGATAACTTTCACTTCACCAGACCAGGGCACAACAGGGAGTTCAACGGAACAACGTAGAAGATACTGATTGGCACCCACAACCGATCATACATGGAGCTGTCAAACTACACACCATGCTGGGTAGCAACAACACGATGAGGAAACTACACTGCCTGAAATTTACTTCAACGGTCAGGGCAGGTAACCGGAACGTTATAAGCCACAAGGAAGAAGATTCTGCTAGTGCATTTCAATTCAAATAACCAAATACAGTGAAACTCCATCGGAGGGTGGCTAGAATTTTCCAACTTGAAAACCGCATTGTTGCTCGTGGGAACATCCCAACAGCCGAAAATGAACTCCAAACGACACAATGTGAACAGTCTTGACTTGCCGGTAGATTAAATCAAAACTTAACTTTCGTGTCCAAGGTCGGTGAGCCACGGACCTCGTAGCAATGGGAACAGCCGCACACACTCCTACACCGCGTAGAGACCGCCAGCGGCCCAGGCCAAACTACGTCCCGCGGAGAATTCCTCGCTGCTCCACGCCAACCAACGGAGCGGTCGCACACCGCCCAGCCGGGAACTATAAGCGCCAGGTCAAAGATAGTCTAAGGTGCGAATATCTATACACACCGCTGCTGCCACCCGCGGAAGGAGAGGATAACAACACAATCGCGATAGCCACGGGAGACTAAACACAGAATCGCAACGAAGGTTTAATCCAACGCATAGCATGAGTCAGCCACGGCTCAAGGGTGTTGTAAGTATCCCAGTTTTTGACGAAGTAATGAGGATATTCCTACACTTTGAAGCGGACTCATCCACCCTTTTTTGAATCTCCATCCAAAAGATTAAGCGCTCTCTTGTAGGAGTATGTAAACTGTTGGCAATTTTTTTTTTCAGCGAGACTTAGACGGTTATGCGCTGTGTTCTAGTGGGTTACTCCGTTCATATTTCTGTTTATTTGCATTGTCTTAACGTAGGGTCGATTCCCTATGTCGGAACTTTTTTAAAATTCCCTACGCTCCTCAGATTATAGTTATGCACCCTTTCCGCTGCGCCAATGGCTGCTTTGAAGCTACACTAACATAAAAGGTTCATGCTTCGGCCGAGCCGCTCCGAAATTGCTATTTTTTCTAAACTTTTCGCCGTCTGGATCTTCCCTTCTGAGGCTTTCATTTCTGTACAAGCCCTGTAGATACCATAAATCTGGACGAAATCGATGATGAGGATTGTATGTGGTCCCCTTGTCTGTCACACGCTGGTACTCCGCTTTTCGATGTTGACACGTTTTTGATGTCGACACTTTTTCATTTCCTTTGTGACTCTTTACTAAGTCTGAGGTAACATGGGCTTGCCCATTCACACAAGAGAGCACGCAGATAGGTAAACGTGTCGCATATTTTTCTGAACATATTCTTTTCCCTACCTCCACAGGGTCTGACTTCAATTCGGACAGTATTCCTGAATGCTACAATTTAGATGGGCACATAGAGAATGTTAACCAGAAGTTTTATGAAGAACCATGAGTTCATGACAAAACGCATCTAAGACGTAAATATAATTTACAGTATAGCTTTGTATTGTAAATATCTCCAAGGCAATGAGACAACTGTGGAAAATTCAGTATAATTCTTCTGCCTTGTGAAGCAAGGGGGAGACCAAACTTAACTTCTAAATTATTTTCAGCCAAGCGTGTTTCACCTATTCGTATTAGATGTAATCGTTGGTCTACAAATATAAAAGAGATAACTGCTTAGGTATGAATGTTTTTATGAGATATTTAGTGTTTTCTGGCAGCATACGATTATAGGATTACTATTTAATAGTTAATTGTATGTCCCTTGTTTTTCTCCTGTGGGCACTGGCTTTTATGCAGCCACTAGATGACACAATATGCTTTCAATTAAGTCTGTGTCACAATTAGGCATTTCTTTGTACGTAATTTAGCTCGCTCTACACTGCACATTATCTTCATCTGGGTTAAATGAGGTATCATGGCAGGTGCAGTCAGTAGCAGCGGAGCGGGATATTTGAGTGGAGGAGGGGGTTGTATGGTTTGGTTGTGAGATAACTCACATGGTGCATAAACATCGAGTTGTAAAATATGGATAATATTTGTTCTTATCTACATGATAAGCACAATTGAGGAAAACGAAACTTCCTGGTAGATTGAAACTGTGTGCCCGACCGATACTCGAACTCGGGACCTTTGCCTTTCGCGGGCAAGTGCTCTACCATCTGAGCTACCGAACACGACTCACGCCCGGTACTCACAGCTTTACTTCTGCCAGTATCTCGTCTCCTACCTTCCAAACTTTCTTTCCTTTCTTTCAGGAGTATTAGTTCTGCAAGGTTCGCAGGAGAGCTTCTGTAAAGTTTGGAAGGTAGGAGACGAGATACTGGCAGAAGTAAAGCTGTGAGTACCGGGCGTGAGTCGTGTTCGGTAGCTCAGATGGTAGAGCACTTGCCCGCGAAAGGCATAGGTCCCGAGTTCGAGTCTCGGTCGGGCACACAGTTTTAATCTACCAGGAAGTTTCATATCAGCGCACACTCCGCTGCAGAGTGAAAATCTCATTCTGGGCAATTGAGGAAGTTTGGCAGCAAATATTTACTATATTCTAAATTACTGTTGCAGATGTTATCAATATCACTATACAGGGTGTCCCAGCTATCTCGTCCACCCAAAATATCTCTGGAACAATAACAGCTATTGGAAAACGACTTTCACCGGTATCAATGTAGGGCTGGGGCACATGAATGTACATATTTGGAAACATTCTAAAACGAAAACATATGTGTTTTTTAACACAAACTTATGTTTTTTTTAAATGGACCTCCTATATTTTTTCTTCAGCAATCCATAGCATGACACAGCACATACACAATGGCGTTGATTTCATCGCAATATTTCCATTACATCCAGAGATATTGAGACGCGAAGTTGACGCTTGAAACACCCGACATGCGCTGCTAGCGCAAGTCCTGAGGCTCAGGCGTGAACCCCATGCTGCCCGTAATCGCAGCAGGATGGCAGCAGACCGTATTATTCGTTTCGGACCTCTTGATAAGTATGGAAGTGTGATTACGCATGTCAATCACATCGGGATTTCGGGCAGCATGGGGTTCACGTCTGAGCCTCAGGACGTGCGCTAGCAGCGCATGTCGGGTGTTTCAAGCGTCAACTTCGCGTCTCAATATCTCTGGATGTAATGGAAATATTGCGATGCAATCAACGCCATTGTGTATGTGCTGTGTCATGCTATGGATTGCTGAAGAAAAAATATAGGAGGTCCATTTAAAAAAACGTAAGTTTGTGTTAAAAAACACATATGCTTTAGTTTTAGAATGTTTCCAAATATGTACATTCATGGGCCCCAGCCCTACATTGATACCGGTGAAAGTCGTTTTCCAATAGCTGTTATTGTTCCAGAGATATTTTGGGTGGACAAGATAGCTGGGACACCCTGTATATGACGTGTCAGTGTAACTGTGTGTTCAGTATGTCTCAGTTCCCTTTACTTATGAAGAATCCCTAGGATAGTAGTCCAAATGTTAGTTGTTCTATTTTATATCGGTACATAGAAATAGGGAAAAACTGTATTAACTTCGACTCCGTCTGCAAAAGCCTATGGTTTTAAATTGAAGAAAATTTCGGAAGAGTGAGTAGGTCAACTGAAATTGACAAATATAACTGAGATCTGCTGATGACGCGGTTTTTCTGACTCTCGTTGAAGAACTGTCAAATGGAATTTAGAGGCTACGTGCCAAAGAAATTTGGTTAAGGATAAACATGGCGAAGAAGAAACATGAAAACGCAATATTACAACTACAATAATACCGCTGGTTTAGAATGCAACATTATGCAGAATGAGGGAAGTACACTAGACACGTGTTTCTAGTTGACTTCTGGTATGCACATTTTGGCTCGGAATAAAATTTTGAAATCCTACATTCTGAGCAGAGAGTTGAATAAAGTTAGAATTCAACTGAGGGAAAACTGGAGATAAATAAACTGGGATCACTTGAAGTACATTAGAAAAGTACAAGTCAGGTGTGATGTATAAAATGTCGAGGAAGTACGCAGACTGGAGAAGGGAATAAGTTTATGTAAAATGTGTAGTGTAAGAACAGGCACATACTAAAATTTCCAGCAGTAGTTTGACAAGCAATAAAAGGATAAGTTGAAGGAGAATATCCATAGGAGAAAGTATTCATACCAGAATGTAACTCACTTTGATGGAGAAGGAGATAAAAATGGCAGAGGACAAGAAGAAATGATCGAAATAGAAGCTAATGTTACGATTTTCCAATTTTTGCAAATGCGTATCTGATATCTACTGGGAGTATTCATATGAGTTTCAAAAAGGAAACGAAGTTCATGTTTGGGAGTTTTGTGGCCAGCGGAAGTGTTTAAACTCAGAAAAGTGTTTCTGGAGCCATTCTGTAGCAGTTCTGGACGCGTGTGATGTCGCATTTTCCTGGTGGAATTGCCCAAGTCCGTCCGAATGCACAATGGACATGAATGGATGCAGGTGATCAGACAGGATGCTTACGTGCGTGTCACCAGTCACAGTCGTACTAGACTTATCAAGGGTCCAATATCATTCCAACTGCACACGCCCCACCTCCATCAGATTGAACAGTCCCCTGCTGACATGCAGGGTCCATGGATTCATGAGGTTGTCTGCGTACCCGTACACGCCCATCTTCCAGGTACAATTTGAAGCGAGACTCGCCCGAGCAGAGAACGTGTTTCCAGTCATCAACAGTTCAATGTTGGTGTTGATGGGTCCAGGCGTTGCGCAGTCATCAAAGGTACACGAACGGGCCTTGGGCTCCGAGAGCTCATATCGATGATATTTCGTTGAATGGTTCGCACTCTGACACTTGTTGATGGCCCAGCATTGAAATCTGCAGCAATTTACGGAAGGGTTGAACTTCTGTCACTTTGAACGATTCTCTTCAGTCGTCGTTGGTCTCATTTTTCCAGGATCTTTTTCCAGCCACACCGTTGTCTGAGATTTTATGTTTTACCGGATTCCTGATATTCACGGTACACACGTGAAATGGTCGTACGGGAAAATTCCCACTTCATCGCTACTTCGGAGACGCTGTGTCCCATCGCTCATGCCCCGACTATAACACCACGGCCAAACTCACTTAAAGCTTGATAACCTGCCGTTGTACGAGTAACAGCAGTAACCGATCTAACAGCTGCGCCAGACACTCGTTGTCGTATATATGCGTTGCCAACAATAGAGTGTAAATATCTATGGAGTGAGCATAGTCTACTGCACATGTTCTCAACGTCAAACCGGCTACTTACGTGGTATTGGGACGTCGCTGCTTGTCCGCAATTTGTGGTAACAGCGAAACTTCAGTATTAGACGTATTCACCTGTTTTTTACGTACGTTTCTACACGTTTTTCTAGTAATAACAGCCATGCTGCTGTACTGTTGTAGCTACGGATGTAAAGAGAAGTACGTGAAAGGAAGTTCAGTTACTTTTCATAGGTACGTACAACAAATCTCTGCTTAGGTATGAAATCATATTGATGTGAGACGCTTTATGTGTTTAAATATATCTAGACGCGATATTATAATGTCTTGTATTGTAGAGCAAATTTCCGCGATTTTATTTTTTGCCCTTGTGTTTACAAGAGTAATGTTAGATAAATTTGCAAGCGCGTTTAAGCTGCCAGTCATTGTTTACGTATTCGTGTTACGTTCATGTGTAAATAAAATTTATATAAGACAGTGCGATTAATTTCCTCCAGTTTATTCAAGTGCTCAAACTCTTGGGTGTATCTAAGTACTTCTGCATGAGATAGTTTCCTACATTATATAATTTCTGTATTCTAGTTTTCCGAAAGATGAACGGAGTCAAAATATGGCATCACAAAATGCGTTCTTTTTCCCCTTTTCTGTGATGTATCGGCTCCCAATACAGTGTCATTGTGACGTAATTAATTAGAACGGAGATTCGACAACATCAATAAGTGCTATAGAAAACCTAAAAAGGTATTGTTGGCTGTCACTTCTTTTCCCGCACCCGAAGAAACGAAAGTAAAGTGGATCTAAGCTTCGATACTGTAGCGAAAAAGCAGAATACCCTTGCTCTTGACAGCTTTAAAACTATTTCAGTTCCAGGTATGAAATTTTAAGATGTCTGTAAAACGCATATACAAAGTTTCAGGATACTTCTGAAGGTGGTCTCTGTTCTAGCGAAGTAATAACACTCAAAATACTCTAAGCGCTATACGGACTAATATGCGCCGTCCCAATACCACGTGACTTGAGAAGCTGGGGATGTTGCGGACAGATTCTAGTTCTGCGCATCCGAATGCTCACTTCATATATATTTATGTTGCCAACCGCATCGCCATATTCTGCCTACTTGCATATCCCTGTATTTGAATACGCATGCCTATACCAGTTTCTTTGGCGCTTCAATGCATATCTGTACGACATACTCTTTGTCATGCGTTACAAAATGGCCTGAGCACGGCATATGTACATGTAAAGAGCCTACTGAAAATGTGATAATGAGCTGAGTAATGCACCATTATAAGGACACTTTTACGTCCTAGTAAGTCATGGTTCATACTCTAGAACAGAATCTACGAATAAACCTGTACGTCTCCCCTCCTCCCCATTTCTTTAAAGATTAAAACTTTCGTGTATAAAACAACTTCAAACTCTGTTTGCTGTAAAATAAGTCAGCGTGTTAAATATTTGGCGTTAATCATGTGAGCGAGAAAAGATTTAGTGAAGGTTTGAAATTACTTTTAACTTTTGAAATTACGTTTAAACTTTGTTGGAAGCCATTTAAGTGTTCTCACTATCAAACACTGGATGAGTATAGTTTGGGTAACTTGCGCTCGAAGCAGAAGCTGATTTTCACGCATCTCAACATTTCTGACGTCATATCTCCTGATCTGCGTATCGTACGATGGTGCAATTTAGTAAATACATTCAGTAGTATATGCGGATACTGTCTGCAAGCTGCGTTGCGAATACATTTAGTACTAAAGAGGCGACGAATTAAAACGTCACAGGTAGTGCGGCAGTTTTACCGCATGAACAGCGAAAATGTAGTAAACGGTTTTTCCTTTCCTTATTTTATGAGTTGGAGGGGGGAGGGGGGTAGAATATGAGCGAGAAAGAGTTTCGTCAAGGTTTGAGATTCCTTTTGAATTTGGGAAGTTTGGTGAAAGTCGCCAAGTGCCGTCACCCTCAAATAATAGATGCGTATACTCATCCACTGTTTTATAATGAGATATCTTAGCGACTTCCAACGAACTTTAAACATAATTTCAAACTTTTTCTCCCTCACATGCTTAACCACTAATATTTAACACATTAATTCAGTTGCAAGGCAATCAGACGTTTGCAGCCGTTTTATACATGGGAGTTCGATTATTTAAAGAATCGTTGGGAGGGTGGGGGTTGGGGTTTACTAGTATATTCTGTTCTACAGTATGAACCTTTTCTTATTAGGACGTAAAAGTGTCCTTGTAATGGTGCATTACTCATCTCATTATCACGTTTTTCAATAGCCGTTTTCTTAACAAAGTATCTGTTTGCTAATTCTTCTCATTATTTTATGCGATGATGCGGTGAGTTCCGCAACTCAGTGACATCGGAATACATTCTCAGTTTTATGGACACAAATTAGTTAAGTACAAACACAGTCACAGCACTGTAACAAATGTCACATTTGGTACATCAAACATCGATGTCGGCCGGTGAGGCCTGGCACGAAGTCGGCGTTCAAAAACATCCCAGAGGTGTTCTATAGGATTCAGGTGAGGACTCTGTGCAGGCCAGTCCATTACATGGAAGTTATTGTCGTGTAACCACTCCGCCACGGGCCGTGGATTATGAACAGATGTTCGATCGTGTTGAAAGATTCAGTCGCCATCCCCGAATTGCTCTTCAACAGTTTGAAGCAAGAACTTGCTTAAAACATCAATGTAGGCCTTTACTGTGATAGTGCCAAGCAAAACAACAAGGAGTGCAAGCCCCCTTCATGAAATACACGACCACACCATAACACCACCGCCTCCGAATTTTACTGTTGGCACTACATACGCTGGCAGGTGACGTTCACCGCCCATTCGCTATACCCATACCCTGCCATCGGATCGCCACATCGTGTACCGTCATTCGTCACTCCACACAACGTTTTTCAACAGTTCAATCGTCCAGTGTTTACGCTCTCACACCAAGCGGTTGGCATTTAGTAGCGTGATGTGAGTCTTATAAGCAGCTGCTCGACCATGAAATCCAAGTTTTTTTCACCTCCCGCCAAACTGTCATAGTACTTGCAGTGGTTCCTGACGCAGTTTGTAATTCCTGTGTGATGGTCTGGATAGTTGTCTGCCTATCAAACATTACGACACTCTTCGACTGTCGGCGGTCTCTGTCAGTCAACAGGTCAGCGTATACGCTTTTGAGCTGTACGTGTCGCATCACGTTTCCACTTCACTATCACATCGGAAACTGTGGACCTATGGATGTTTAGGAGTGTGGAAATCTCGCGTACAGACGTGTGGCACAAGTGACACCCAATCACCTGACCATGTTCGAAGTCCGTGAGTTCCTCGGAGCGCCCCATTCTGCTCTCTCAGAATGCCTAATGACTACTGAGGTCGCTGAAATGGAGTACCTGGCAGTAGTGGCAGCAAAATGCACCTAATATGAAAAACGTGTGTTTTTGGGGGTGTCCAGATACTTTTGATCACATAGAGTATTTCAAAATCTTAAACATGGCTGCGAAACTGTAATCTGAAGAGGTTGAAAAAATCAGCCAAGCAGTTGCAAAACAATGTTTTACTACTCCTTGACCTAGGTTGTGATATTTCAAAAAATATCTTCTTCAGAAGGAGTGCGCCTTGTTGCGTCACATTATTGTACATTAGACAAGAGCCTCTCGGCTTCAGATAATCTAATGTATCATCATATGATATGACAAGGCGCATTCCTTCTAAAGAAGATATTTTTGGAAATATCTAAATCTAGGTCAAGTGCTACTAAACCTTTATTTAGAAACTGGTTTGCTGATGTTATCAACCACTTCTTATGATATAATTCAGGTCTAGATCGCAAATTCAGTTTTCACTGGTCATTCATCACATGTTTGGACTCATGCTAGGTTTCGTTACAAACCTTTGGATCCAAACATAATGAGATCGTAGTCAAAAGAGTGACCACGCACAGTGGCAGTAAGTAAGGTTTTCTTATTGACCATGTGCATAGTCACTTATTTCACTCTGTTTTGTTGTGGTCTTCAGTACAGAGATGCTGATGCTGCTCTGTGCACGACTCTCCATCTCTGTATAGCTCCATGTGGACCTGCATACTACATTGAGGCCTTCATTTCCCTCTACGGTCGCAGGTTCGAATCCTGCATCGGGCATTGATGTGTGTTATGTCCTTAGGTTAGTAAGGTTTAAGTAGTTCTAAGTTCTAAGGGACTGATGACCTCAGATGTTACGTCACATAGTGCTCAGAGCCATTTGAACCTTTTTAAGAAGCTCTTTCCGTGCTACTGCCAATGTGCGTTTTATATCCGTTCTGCTTCGGCCATGGTCAGTTATTTTGCTACTCAAATAGCAAAGCTCACCTATAACCCCTAGCGTCTATTAAATTCTGTCATCATCACCTGAGGTATTTCGTGTAGGTTCTGTACTTTTTTCAAAAGTTCGACTCGAAAGTTGGCATGAGATGAAACACGTAATGAATGAACTTTGACCGCATTGTTTTTGTGATGTATACGAAGAGTACATTATAATACACATAATGATCACTGACTCGTTTCTTTCCTTCTTAGTAACAAAGTAAATGAGATAACAGTAGAAGAGACGAAGATTTTCATGGTGTATTATAAATATTAGCTTATGTCTTTCCTTTTTATGTCTGTATCCAGAGAGCTATACTTATCGCTTTCCACTTTAACTGCCTTCACATACCTATTCCGGGAATCAACGTGCAGAACCAGTTTCATGCGTTAAGAGGGATTTTTTTATTATTTCTAAATCGATTGCAGTTAAAGTGTAAAGCAGTAAATACTGATGTTTGAGTACAGGACTGAAAAGCGAATAAATAACATTCATTTGCCGCCGAGATAATGTTAGCCGCTGGCTTCGCAAGCTCTTTCATCACTCCGTAGGTTACAAGAGAGGAAGTTTATTCTGGCCTTTACGAGGATGTAAAATACCACTACGAGACGGACAAAGTTACACGAAGGGGTCGAGTAACATTACAGAGCACTGTAAACCCGTTGCAAGGCACAGTTTGCCTTGTAACTGGGGAAGACGGAAGAGGCCACAAAAGGCCAGGGAACACAGAACAGAGATATGTGGTTTCCTTTGTTAAAAATCACACGAATATTGCTCTGCAGAAACTGTTGCTCAATCCACGGGGTACTGTATCTCTATTAGACGGAAGAGTCAAGCTAAAATTCCGCCCATCCGTCCAAGATTATACTTTTCACGATTTCCTTGATTTCCTTAGATCGACTAAGGGCACTCCCGGGATCCCTCTATTGAAAGGGAAGCGGAATTTATTTCATGACGACGACAGTACGTCTGCGATGAGAAGGCTGAACACCGACCCCCGCGACTGGAAGAACTGATTTGCCGTAACTTCTGGAGGTCTGCAGATGGCAGTGAAGCAGAAATACATTTCGCTTCTCTTGTGGATTAATTAGGGTTTTTTTTTTCATTCTCTACCCCAAAAGGTGGAGCGGACTGTTAGAGTAGTGACTTTGCAGCCACACACCAGGCGAGATGGCTGTGAGACAGTGGGTAATCCCAACTAGGAACACATGGTAGGAGGCCTCCAGTTGCGGCATTCGCCTCACAACCAAGGGATACCTCCCGAAAAAGTACGTCATAATCGGGGTATATTCTTTAAATGAGTTAGAATCAGTTATCTGGGCAGAAACAATCAAATTATCTGGGATGAAAAAAAGAAAATTTTCATAATTTCTCCCAAATAATGTTGCGTTCGTTTTACTTTATATACGTGAAGATTTCAACACCAAATCTTTATTGGTTACAGAGTTGCAGAGAAATATATATATTGTGCGCGTGTGACATTAGAACATTCCACGCCCACTTCATCCATTACTTCCTAACTGTTGGCTTTCTGTCAGTTTTACTTTCGCATGTACAGGGCAACATTTACTGAACTACATTACAAAAAACGTAAATTTGTTGCAAACTACGGCATGCACACACTTTATTCAACATGTAAACATCACTACAGGTATTCGAATTTAGGTTATGACATGTTCGATATGCTTGCCATTATTGGCGATGATGTGTCCCAGACGGATAGCGAAATTCTGCATGACCCACTGAAGTGTGCTGTCGATGAGCTCCTGAATGGCTATTTTCAGCTCAGCAGTGGTTTTGGGGTTACTGCTGTACGCTTTAGTATAGCCCCCCAAAAAGGAGCAGCATGTGTTCAGATATGGAGAATATGACAGTCGATCGACGCCCATGCAAGTGGCCTCTGGGTATCCCAGAGCCAGAATGCAATCCCCAAAGTGCTCCTCCAGGACCTCAAACACTCTCCTGCTTTGATGGGGTCGAGTTCCGTCTAGCATGAACCACATCTTGTCGAAATCAGGGTCATTCTGGGCAATAGGAATGAAATCATCTCCCAAAGCCTTCACGTACCGTGTGGTAGTCACCGTGCCGTCGAGGAATATCGCACCGATTATTCTGTAACTGGGCATTGCACACCACACAGTCGCCCGTTGAGAGTGAAGAGACTTCTCGATCGCGAAATGAGGATTCTCAGTCTCTCAAACGCGCCCGGTTTGCTTATTGACGAACCCATCCATATGAAAGTGGACTTCGTAGCTAAACCAAAACATAGTCACATCAAAATCCTGTTCGTCGATTCTGTGGACAATAGTGTTGGACAAACACTATCGCTGTTCCTTGGCCCTGTGGCTTAATGACTGATGGGTTTGAACTTTTTATGGGAAGAGATGCAGATCTTCAACAACAATCTGTCACATAGTCTCGTCTGATCGATTTCCTGGGGCAGTTCTGAAACACAGCGCTTGTCTTTTCGATGTGTTCAGGCGTTTTCACCCGTTTTTGGATGTCTGACGTTGATAACCCGTAGTCTCAAACTTGTGAATCAAATTATTGATTGTTAGGACACTTGGACCGGTTGTCTTCAGCTTGAACTCGGTCCCAAACTTCCTCTGGGCCGCAGTTGGACTGTTATTGCTCGCATAGTACGCCTTCACAAGAGCTACAAGCTCAGGCACGCTGTACCGTGACATTTCCACGTGCAAATGGCCGACAAGAACAAGGTCTGTGTGCATGTGCATACTAATTCCCATCATGCCCCGCGGCCAATCATGCAGTTAGAACGTCCTAACGCAAAGCGTTCAGAAGTTGTGACTATTTTACTGGAAAGGTTGATGCGAAGAAGCCACTGGTTGCACTAGGTGGTGAGCTAATCGAGGTGGGTTTGAAGGGTACTTTGACACCATTGAAGGGTAGGATAAAGGCCCAGGAAGGCGGTATCATCAGCAAATTGGAGGAGGGGTATATGTGGAGGAGGTTTGGGCATATCTGCAGTACACAGGAGATAGAGGAGAGGGGAAAGTATTGTGCCTTGTGGCACACTGGCGGTGGGATGGAAAGTGCGGGATTTGGTATTGTGGATAGTGACGTAGGAGGGACGATGGGAGATAAGGAAGCAACGAGATGGACGAAATTGATGGGAAGAGTAAAGGTCTAGAGTTCAAAGAGGAGCCAAGATCATAGGCCTTCTGGAGATAGAGGGAAACAAAAATAGCGGAGCGATGGGAGTTAAGTTGGAGAGAAAGAAGACTGGTAAGGTTAAGGAGCTGGTCGTTGGCTGAGAAGAAGGGCCGGAAGCCACACTGAGTAAGGTGAATGAGGTGGTGCTGGTTAAGGTGATGATGAATACGGTGGAAGAGCATGGACTCAAATACCTTGCTGAACACGGAGGTGAGGCAGATGGAATTATAAGAAGTGGTGTCAGAGAGGGTTTGTTGGGCTTAGGGAACAGCAGGACAAGGGAAGTCTTACACAGGTCAGGGTAAAAGCTGGTGGAGAGGAGGATGTTATACAGGGTAGCAAGGACAGCCAGGAAGGAGGTGGGGACTCCTTGAGGTGGCGGTAGCTCACACCATTGTGATTAAGGGCTGTGTTGCATTTGAAACAGAGTATAAGTTTGATGCCACGTGCAGTAATGTGAGTGTTTATATATGAGTATTGGAAACTAGGGGCGAGTGGTGGGACAGATGTATTGGATCATGCAAGGACTGTGTGGAAGAGGGAGTAATTAAAGTGAGAATTGTTGGGAATGGAGAAGACCTCAGAGAGGTAGGAAGCAAAGTGGTTAGCCTTACTGAGGCTGTCAGGGAAGGGGCGGTCGTCGTGGAAAAGGGAATAATGTGGGGTAGGATGGCTACCAGTAAGGCAGTGGAAGGCAATCAGTACTTGGAGGAGTTGACAGGGAGAGCTAAGTCGAGGTGTGTACATGTCCGGCGCTAGTCCTGGCGTTTATTTACTGTTAAGAGGTTTTTGATGTGTCATTCTAATTGCCTGTGGTGGAGGAGTGTATCCCAGTTACAGGTGTAGAGGAAGGTGAGGTAAAGCCTGCAGGATTCACGGAGAAGAAGGACAGCCTGTGGAGGAAGAGTAGGGCGGTGAGGGTGGATAAGGTTGGTAGGAACATGGGCCTCCATGGCGTCAGTGATGGTCTTCTGGAGGAAGGACGAGGCATGGGTGACATCAATGGGTGGTGAAAGGCAAGTGGGTGGCTTTAGACCTTGGAGGCAATGGGTTCCTGATAGGCATCCCATTTGGCAGGGTGGTAGTCATGGATGGCCTTCAGAGGGGCGGCAGGATGGGAGGCAGGAAGGGGGCTATGAGTGGAGGAGATGGTGAGAAGGATGAGAGATGGTCGTTGCCAATGGGGTCGAGAACATCCATGGTGATACGACCAAGAAGGTTGGAGGAAGCGAGGATGACATCTGGGGTGGAGTTACATTCAGGATGGGTGGGCTGTGGGAGGGCGACAAGATCATGATGGAGTGTGGCGAGGAACTGATGCCACTGCCAAAGGGTGGTAGGGTCATGGATGTGGATGTTGAGGTCTGTGGCAATCACAGAGGTGTAGAAGATGTAGTCATGATGAGAGATGAAGACATAGGGGAGATGAGCTGTGGGATGGACATAGATAGTGACACAGGTGAGGGAGGGCAAAAAAGACTCTGACGATGAGGTGTTCAGTCGGGTCATTGAGCAGGATTTGTGGCTGGACAGGGATACACCTAAGGTGGCAAATAGCAACACCACCCTGTGCATGGCAAAGGGGAGTGTCGGTGTGGTGAAGGAGGTACGGAGAGGTGCAGACAACATGGCGAGGTTGGAGGAAGATTTTGTTAAGGATGAAGCAGTCGACCTGATGCTGGAACAGGGTATGGATGAAGAGGTATTTGTTGGCAGGGAGGAAGCGAATGGCTTAAACAAGAGTGTCTAGAAGGTGAAGTGGGCCTGGTTTGGGAGTACATGGTGTAGGTATTCAAATGGAAGACGGACTGGGCGGCGAGGGAGATCTGCTGGAAGGTGTGGGGGCATTGTAACGGGTAGATATTCTGGAGGCCGATAGTTATGTACCGGATGATGGCTTCGGCCATAGGGGGAGGGCGGAGGGAATTGTTGGCGGGAAGGGCTGATCGACGGGGTGAATGGGAACGGTGAGCTCGGGTTTGGTGGGAGAGGGTTTGGCGTTGCATTTGGAGGAGTAGGTGGGGTGGGATCGTTACAGGTGCTGCAGGAAGGAGGAGAGGAGAGGTGAGGACACTGTTTGAGAAAGTGGAGGGCCTTACAGTGGGAGCAGGTGGGAGGGTTTTTGCAGTTTTCGGTGAGGTGGTCGTTGTAGGAGACAGCTAGTTCCCGGTGTCGGCTTTATAGCAAAAATTATCACGGAGATGCATGCGCATTGGTGACCAACGTAGGAGCGTTCTCTATCGAAAACCGCGCATTCTACAAACATTGTTCCATTTGTAGCCCGTGGCGCATGCGTAAAGGTGAAACTATATGCTCGCGGCGCTAAAAACAAAAGTCAGATGTTGCCAGATGTGTCATTATGAATAAAATGTTTTCTCTCAGAAGAAATTAAAGAGATCACCGAGTTCCAAGCCTTGTCCAGTTGAAAGCCGCCGACACGACTTATAAGATTTTGTGCTAGACGTAGTTCTACAGATTCTTTAATCACTGAATCCCAAAAGGATATCGCCGAGCCAAGATTTTTGTGGCAGAATAATCCATAGATAGTCCTGCAGTAGTACAATTCTCAGCTGCGGCTGACTTACTGGGCTGCGAAAGGCGAGTGTGGCTCTCGTGTTCAACGCATCTTCAATGTATTGTGCGTACGGACTGATATATGTAAGCTTTGTCACACTGGTAAGAAATTTTGTGAATTCCAACCTTTCGCAGTGGCGGACACTCACCTGAAGGTGGCTGGACGGTTTGCAAGAAGTCAACTTGATCCGGCTGCAATCCTGAAACCTCATAGAATGTTCAGTACGCCGGGAAAACTTCAAGAATCGCGAAGTATAAATGTTTGTACAAGTTTCTTTTTCAGGTCTTCTATGGCATGGAGATATGTTTAGGCCATCTGGTTCAAATGGCTCTAAGCACTATGGGACTTAACATCTGAGGTAATCAGTCCCCTAAACTTAGAACTACTTAAACCTAGCTAACCTGAGGACATCACACACATCCATGCCCGAGGCAGGATTCGAACCTGCGACCGTAGCAGCCACGTGGTTCCTGACTGAAGCGCGTAGAACCGCCCGGCCACAGCGGCCGGCTTGCCTTCTGGCAAACTGCAGTTACATGCTCAGTCCAATTTAGATTCTTATCTATTATTTCTCTTAGTCTCTTTACTGAAGGAGAGAAGTTATATTTGTTCCATTTAGGGTTAGAGATGGTAGGGATTCTCAGTACTCAATGAAAAAAGTATAGGGCGTAGTATGCTTTCACAGAAACATTTGCAGGGGAAGGCTAATAATTGTAACCGCACTCTACGTCCTTTGGTGAAAAAAGTGAAATCTATTTAAATCTTGCGGAAACTACAGCAAATAGTGGTAATGTGATCTGTATATAGATTTAATTTTTAAGACTCACTCAAAATGCTGATGAGTAATTCTATTCCAAAATTTTGAAAGTATCTAAAAACACTGGCTACTTTTTGGAAGAAGAATAGTGCAAACAGAGACTTTTGATGCTGTGACTACTTTTAATGTTGGAATGGATGGTAGGTTAAAAGCTACTGAAAGGGTTAAAATACCCATGGTGCAAAATACAATATAATGTTTGAAGAATGAAGACATGCAGAGACCAAAGTCTTCCAAAATAATGGCAGAATGATCCATCAAGAAGGCAAGGTAAGCTGGAAAGAGGCTGAAACTGAAAACGAAGGAAGGACGGAAGGGGAGCTAGTAGTATGCTATTCACCTGAGCAGTTTCAGTTCACAGAAGTCATCCTAAGATTCAGTAACGCATTTTTCATACTCCGAGCTGATTTTCTCAGTTCGTGTATTTGTAAAACGTTTTACCTAGTAACTTTTTGTTTACTGCATAATTCATCTCATAATATTCAGTGGATACTAGAATTTCTACTAAAGACCGAAAAATGTTTAAGTTATGTGTTTCTAATGGATGTAAATATAGTACAAAAAGTGGTTAGGGATCCCAATTTATAATAAATAGTTTCCACATGCAGTCAATTGATGATCCTAGATAATGTGTTACCTATGTGTATAGACACAACACCCAGAGCGAATAAATGCAAAATATTTGTTACAGCGAAGGAAACAACATGTTTACTGTTACCAGTCACTGTTTATTTATATCCACAACGAATTCAAAGGTTTAAACCTGCATCATTAGGTGAATTTATTTGTGTTCATTCAACATGAGTGTGATGTGTTACGACTTGGAGTAACCTGTGGCACTGTCTAGTGGAGAAACACACTACTTCAGAACATGGTTTTTGGGAGGTTTTTGACTAAAAACTAAACGTAAATACAATGGTGAAAACAAAACAACTAAAACAGAATACCTCCAGTGGTCACAGGCTCCTTACTCTGTTACATACACTCCTGGAAATTGAAATAAGAACACCGTGAATTCATTGTCCCAGGAAGGGGAAACTTTATTGACACATTCCTGGGGTCAGATACATCACATGATCACACTGACAGAACCACAGGCACATAGACACAGGCAACAGAGCATGCACAATGTCGGCACTAGTACAGTGTATATCCACCTTTCGCACCAATGCAGGCTGCTATTCTCCCATGGACACGATCGTAGAGATGCTGGATGTAGTCCTGTGGAACGGCTTGCCATGCCATTTCCACCTGGCGCCTCAGTTGGACCAGCGTTCGTGCTGGACGTGCAGACCGCGTGAGACGACGCTTCATCCAGTCCCAAACATGCTCAATGGGGGACAGATCCGGAGATCTTGCTGGCCAGGGTAGTTGACTTACACCTTCTAGAGCACGTTGGGTGGCACGGGATACATGCGGACGTGCATTGTCCTGTTGGAACAGCAAGTTCCCTTCCGGTCTAGGAATGGTAGAACGATGGGTTCGATAACGGTTTGGATGTACCGTGCACTATTCAGTGTCTCCTCGACGATCACCAGTGGTGTACGGCCAGTGAAGGAGATCGCTCCCCACACCATGATGCCGGGTGTTGGCCCTGTGTGCCTCGGTCGTATGCAGTCCTGATTGTGGCGCTCACCTGCACGGCGCCAAACACGCATACGACCATCATTGGCACCAAGGCAGAGGCGACTCTCATCGCTGAAGACGACACGTCTCCATTCGTCCCTCCATTCACGCCTGTCGCGACACCACTGGAGGCGGGCTGCACGATGTTGGGGCGTGAGCGGAAGACGGCCTAACGGTGTGCGGGACCGTAGCCCAGCTTCATGGAGACGGTTACGAATGGTCCTCGCCGATACCCCAGGAGCAACAGTGTCCCTAATTTGCTGGGAAGTGGCGGTGCGGTCCCCTACGGCACTGCGTAGGATCCTACGGTCTTGGCGTGCATCCGTGCGTCGCTGCGGTCCGGTCCCAGGTCGACGGGCACGTGCACCTTCCGCCGACCACTGGCGACAACATCGATGTACTGTGGAGACCTCACGCTCCACGTGTTGAGCAATTCGGCGGTACGTCCACCCGGCCTCCCGCATGCCCACTATACGCCCTCGCTCAAAGTCCGTCAACTGCACATACGGTTCACGTCCACGCTGTCGCGGCATGCTACCAGTGTTAAAGACTGCGATGGAGCTCCGTATGCCACGGCAAACTGGCTGACACTGACGGCGGCGGTGCACAAATGCTGCGCAGCTAGCGCCATTCGACGGCCAACACCGCGGTTCCTGGTGTGTCCGCTGTGCCGTGCGTGTGATCATTGCTTGTACAGCCCTCTCGCAGTGTCCGGAGCAAGTATGGTGGGTCTGACACACCGGTGTCAATGTGTTCTTTTTTCCATTTCCAGGAGTGTATAAACTGTTAAAAATTTGTAAATGAAGATGGTATCTTGTAACTACTAGGTGCGAAAGACATATGGAAAAAACGAAAACATTGTTACACTACATGTTGAGTTATCAAAGAAATCATGAAACTCAATATCGTTGTACGGTTAAATTTTAATTGTTAATTGAGAAATCTGCTAACTACTTAATTATTTATCCAAATTTGAATCTTTTTCGTTGCCAAAACGCATACTTCTTCACACAATCAACTGCATGGAGTTATTTTTTATAGCTCTTGAGGAATAAAAATTAGGATCTACCCTAACCCACCTGGGTAAGAACTGTATCCATCCCCTTAATTCAAAAGACAAAAAGTATGAAAACGCAGTGTATATAAAGCTGTATATTTATGTTAATGTGTATACAAAGAAAGGTGACTTTTTCAGCGTACATGCGTAGACAGAGCTTCGCAGATGAGCAAATATAAGGTATTACAATAAGTAATGAGCCTTCAAAATATCCTCCAAAAAGGCATGGAGCATCAGGGAATAGCGGTAGATTCCTGCTTCCAGCACGGCAACAATACGACCCAGAAGGCAGGACCAGTTTATAGTTGCTGCACCATACCCCAAACACTTTAACCTAACCTAACCTAAACTAAACTTAACTAACGTAACCAACTCCTGCATAGACTCGAGACATGAAACTTATCGCTCAGTTATTGGATTAGTTCGATTAAACTGGGTGGTCCAAATAAAACTGGACAAGAAAATATTTCATACACCTTAAGACAAGCAACTCAGCTTACATCACCTGCACAGGAAGTGGAAGGACGGGGGGGATATTGTAAGCTAGGTTGCCTACGTTGCGTTGCATGAAATATTTTCCTGCCCAATTTTATTTGGACCACCCCGTACTTTTACAATGTATGGCACACCTAGCGAGGGACACTGAAAGGAGTGTAGGACTTTTTTCTGAGATATGGCAAAGACATTTTTAGCTTGCCGTGACAAAAAGGTAAAAAAAAATCAGGCACAGGAGAGGTATGCCAGGATAATATTATCTGGTACATACTGAGATTTTTATGATCTTATATTCCAAGTCACTTATACCTATGCTACGGTCGCAGGTTCGAATCCTGCCTCGGGCATGGATGTGTGTGATGTCCTTAGGTTAGTTAGGTTTAAGTAGTTCTAAGTTCTAGGGGACTGATGATCACAGATGTTAAGTCCCATAGTGCTCAGAGCCATTTGAACCATTTTGAACCTATACCTAAACAAAAGCATCCTATAAAAGCAATCTTTTTTGTATTTTATGTCCTACACGTAGCTTACTTTCTGTTGGGTCATCTTCCTTAAATATTTCAAACTATGGCGCCTAAATCATCACCTATCACAAATTGGAGGAATCTAAAGACATTCAAAGCTGTCACATCTGTATGACTACTTTTCCGAAAAGCCACTTGCACTCTGACCCTGTTTGCCACTGCCAAGTACAATGAGGAAGATTGATCGTATGATACGCAAAATAGCTCCAGCCCTATGACAAGTGAAATGGTTTGGTTGACACCCAACATCGATCAGTCCGGCCTTATTGTCGACCTTACAATATCAGCACCAGACAGCGGAAGAGCATGTCAGTATGGCCAGCGAAACAGACTTCACTTTAATGACGCATGAGTTTCGGAAGAATTTCCGAATCGAGAGGCGTGCTATGCAGACCTAACGTCCCCAATCCAGCAAGAGAACACCATACGCCACAAATAGCATGTCGTCCACTCGGAACAATGATTCTGCCTCTATGAAATCCTTTATCTTTACGGTGTAACATCAGTATCCAATCTCAACTCCGAATTAATGTTTGAAGTACACGCCGTTCGCAGACGATTAAAAACTAACTTTTGTCGCTTCTCATAACAACCTGAAAACTCTTAGGGATTAACCCCCTCCCTCCCAAAGATAAATTAAGTACTGGACTATGTACGTGGTCATTGCTGAGCTGGTAATTCGAAAGAACAAGCAGCCGTGCTAAGCTTCATACTGTTTAATCCCAGCGAAATAAGTCTGAGGTAAACAAAATAAAGTGGAGTACGCAGAAGCAAAGGAGGAACGAAATGAAACTTAGCGGTTTGAGAGGGTATGTGATGTTAATGTTGCGAATATAGATCCCCTTTTTATGCAAAACACTGTTTTTTCTTGTTACCCAAACGTGTTTCAGCACTTCCGTGCCATCATTGGACAACTGCAAAAGTGAACATATTTAAGGTTGTAACTGATCTAACAAAATGAGGCCTAAAGACAGCTTTTGTTCTTACCTTGATTTTACATTATATGGTTTCCTTCTTTTGCGATGTGAAAAGGCGATTGCAAAACCGAAAATACGCAAAGTACATGTAATATGTGTGTGCAGTGCCCTCGGAACGAGGAAGAAGAAGGCTCAGTGACAATAAAACGAGTGTAATAAATACAATGACTAGCCAAAGAAACTGGTACACCGACCTAATATCGTGTAGGGCCACCGTGAGCGCGCAGAAGTGCCGCAACACGACATGGCATAGACTCGACTAATGTCTGAAGTAGTGTTGGAGGAAACTGGCACCATGAATCCTGTAGGGCTGTCCATAAATCCGTAAGAGTACGTGGGGATGCAGATCTCTTCTGAACAGCACGTTGCAACGCAACCCAGATATGCTCAATAATCATGTCTGGGGAGTTTGGTGGCCAACGGAAATGTTTAAGCTCAGAAGAGTGTTCCTGGAGCCATTCTCTAGCAATTTTGGACGTGTGGAGTGTCGCATTGTCGTGTTAGAATTCCCAAGTCCGTCGAAATGCACAATGGACATAGAGTGGATGCAGGTGATCAGACAGTATTCTTACGTACGTGTCACCTGTCAGAGTCGTATGTAGACGTATCAGGGGTCCCATATCACACCAACTGAACACGCCCCACGCCATTAAAGAGCCTCCACCAGCTTGAACAGTCCCCTGCTGACATGCAGGGTTCATGGACTCATGAAGTTGCCTCCATACCCGTACACGTCCATCCACTCGATACAATTTGAAACGAGACTCGTCCGAACAGGCAAGATGTTTCCAGTCATCAACAGTCCATTGTCGGTGTTGACGGACCCAAACGAGGCATAAAACTTTGTGTCGTGCAGTCATCATGGGTACATGAGTAAAGCACAAGTCGGTGATGTTTCGCTGAATGGTTTGCACGCTGACACTTGTCGATTGCCCAGCATTGAAATCTGCAGCATCTTGCGGAAGAATTGCAGTTCTGTCACGTTGAACAATTTTCTTCAGTGGTCGTTGGTCCCGTTTTTGCAGGATCTTTTTCCGGCCGCAGTGATGTCGGAAATTCGATGTTGTACCGGATTCCTGATATTCACAGTACACTCGTGAAATGGTCATACGGGAAAATCTCTTCTTCATCGCTACCTCGTAGATGGTGTGTCCCATCGCTCGTGCGCCGACAGTAACATCATATTCAGACTTACTTAAATCTTGATAACCTGCCGTTGTAGCAGCAGTAACCGAACTAACAACTGCGCCATGCGCCATACACTTGTTGACTTATGTAGGCGTTTCCGATCGCAGCGCAGTGTTCTGCCTGATTACAAATGTCAAACAATGGAAAATCCAGGTTGGAATGTAACAATACCAGAAAAGGAAAGTTGCTACTCACTATATAGCGGGGATGCTGAGTCGTGATAGGCACATAAAAAGATTCACACAATCATAGCTTTCGGCCATAAGACCTTTGTCAGCAGTAGACACGCATACACACACGCTCACACACGCTCACGCAAACGCAGCTTGCACACACGTCTGCAATCTCAGAGAGCTGAAACCACACTCAGCTCTCTGAGATTGCACACGTGTGTGCAAGTTGCGTTTGCGTGAGTGTGTGTGTGCGTGTGTGTATGTGTGTCTACTGTTGACAAAGGCCTTAATGGCCGAAAGCTATGATTGTGTGAATCTTCTTATTGTGTCTATCGCGACTAAGCATCTCCTCTATATGGTGAGTAGCAGCTTTCCTTCTCTGGTATGTATCTGAATACGCATGCTTGTACCAGTTCCTTTGGCGCTCCAGTGTAGAACTGCTTGGTAAATCAGTAAGAAAAAACTATTCACCGCCCAAACAGGCTATGAAGGCCCAACGGTACCGACCGGCCACCGTGTCATCCCCAACCCCCATGCGTCACTGGATGCGGATATGGAGGAGGGTCATGTGGTCAGCACGCTCTGTCCCAGCGGCTGTCAGTTTTCGTAACCGGAGCTGCCACTTTTCATTCAAGTAGCTGCTCAGTTGGCCTCACAAGGACTGAGTGCACCTCGCCAGCCAACAGCGCTCGGCAGACCAGATAGTCACCCATGCAAGTGCTAACGCAGCCCGACAGCGCTTAAGGAGGGTAGGACGTCAAACGGGCCGACTTCGAGAAGGAGAGGCACCACAGGACATTTTTAATTTGCACTGTCTATACTTTTACAAATAAATTCATAAAACTTTGTCAGCATGACCGGGAAGGATTCAGATTCAAAAAATGGTTCAAATGGCTCTGAGCACTATGCGACTTAACTTCTGAGGTCATCAGTCTCTTAGAACTTAGAAATACTTAAACCTAACTAACCTAAGGACATCACACACATCCATGCCTGAGGCAGGATTCGAACCTGCGACCGCAGCGGTCGCTCGGCTCCAGACTGTAGCGCCTAGAACTAAACGGCCACTCCGGCCGGCAAGGATTCAGGATTCACACTCATAACAATAGAAGTACAAAAACAGGATAAAATAGTATTTTTTAAATGTGAAATTTCATGATTTTTTTCGCTTACTGTTGGCTGCATTTGTTGCTATAGGTACACTTTTCTTCATAAGTAAAAGAGATTCTTCGATGAATCTTGCACAACTTACAAACCATACTTACAGGTGTATGAAACTCTAGAATTTATTTAATCTATGGAAAAATGAATGGGCTGTTAAGTTTTAAACTTTGTGTTTAGAGAAAACTCGAATTTTATAGTTAATTATCGCAATTATTACCACAGTTTTTAACAGATTTGGGAAATTCTAGAATTTCATACACCTGTAAGTATCGTTTGTATGCTGTGCAAAATTCATCGAACAATCTCTCTTACTTATGAAGAAAAGTGTACCTACAGCAACAAATGCAGCCAATACCAAGTGAAAAAAATGATGAAATTTCACATGTAAAAAAAACTTGTTTTATGTTTTTGAACTTCCTCTGCTATGAGTGTGAATCCTGAATCCTTCCTGGTCATGCTGACAAAGTTTTATGAATTTATTTGTAAAAGTATAGCCAGTGAAAATTTGAATGTCCTGTGGTGCCTCTCCTGCTCCAAGTCGGCCCGTTTCACGTCCTACCCCCCTTAACTTCGGTGATCTGACGGGAACCGGTGTTACCACTGCGGCATCGGCAATTCTGTACTGAATAACTGAATAAGAAGCGTGTAACCTTAATTCCACAAGGTGACAAGTGCTGTTATCCCTTGCCGCAGACACATGTGAAGTGACGGCATACGGACCGATAGCTTTCCGATCACACGGCGCGCAGTACTAGCCCTACACTTGCCACTGTGGTGACCTGCAGTGGTGGTGAATTGTGTGCGCCCAGCGGAGGCTTCCCTGCCAACAGCTATCTCCGCGGTCGGGCCGCGATCGCCAGATAAGGCGGCGGCGGCGGAGGTGGGGCACCTGGATGCACGCGGCTGCATCTGGGAGCGGCGGCGCGGCCTTGGGCCGTGCCCACTCCGGCCCTGCGTGTCGCCGCCCTTATCTCCGCTGCGTTTACCGAGGGCGCGCCTCCGGCTGCGTTATCGCCCGCCAAACGCCGCCGGCGCTGCCGCGGAAAAAAATTGCGGCCGATGTCCAGCACGTGGCAGAGCTGAAGATATCTGCCGCGCTCCGCTGCGCTGTGGCGCGGTACGCGTTGCCAGGCGGCTGCGGCGCTTCTCCTGTCTGTACAGGAGCGCTCTGACGCAGTTCTCTCACTGACACCGTGTATCGCGGAGCCGCCGACAAGTAAGGGCGCGGCAAAAGCGATCCTTTTCGGATATTAAGGCGTTACGTCTGGCTTCCGACTTGGTTCAAATGGCTCTGAGCACTATGGGACTTAACATCGGAGGTCATCAGTCCCCTAGAACTTAGAACTACTTAAACCTAACTAACCTAACGACATCACACACATCCATGCCCGAGGCAGGATTCGAACCTGCGACCGTAGCGGTCACGCGGTTCCAGACTGAAGCGCCTAGAACTGCACGGCCACACCGGCCGGCGAAGATTTGGTTTACTTGTTACGATCGTCCTCGGAACAATTATTTCCACCAGTGTGTAGGTCGCATTAATTCTCAGGGTTTGGAATGTAGTACTTTTTTTTTTGCGCGAAAGCATCTATTCTCTCGTCGGCCGAACTCGTTTGTGTGATGGTATGGGGTGCCATTGGTTACACGTCTCGGTCACCTCTTGTTCGCATTGTCGGCACTTTGAACAGTGGACGTTACATTCCAGATGTGTTACGACCCGTGGCTCTACCCTTCATTCGATCCCTGCGAAACCCTACATCTGCACACACTGGTGTTCAAAATTAAAGCCACAGACGGAAATTACGCAAGACTACGTTTATTTTGCCACAAAATAGAACAAACAGGTGATAGAAAAGTAGAAACAAGGTAAATAAAATTGAATGTAAGCAACTGTAACATGCATAACGATAGACAAAAAATGTTCTACGTTTTTACCAACTTAACGGATTTACACACACATTCTGACAACTGGTTAATATGCTCAGTATAGGGCGCAACCAGCTCTGGCAGCAATACAGGCCTGACAACGACGGGGCATGCTGTGAATGACGTTATCAATCTCATGTTGAGGCAGTTACGCCCATTCTTCCTGCAGACCTGCTCGCACCTCTTGGAGATGCTGACATGATGAAACCCCTGTCGCTAATGTATCACAGACGTACTCTATAGGATTCAAACCGGGAGAGCGAGCAGGCCACGCTGTGCAAATTCTTCCGTTTCCAAGGAAATATCAACCAACCGTGCACTACGAGGTCGAGTATTATACTACTGGCCATTAAAATTCCTACACCAAGAAGAAATGCAGATGATAAACGGGTATAAATTTGACAAATATAGTATACTACAACTGAAATGTGATTACATTTTCACGCAATTTGGGTGCATAGATCCTGAGAAATCAGTACCCAGAACAACCACCTCTGGCCGTAATAACGGCCTTGATACGCCTGGGCATTGAGACAAACAGAGCTTGGATGGCGTGTACAGGTACAGCTACTCATGCAAGTTCAGCACGATACCACAGTTCATCAAGAGTAGTGACTGGCCAGTTGCTCGGCCACCATTGACCAGACGTTTTCAGTTGGTGAGAGATCTGCACAGTGTGCTGGCCAGGGCAGCAATCGAACATTTTCTGTGGCCGAGCGGTTCTAGGCACTTCAGTCTGGAACCGCGCGACCGCTACGGTCGCAGGTACGAATCCTGCCTCGGGCATGTATGTGTGTGATGTCCTTAGGTTAGTTCGGTTTAAGTAGTTCTAAGTTCTAGGGGACTGATGACCTCAGATGTTAAGTCCCGTAGTGCTCAGAGCCATTTGAACCATTTTTTTTGGAACATTTTCTGTATCCAGAAAGGCCCGTACAGGACCTGAAACATGCGGTCTCGCATTATCCTGCTGAAATGTAGGGTTTCGCAGGGATCGAATGAAGGAAAGAGCCACGGGTCGTAACATATCTGGAATGTAACGTCCACTGTTCAAAGTGCCGACAATGCGAACAAGAGGTGACCGAGACGTGTAACCAATGGCACCCCATACCATCACGCCGGGTGATACGCCAGTATGGCGATGGCGAATACACACTTCCAATGTGCATTCAGCGCAATGTCGCCAAACACGGATGCGACCATCATGATGCTGTAAACAGAACCTGGATTCATCCGAAAAAATGACGTTTTGCCATTAGTGCACCCAGGTTCGTCGCTGAGTACACCATCGCAGGCGCTCCTGTCTGTGATGCAGCGTCAAGGGTAACTGCAGCCTTGGTCTCCGAGCTGATAGTCAATGCTGCTGCAAACGTCTTCGAACTGTTCGTGCAGATGGTTTTTGTCTTGCAAACGTCCTCATCTGTTGACTCATGGATCGAGACGTGGCTGCACGATCCGTTACAGCCATGCAGATAAGATGCCTGTCATCTCGACTGCTAGTGATACTAGGCCGTTGGGATCCTGCACGGCGTTCCGTATTACCCTCCTGAACCCACCGATTCCATATTCTGCTAACAGCCATTGGATCTCGAACAACGCGAGCAGTAATGTCGCGATACGATAAACCGCAATCGCGATAGGCTACAATCCGACCTTTATCAAAGTCGCAAACGTGATGGTACGCATTTCTCCTCCTTACACGAGGCATCACAACAACGTTTCACCAGGCTACGCCCGTCAACTGCTGTTTCTGTATGACAAATCGGTTGGAAACTTTCCTCATGTCAGCACGTTGTGGGTGTCGCCATCTTCACCAATCTTGGGTGAATGCTCTGAAAAGCTAATCATTTGCATATCACAGCATCTTCTTCCTTTCGGTTAAATTTCACGTCTGTAGCACGTCATCTTCGTGGTGTAGCAATTTTAATGGCCAGTAGTGTATCATCCATCAATATGAAGTCTGGGCCCACACCACCTCGCAATTACCCCGTCATGAGGACCCAAGATCTCGTCGTGGTACCTGACAGTAGTTTAACCTTGCAATTCAACCGCGCAGTTGCATTCGACCGTACAGTTTCATGAAGGGGCGTTCGAGTGGTCAATATGATCTCACACAATTACGGACCCTCCTTGATATCAATCTCTTTCCAAAATGTTTGGGTCCCAAAAGTGTGTTCCACATTCCATCCAGATGCGAATCCGTCGGGAATCACTCTCCAGACCAAACTGGGACTCATCTGTGAAAAGAACATTGGCCCACTGTTTGAAGGTCCAAGTAGCATGCTGGCAGCTGCACTCTAGACGTTCCCTTCTGTATAGATGCGTCACTGGTACACATACAACAGGTCTCCGACAGTAAAGGTCTCTCTGCCGAAGCCTTCTCTGCACCGTTTGCCTCGCTATAACACGTCCACTGGATGCTGCGAGGTCGATGCCAGCTGCCGTGCAGTACTAATGTGGTACCGTCGTCCTCTTACAGCCAAATAACGGTCCTCTCTTTCTGGTCGGCCCTACTGTGGTCTTCGGGATACAGATCCGGTTTCTAAACTGTCGCCACATCCGAAAAACAACAGAACGAGTCACGTTAACCCGTCGGGCACAAAAGTTTGCAACTGTCCTGCTTCCATTCTTCCTATGGCGCTCCACCGCATAGAGTCTGGTAGGTGTCTTCTCTCTTCCATACTGCACCCGCTGTGACTGTGTACACAGCGACTGTGATTGTGGGACTACCCAACAAACACTATCCCGTTTGATAGTTGCCCTGACGTCATCATTGGAGTGGCTGTCCATTCAACCGCAATGCCATCTTCCGTGCAGAACAGGATCGCACGTACATTTGTTGACAGTTTGTATGATTACATCGTGAATTAGACGCAGGTCGGGAAATAGCTGTTTGTTGCTTTAATTTTGGACAGCATTGTACATTACTACGCAAGCACGGGGGATGGCACCCTGTACTACTATTGGAAATTTCCTTTCGCCCTCCACTTACAGACAGAGCGAGGAAAAACCGACTGTCTTTATCCCTCCATATGAGCCCTAATTTCTCTTATCTTCGTGGTCCTTACGCGCAATGAACAGTGAGGAGCCAAAACGTTTCGACCACCTGCTTAATAGCTTGTATGTCCGTCTTTGGAACGAAATACATCACCGATTCTGCATATCAGGGATCCGACAGGTTTTTAGTGGGTTAGTGGAGGTGTGTGGCATTAGATGTCTACGCACAGGTCATGTAATTCGCTAAATAACGGACCGCTGATTTGCGTACGCTGTTATGGCGCCCGATAGCGATCAAGATGCGTTCCGTAGGATTTACATCAAGCGAATTTGGTCGCCGAGACGTCAACGTGAGTTCACTATAATGCTCATCAAATCACTGTAGCACGGTTCTGGCTCCGAGATAGGGACAATTATACTGCCGAAAGACGACATCGCCGTCTAGGAAGGCATCAAGAATGAAGGAATGCTGATGGTTCGCAGCTGTCAGCGAGTCTTCGATAACTACCACATGTCCCATACAAGCGAAGGAGAATGTTTCCCATAGCATAATACTGCTCCCACCACCCACCGTGCGTGGCGCGCTGCACTTCTCGAGTCGCCGTTCGCATCGATGACCGCGTTTGTGGAAATGACCGTCGACCTAGAGTAGCAAAAACGCGATTCACCCGAAGAGCCGACACGTGTCCACTGACCGAAGTCGAATCCCGATGGTGCCGTGCCCACATCGGTCGCAACTGACGATGTCGTTGGGTCGACATATGAGCGCTTATGGGTGGTCTGCTGCGATGCTCCATGTTCTACAATGTACGATGAACGGTATGCCCCGAAACACTTGTGGGTGCATTAGCATTGTGCTCTTTCGGCAGGAATGCCACAGATCACCATCTATCCTACTTTACAGAGCAGACAAACCTCTGAACCCCACGTTCTGCCAACAGTCGTGGACGTCCAATCATTTAGCGCCTACTGTCCTTTTACGTGTTTCCGTAGATGCTCACGACAGCTGCACGTGTACATTCGACTGGCTTCGCCGTTTTCGACCGAGCGAGGTGGCGCAGTAGTTAGCACACTGCACTCGCATTCGGGAGGACGACGGTTCAATCCCGTCTCCGGCCATCCTGATTTAGGTTTTCCGTGATTTCCCTAAATCGCTTCAGGTAAATGCCGGGATGGTTCCTTTGAAAGTGCACGGCCGATTTCCTTCCCCATCCTTCCCTCACCCGAGCTTGCGCTCCGTCTCTAATGACCTCGTTGTCGACGGGACGTTAAACACTAATATCCTCCTCCTCCTCCTCCTCTCACCGTTTTCGAGATACTCGTTCACAGGGTCTGCGTAATAATAATCTGTCCTTTGTCAAAGTCGCTTGTCTCAATGGACTTCCCCATGTTCGTTAGGGTGATTCCCCTCCGTGTCTCCTTCACTTACATACCTACTTTTACGTGCCCGTAACACCATCAGGTGGCATCCAACGTCGTGATGGGCAGAAGTCCCAATGCTTTGGCTTCTCAGTGTAGGTTGGTGGCAGTAGAACCTTTCTGCAGTTAGCTTCAAATGCGCAATCTCTAAATTTTCTCAACAGTGTTCCTCGAAAAGAACATTGTCTTCCCTCCTGAGATTTCCATTTCGGTTACCGAAACACCTCCGTAATACTTGCGTGTTCCTCGAACCTACCGGTAACAAATCTAGCCGCGTTCCTCTGAAATGCTTCGATGTCTTTCTTTAATCAGACCGGGTGCGGATCCCAAACACTCGCGCAGTGCACAAAAATAGGTCGGACTAGCGACCTCCATTATAGATGAACCTCAATTTCCCAAAATTCTTCCTTTAAACCGAAGAGGAGCATTGACCTTCCCGAGTACAGTCCTCACGTACTCGTTCCACTTTATATCGCTTTCCAACGTTATGGCCAGATATTTAAAAGACGTGATTGTGAAAAGCAGGACATTACTAACGCCGCATTCGAACATTACGGGTATGTTTTTCCTACTCATCTGCATTAATTTGCATTTTACTTCTTTTAGAGCTAACTGTCTTTCATCCTGATGATGATTCACAGGGTAAAGAGAAGAATAGGAAATATTCTTAATGAATTTTAATGGCAGCATTTACGGAAAATTCAAGAAACTCCGTAGCTGATGGACATTGTCGCAAGACGTACAGCTGGAAGAGGTGGAGAGAATAACTGATGTCAAGAATTAATAATATTGGCAGTAAAGGAATACGGTGTGTACTGACTGTGGTCTGTAAATGAACTATATAGTTAAAAGGTCAAAACATTACATGCACATTAGAGTTTCGGGTCAACAGTTAAGCAAAAATAATGGCATTGCATGAACTTACAGTGAAATGAATTTACAAAGTGTAAAGTTACAAACTGGTGTAGCAAGGAAATGCGTTCAGCTAGGTGACTGATTCGGGTGTCATTGTGAAGAACTCGAGGAGCTCTACTAGGACCCAGAGTGAGACCATAAAAATATTCGCCGAAATATAAGTGAAAATCGATATTAAACTGAAAATTAGAAAAAAATGAAAGATGTCATCGAATATGACTTGTAAATATAATCGGAATGACAGAACAAGCAAATTAGATGAAAGATCGCGTCGAAAGGATTTCAAAACGCGTAAAAAGTCTAGTGCTCAGTGAATTCGAGAACTACTGTAGCATCGAAAAGGAAATGAGAAAACTGAGCAAAGCCTATCGGGCATACGGCTGGCACCGACACTCCGAACTTTTGATTTATTTATTGTGTAACATTATACCACTCTATGTAATCTCTGTATTAAAGAGATTGATAATTAAATTACATATTAACAAGAAGCACTTCTAATGGTTTTATCTCCAAGTTCTCACGAAAAAACTACGGCGCAGATCGATCTGTTTTCAAGGTTCGTTTATCATAGTGAGAATAAAGAAGATTCCTTTCATTTCGTCCTACTTCTTCTGCAGATGACTCTGTTCATTCTTACGATGGAAGTGCGTGACCTCGGAAGCTCAGAGACTTACGAAAATATACTTACAATATAAATCGCTCATCCCAAAAACGGTCGTATGATCTATCCGCGTACAAAATTGCATGTCTTGTCACGGATACGTCTCTGTGATCAGCTGTTCAAGGTCCAAGAGAGGAACTCTGAAAACGCGGAGAAACAAAATATTGAAATAATACTACGAAAAACACACACATTTCAGCGTCACGATTTATTGTTGTATTTCCCTCTGCTTAAAATAATTGCGCTATCTGAACTAAAAACTTTTCCAGCTGGCATTTTAGTGTCGAACAGCTATTCAGAGTGCTGATGCGGATTTGAACGAAGTGATCGAAACGAAGTGAAAGAGAGCAATATGTACAACTGACGAAAGCTACCTATTTACATTCGGAATTACTTCTACATTCGAGAAAGCCAAATCAGACGCCACAGTAATTACATTTTCAAACGATGGTGTTGGCATGTCAGAGTCAGCTTGCCTTTTGCCAAGAATATTGTTACACAGGTTTATGCCTCGGTGCAGGAAGTTGGTTGTATAGCAAAATGTTAAGTCTAATAATGAAATAACGTTCGTGTGGCGAAAATGTGGTTTTTCACATTGTAATCTTACAAAACCAGTTATCCTTCTCATGTATACCTTATATTGCCTAAGAAAGTACACATAAAGAGATTAGGAATATCTTTTGTGAATTTCGTTATTTTGTTTCTTCGCGTTGCCAAAGCTACTCTCTTAGACCTTAAACAGGTGACTATCCAAGTGTCTCTCACTGTAAGACTCGCAATTTTGCATGCGAATGGCTCATAACGCTGTTTTCGGGATGAGCGATTTATATTCTAAGCACATTTTCGTGCGGTTCTGAGCGTCCGATGTGACACACGTCCCTTATTAGAGAATGCATCTCGGTAAATTTTGCTTTTTTATCGGCTCACAAAAACTTCCTCGTGTATCATCATTTAATATATAAATCATTTCATTGTCATATATTATCACTGTATAGAAAAACCTCTCTCGGTGCAATATAATTTATTGTCCTGTGAGGTCGATTATGACTCAGCTAGAAATGAAGCATTACAACAGGACACAGTGTTGTTCCTATCGTGTCGATGACAAGCGTTGGATGACCTTTAGATGAAGCGTAGCACGTCAGCAAGGTGCACAGCTGTTGGGCTTGCTAATGACGGATCTTCTAGCATCACGATGCCAAAGGAGATGCTGTTAACAAGGCAGTGAAGAAATGGCTGATCGTCTGATTAGCATCACACGCACTGGGCTCACCTTGGTTATCGCAGAGTCTCCATTTTAAATTTTGTACTGCGTCACCCTTTAGATACCACTAACTCGTGGGAGATATACTGTATGAACAGGCTCTAACAGCACTGTAATACGTAGGTGAAAAGCAACGTCGGACAATGTAGCTCACTCTCGTAACATTACAATAAGTTGCAATGACGAGAGTTGTCTACACACAATGACGTGATCTGTGTGATTTGAAATAATCTTCCGTACTAACACGACGACGTCACGTAAGATTTGATATTCAACTTCTCACGCTATAAATGATACTACAGCCCGCTACATCACTATGTACGAAAGGATGGACACAATAACACGGTTCGTGGTATAATGGAGTCAATGGTAGCTACCTGGATATTTATTACAGCAACCCATCAGAGTATCAGCGTTCACAAGGTTCGGAAGATAAACTACCACCAAAGCTACTACCATTCACCAGAAAAATACTAAACGAGAGAGTGTACGGGGAATAGGAGTAACATATTCACTTTACCTATAACAGCAACCTGCAGTGAAGCTGACAACACAACTAAACACTTTCTCAACAACGTAGATACCAGAAACGATAGCTTTCGTGTATAACTGATGATTGCGTCATATAGATCCGTTGCCTCTTGTAGTTGCTCCTCTTTTAAAGCTTCAACGAATAATCCTATATACACTCAATCAGTGCGAACTTTACAAATTTTTACGTAAATGGAGAATATGTTCACAAGGCAAAGATATATTTTTATCAGGTTACTTTCCATTCGGAAAGTGGGTGCACTCAGCGACTGTTATGTGGCTTATAAATTAGAGTGCTGGAATCAGTCGTCCTTTTTTAGATTTTTATGCGCAAATCCAGATTTCGGCTAGTGACTAGCCATTCTCAATGCACTATTTTCTATTCTCGATGTATGTAAGTCCTTGTTGTTCGGGCATGAGTCACATTTCTTTGAATACTCAATATTGTTAATGACACGTTGTCAAGCAACGCTAACCTCTGTAAATAGCGCCTTGCTACAACAATATCCACGACTCTATTGAATTTTTATCATAATGAACTATTTCGTTAATATCAACCTTTTAGAAGTGAGTGGAATATCTTTTCATTTACAATTAATCGCTTTTCAGTAACTCGGACTCTTGCTTACCCTGTCTAAAGATTAATTATCTTTCTTTTCGTTGCAAGTCGTTCACTGAAGGATACTACTCCTTCTGTTTAATTTCTCTGAACTTTACTTTTACTGTATTGGCCTTTGGATTTATTTTATTGCGAAAAGATATATTCAAGATATTAATCTGCTTTCAAATAGCCTTTGAATATTTTTTCTTGTAATAGTTTGGGGATAAAGGACAAGTCGGGTACTGACTTTTCAGTTCCAAACTGTTTTCTTTATTTCCTGCAATTATATCATCTACAGGTACAAGTCAGCGTTTTATTCTACGAGTGTTGATTCTCTACTCAAAACCCTAATCACCGGAAATGTAAATAAAATATAAATCAAAAAGCTGAGTGTCGCCGCTACTTTTCAGCTATATGAACTTAAAGGATTCAAACAAAGCTCAGCATCTTCAGGCGTTGACTTCCGCGACCCACTAATATTTAAAACTCAAAACACAGCACCTGATGATCGCTTTCAGAGACAATTAGCGAGTTCTCTAATAAATGGTTCTTGATCTGTCGTTTAGAAAAAAGGAAAAAGCTATCACGTTCTCAATAAGCTTCCGATTGTTTCTCAATAAATAACTGTTGCGTAGGACGACCGTTCTCTTTAATATAGACTACACATTCAGTGCATCCTACGAGATTTCCGGAATTTACTATATTCCAATGCTCACACCGAAGTCACACAATAAATCATAACCCAAATATTGCTAAGTGCTTGCGTACGCCTATACAACCACAATAACACAATGCAACGCTACTATCTCTTAGTGCGTGCTTTAATCCTCAACCACAAAATAACTAAACGACTTCGCGTGAACACGTCTCATCACGTACAACATCCAACGGAAAATCTTACAAAAATATTGAAATACGGTTCGCCTGCAATCGCATGGCTATTAAACAGCACGGCGCACCATTAATCACAAATAATCTCACACTTCAATTAATCGGAGCTTTTCCTATACCTGGTGAGTCGACACTCTACCAAAATCGGCGAAATAATCATTTTCTACACAAGCCGATAATCTTCTCAGAATACTTTTCTAAAGGACTTAGAACTGCTTTGAACACATTTGAGTTCTGTCCCCGTTGCAGGCTAGTTAACGCATCGCACGTGTGAGCCGATCTCGAGACACTCTTGAGATAATCCGTCTCGAGGCTCACTACTCGAACAATACTCAGAGAATACTACTGAAATTCTAAAAGGACAAGCCAAGAACCATTCTCTCCTAACAAACATATCACGCTAATTCTCTCTTTAACAACAGGTATTTCTGTTTTGCAGTCGCCAGCAAACTTTCGTAGTGGCCAGCTGCATCATAGTTGTTATCTTTGCCGCACGCCGCGATTCAGCAGTCAGCTGGGCGTTGCAAACTCGCTGACTTGACAGGACACAGCTATTCTCGACCATCAGGTGTCCGTATCTACAGCATTTTCACATAAAAATATAAGAAAACTATATAAACAACTTAATCGATTCTTCTACCACATAAAAATGGATAAAAAGTTGAGACGATACAAGCAAGTGATGCGGTTTTTACGGGCTGAAGACTGTTTGGCACCTTACACATTGCTGTTTTACTTCGGCCAAGTGCCACACGAAGAGACGGATAAGTGATTTCCATGTCGACCAAGGCATGCTGTTTCCTGGGGGGAGGAGGGTGGTGGGGTAGCTCCAGTCACGTTTTGCTCTGTTCTGCCAGCGATGAAGTCTCTCTTCTGCCTTTGTCTTCACTAGGGGAGCGGCACTTCAGATAAGGCTTAGCCTGCTGCAAAGACGTTGAGCAGGACGTTCAGGCCCATAGAGTGGGTGCCTATCACCACTGTTGACTTTGCTGCTTTCGGGTTTGGCTATTACTATCCGTCTGATACCGAATGGTGCTATTCCGGCCAGAACTTGAATCTTCTCGACAGGAGAGGACATCAAGCATCCTGTCACCTGGTGACAACAATGTCAACTACGAGGGTCGTTCAGTAAGTAGAGTCCCATATTTGATGTTTGTTCTGTGCGCCGGTGAAGTTTCAAACCGTTCTGGCAGATGGCAGAGCAGCAGTACTGCGTCAAAATGACGTCTACGTACGACTTAAGTTACAAGCAGCGTCCTGTAATTGAATTCTTGTCCGCAGAAAAAGAAACCGTGATGAACATCCATAAACGTTTGTGTGAAGTGTATGGCGATCCTGCTGTTGATAGGAGTACAGTTGGGCTATGCGTAAAGAAAGTTACAGCCTCAGGAATTGCAGAGACAGAGCTCCATGATCAGCCACGCTTGGGACGTCCTGTCTGAGCCACTGGTCCAGACGTGCTGAATCGGGCGGTTGCCATTATTCGTGCCGACCGGCGCATCACAACTCGACAATTGGCTCTACAGTTGTCAGCATTGGAAGTGCGTCTGCAATGATCGAGATTTTCGGATATTCAAAGAGGTGCTCACGATGGGTTCCACGAATGCTCACAGCGGACCACAAGATTCAAAGAAAGGCCATTTCATTTGAATTGTTGGAGCTTAAAGATTCTCTACGGGGAACACACTTCGAAGCTGACGAGAGTGTCAGTCATGCAGTGAAAACATGGCTACGCCTACAGGACAAGAGCTTTTACCAGCGGGGAATACATGCTCTTCCACAACGTTGACGTACGGCCATAGAACGTGATGGAGGAGGAGGAGATTAGTGTTTAATGTCCCGTCGACAACGAGGTCATTAGAGACGGAGCGCAAGCTCGGGCGAGGGAAGGATGTGGAAGGAAATCGGCCGAGCCCTTTCAAAGGAACCATCCCGGCATTTGCCTGAAGCGATTTAGGGAAATCACGGAAAACCTAAATCAGGATGGCCGGAGACGGGATTGAACCGTCGTCCTCCCGAATGGGAGCCCAGTGTGCTAACCACTGCGCCACCTCGCTCGGTGGAACGTGATGGAGACTACGTAGAAAAGTGGGACATGGACAAGACATGTTGATGTATATTGTTACCAAAATCTGACTCTTAACAATAAATATGTTCTGAGAAAATAAAAAGCCGGCCGCGGTGGTCTCGCGGTTCTAGGCGCGCAGTCCGGAACCGTGCGACTGCTACGGTCGCAGGTTCGAATCCTGCCTCGGGCATGGCTGTGTGTGATGTCCTTAGGTTAGTTAGATTTAAGTAGTTCTAAGTTCTTGGGGACTGATGACCACAGCAGTTGAGTCCCATAGTGCTCAGAGCCATTTTTTTGAGAAAAAAGAGTTGGGGCATTATTTATTGAACGACCGTCGTAGTTTCGAGTGGCAAGACAGAACAGTGACTTGACGTGGCTAACATGACACATAGCGCCTCATATACATGATAGTCTTTAATTTATTTTAGTTGTACAACTGGTTTCCCTAATTTTCAATGCAGTAAGAGGTCTGGAACACTGAACGGCGGGGTCTTGCGATTGCTGGCTATCGCGTAATCTCAGCGTCTGTGGCCATTGCGGCGAACATTCTGCCGTCGACGCGTTGCTTTGCTCGCACTCAGGTCGTGAAACACAAACACATATGAGAAATAATTATATTTTTTAGGTGATATTAAAGAATTAAAGAGGATCCGCCTTTTTGCAAGAACATAATTTTTGTATGTTTAATACTCAAACATATTTCACCACAGTCGCACCATCCAGAGTGCTTTTTTTCATTTTATTGTACCATTTTTTACATTATGTGTGCACTGTGGCAGCCAACAGAAATCAGCCACAAGTCTAAACTGATACACCGTGCCACCATTGCCGTATCTAACTTATCCTCAGCTGTTCTTGATTTTAATTTGCCCTCTAAATCTGATTTTGTGTTTTTGTAGTTGTACTGACGTTTTCATTGACATCTACATGGCTATTCTGCAATTCACCATTCAGTGCCTAGGAGAGGATTCATCAAACCAATTTCACATTATTTCTCTACCGTTCAACTCTGTAACAGCAAGTAGGGAAAATGAATGCTTAAATCTTTCCGTGCGAGTTCTGATTTCTCTTATTTTATTACGATGATCATTTCTCCCTGTGTCGTTGGGCGTCAACAGAATATTTTCACATTCACAAGAAAAAGTTGTGATTGAAAAGATCTCGCCTCAATGAAAAAGGCCTTTATTTTAATGGCCGACAGCTCAACTCGCTTATCATATCCGTGTCACTCTCTCCCCTATCTCGCGATAACAGAAAAGTAATTCCCCTTCTTTGAACTTTGTCGATGTTGTGCCTCAATCCTATCTAGTAAGAATCCCACACTGCACAGTAATAGTATAGAAGCGGACGAACAAGTGTAGTTTATGCTGTCTCTATTGGATTTGTTGCAGCTTCTAAGTCTTCTGCCAATAAAACGCAGTCTTTGATTGGCTTTCCCCACAACATTTTCTATTTGATCCTTACAGTTTAAGTTGTCCGTAATTTTAATCCCTAGGTATGTAATTCAAATGTTTGCCTTTAGATTTGTGTGATTTGTCGTGCAACCCGAATTTAACAGATTCTTTCTGGTATTCATGTGAATGGCTATACACTTTTCATTACTTAGAGTCAATTTCACTTTTTGCACCACATAGATATCTTAATCAAACTCATTTTGCAATTGTTTTTGATCATCTGATGACTTTACAAGACGGTAAATGACAGCGTCATCCGGAAACAATATAAAAGGGTTGGTCACAATGTTCCTTAAATCGTATAAAAAGATTCGAAACAGCAGAGAGTCTAACACTTCGTTGTGGAACGCCAGATATCACTTCCGTTTTACTTTAAGAGTTTCCGTCAATTACGACGAACTTGACCTTCTGACAAGAAATCACGAATCCAGTCACACAACTCGGACGACATTCCACAAATACGCAACTTGGTTAGAAGCCACCTTTGAGGAACGGTATAAAAAGCCTTCTGGAAACATAGAAATATGAAACCAGTTTGAGATATCGTGACGATAGTATTCATTAGTTCATAAGAATACATAGCTAGTTGTGTTACACAAGAACGATATTTTCTGTATCTGTGGTGAGTATTGTGTAATTCCTGATGTTTGAACACAGTATATGTTTCAAAATCTTACCACAATCGTCGTCGAAGATGTGGTCCCTGTTTCAGCGGATTACATCTATTTCTTTTCTTGAGTACTGATGTGACCTGTGCAGCTTTCAAGTTTGCAGATGCGGATCTTCTGTCGAGTGAGTGATTATACAGGGTGCCAGTAATTAAAGTTCCAGTTTCAAACGCCTGTAGAAAGAGAATCACTGCTCAGAATGACGTGAAATATGGCCAGCTTTTTACCGACGCAGGGGGAAACGTCATGGAATAAAAAATTTTTATCAAAAATTTTACAAATAGATGGCGCTGAAAGAGTCTTAGAGTAAATATGGTCGGTTGCAAATGGCAGATAAATCACAATACGACGTCTATGGTTTCAGTTGCTTGTGACACCATTCGTACTGTTCAGTGTTCACCACTACACGAGATCGGTAGTCACCATTTGTGGCATTGTTAGTTAGGTAAGCCATTCACCATGTCCACGTCGTAACACATCGGATAGGAAACACCGGTTTTTAATTGAAGGGCTTAATTCAATAGTGGTACAAGTCCATTTTTTTTCATTTTGAGATACAGAGTCCTAAAGTTAAATGAGCGCTGAAAAATCTGCAGTTGAGATACCAGAAATATTCAAGCATATGGGTTCTTGCTAGAGATGAACCTTTCTTTCTCTTTGTTTGGATCATTAATTTTAGAAGCATTATAGGCAGAAAAGTGGAGGTAATGAACTTGCACCACTATTGAAATAAGCCCTTCAATTGTCCTGAGGCCGAAAACCGCGTAAAAAGCAAAATGATATCGGTTTCTAATTGTTGTGAGACTGCCGAATGACGTGTTCAATATGCTGTCCACTGTTTTCTGCCACAAGCTGAAATCGAAAACCGACGTGTTCCACAACAGATTGGACTGTCTCGTGGGTCACGTTCAGAATGCGTTGCACAATGCGTGCCTCCAATTTAATTACGTTCGTAATTGGAGCACTGAATACAGCATCCTTCAGATAACCCTTCAGCCAGAAATCACACGGATTACGATCAGGTGATGTGGACGGGTGGATTGTAGGGAAATGACGACTGATAATCTAGCGTTTTCGAAATGCCTCTTCAGCAGACGCTGCACTGCTGTGTAATGTGCGAAGGCATGCCATCTTGCATAAATATGGTCCTACCCATACATGCACGCTGTTGAATGGTTAGAACGACGTTGCTGCGCAAAAGACTCTCATAGTGTTCACCTGTGACGGTACAGGTAACAGGACCCGCAGGACTCATCTCCTCGAAAAAATATGGCACTGCAGTAAACGGCGCCCTAAACTCGCACCATACTGTCACCTTTGCACAATAACATGGTGCCAGCTTACGTGCGTGCAGATTTTCCATTGTCCATTTCTGCAATTCTGCGTGTTGACGTGTCCTTGGAGTTAGAAATGGGCTTCGTCTGCCACAGAATGTTCCACGGTCATTTATTGCCCATTTCCATCGAGCAGGAAATTCCAGAGCCAACGTTTGTCTTAATGGCAGGTTAACAGGACTCAGCTCCTGAACATGAGTGATTTTGTGTGGATAGCAATGCAGGATGTTTCGTACGATTTTATGCACCGTGATCACAGGCATGCCAAACGTTCGGTCAATTCTCCGCGCATTGCATGTTTGCACACCACCGCTCGACCCCTCCTGCAGTGCTGTGGCCACATCTTCGACATACGTCTGATCAACTGCTTTCCTCCCTCTACCACATTGCACATCAAAAGAACCTGTCCTTTCGCACTTTGTAATAATTTCCTCCAGACCCTTATCAGACAGCGGATCGATGCCTTTTTTCATACCTTAGAATGTCCGGAACTTCTACGGGGCTACTGGAGCACAGTTACAGTTCTTGTAAAAAAGCTTTACCAGCAGCGCGCCATCCTTCGTGAAGTCATGTGGGGAGTATGGGACGCAAACTGGGAAATAGCCGTATGCCGCGCATGGTATTGGTGTGCATATTCTGAGGCTTACAGCGCTGGGTATTGGTCAAATTTTCGTTAAATTTCTTTTGTTCCATGACGTCAGAGTAGTGGTTCTCTTTCTACTACGTTTTGAAACTGGAACGTTAATTATGGACGTTCTGTATACGATCACCATGTATACAGCTGTTACACTGAGGTGAGAAAGGGCATGGGTAGCGATAAACGCTTATACAGATGGCGGTAGTAGTGCGTACCTAAGGTATAAAAGGGCGGTGTGTCGGCAGAGCTGTCATTTACAGCCGGCCGGAGCGGCCAAGCGGTTCTAGGCGCTTCAGTCTGGAACTGCGCGACCGCTACGATAGCAGGTTCGAATCCTGCCTCAGACATGGATGCGTGTGATGTCCTTAGGTTTAAGTAGTTCTAAGTTCTAGGGGACTGATGACCTCAGACGTTAAGTCCCATAGTGCTCAGAGTCATTTGAGCTGTCATTTACACTCAGTTGATTCACGTGAAAAGGTGTCCGACGTGATTATGGCTGCATGACGGGAATTAACAGATTTTGAACGCGGAATGGTAGTCTGAGCTAGACGTATGGGCCACTCCATTTCGCAAATCGTTAGGGAATTCAGCGTCCCGAGATCCACATTCTCGATGCATGTGTCGGGAATACCAAACTCCAGGCATTACCTCTCACCACGGACAACGCAGTGGCCGACGCCATCCACTAGACCGAGAGCGCCGGCGTTTGCGTAGAGTTGTCAGAGCTAACACGCAAGCAACACTGAGTGAAATAACGGCAGAAATCAATATGGGACGAACGTATCCGTTAGGACAGTGCAGTGAAATTTGGCGTTAATGAGCTATGTTGCAGACGACCTACACGAGTGCCTTTGCTAACAGCACGACATCGCCTGCAGCGCCTCTGCTGGGCTCGTGACTGTGTCTGTTGGACTCTAGAGGACTGAAAAGCCGTGGCCTGGTCGGATGGGCCGCGGTTTCAAGTGGTAAGAGCTGATGGTAGGGCTTGAGTGTGGCTCAGATCCCACAAAGCCATGGGCCCAAGTTGTGCGAGCTGGTCGTGGCTCCATAATGGTGCGGGCCGTGTTTACATGGATTAGACTGGGTCCTCTGGTCCAACTGAACTGATCACTGACTGGAAATGGTTATGATCGGCTACTTGGAGACCCTCTGGACCTATTATGGACTTCATATTTGGATGACAAATCGCCATGTCACCAGGCCACAATAGTTCACAATTGGTTTGAAAAACATTCTGGACAATTCGAGCGACCACCCAGATCGTCCGACATAGACCCCATTGAACATTTATGGGATATAATCGAGAGGTCAGTTCGTACACAAAATCCTTCACCGGCAACACTTTCACAGTTATGGACAGCTGTAGAGGCAACATGTTTCAATATTTCTGCAGGGGACTTCCAACGTCATGTTGTGACCATGCCATGTCGAGTTGCCGCACTGCACCAGGCGAAAGGTGGTCCGAGACGACATTAAGAGGAATCCCATGACTTTCGTCACATCATTGCTTATAAGCATCTCTTGAAGGAATCTTACTGGAATAGAATCTGGGCCAGAAGAGTTACCTTTATTAAGAGATTTGAGTTGATTAGTTACGCTGAGGATATCTACTTCTAAGTTTCTTATGTTGGCAGCAGTTCCTGTTTCGAATTCTGGGATATTTACTTCGTCGCTTCTCCTGCTCGTGGATTAATTCTGGCTCTTACTATGTTGCCGTGGCTCAGACACACATTTCACTGCACAATGTATGTTTCATACAGAAAATAACAAAGAAATACACTGTCCCGCGTAGTTGGCATCATGCGGCGTAAAGACACACGAGAAAATTCGCGTCCCTGCCGGGGATCAAACCCGGGAGTCTGCAGGCAGGTAGCCAGGCAGCCAGATGCCGTGCAGTATCTGCCATCTCAAATCTGTAGCCTCGTATTACTCGAGACACGAGCGCACATCGTGACCGGCGCATAACGTGGGCCCTGGGTGGACGCGCCGCGCACAACAGAACGGAACAGAAGAGAACAGAACAAGCCATTACCGACGCCGGCTCGGCGGACCGGTCGCGCCGGCGGCAGCATCTCCAAGGCACGACCGTCCCTCCAGTTCCCAGAGGCACCCCACACCAGTCTCTGTCTCCACACCCAACGACAGCTAGTTCCGCCCACACGCACCCGTTAGACTATACGGCAACTCTGACGTGTAATACCATGATTCCAGATTCTACATCGACATCTACACGTCGCAAGCCACCATACCGTGCGTGACAGAGAGTACTTCTGGATCCGCCAACTTTCTTCCCCCAACCCCCCTCCCCCACCCCTGTTCCAGATTCCCCTTTTTGCCCCTCCGTTTGCGAATTTTGCGAGAGAAGAATGACTGTCGGTCAACCTCCGCATCACCTCTAATTTCTCTCTTTATCTTGCTGTTTTCATTTCACGAGACACATTACCGAGCCTCCAGCAGCTTGAATTGCCCCTTGCTGACATGCAGGGTCCATGGAATCATGAGGTTGTCTCCATACCTGTACACGTCCATCTGCACGATCTAATTTGAAACGAGACTCGTCCTACCAGGCAACATGTTTCCAGTCATCAACAGTCCAATATCGGTCTTGAAGGGCCCAGGCGAGGTGTAAAGCCTTGTGTCGTACAGTCATCAAGGGTACACGAGTTGGCTTTCAGCTTCGAAAGACCATATCAATGATTTTTTCGTTGAATGGTTCGCACGCTGACACTTGTCGATGTCCCAGCACTGAAATCGGTAGCAGTTTGCGGAAGGGTTGCACTTATGTCACGTTGAACGGTTCTCTTCAGTCGTTGTTGGTCCCGTTTTTGCAGAGTCTTTCTCTGGCCTGAGTGATGTCGGAGATTTGTTGTTTTACCAGATCCTGATATTCACATACACTCGAGAAATTGTCGTAATGGAAAACCTCCACTTCAGCGCTATGTTGGAGATGCCGTATCCCATCGTTCGTGCGCCGACTACAACACCACGTTCAAACTCACTTACGTCTTGGTAACCTGCTGTCGTAGCAGCAATAACCTATCTAACAACTGCGTCAGATACTTGTTGTCTTATATAGGCGTTGCTGACAGCAGGGCAGTGCTCTACCCAGTTTACATATCTCTGTATTTGAATACGCATGCCAGTTTCTTTGGCGCTTCGGTTGTAGGGTTGTAACAGTAGACCCAAGCGCCTGCAAGCAGACAACTGACGAGCAGTTTCCTACCTGCAGGCGCCTTGGACTAAATTGCAGGTTTTCCCTGTGAAGGCACATTTTTAAAATTCTCGAGGAATGTTGGGGGGTGCCACCGAGGGCTTTGCCAAACTGGGACATGGATGTGTCAACCTCGTACACCTCCATGATCGCGCCACAGGAGCATGTGAGACAGGAGCACTGAAAAAGAAAGAGGACGCTTTGCTGCTACTAATCACATTCAAATTCCCTCAAATGGCTTTGAACGATCTCTATGGTTCCACCCTGTACACCGGAGCAAAAATTGCGAGGGCACTATACTGCAACATACAGACATTGGGCTTGCAGCCCTGTGGTATCCATCTAGAAGGGTTGAATTGACCAGCAGGTGTTAATTGTGCCTAAAGGTCAAGAATGTCCTCCTGTTGCTCATCACACTGCAAACTGTCTTTTTCAAACGCAAAATGTGCGGGAATCAACGTCCCAAGGAAAGGGTGCTCTCATTTGCACCCTGTTTGCAACCTCCTGGGGCCTTATCATTTCGATTCTGTGTGGCGGTGTGTCTGAAGTGTTTTTCTTGGGCATCCATAAGGAACCTGCGATATCCGTGCTAGACGTCATGGTTCTGATCTCCATCGCTGGGGTTTCAAAAGAAGGAGTGAAATATGGGTAAGAGGGTGTGTGATGGTCTCCCACTAGTGTGACACGTTGACAGTGGAGGCGGGAAGAATTGTTGTGACATTCAGTGCCATTGAAACATCATTAACCCACTTTACACGTCAAGTGAACTTTCGCATCTGCTGACACTTTGGTGTTTGAAGCGTTGTCGAGGCCAAGGATAAGGTCACACAGAGGCAGGCTTTTGAACTATCATAGAGGAAGATTGTAAGCATGTATGAGTCGATTTTCAACTTATGCATTGGAATGGGTGAATGTCGAAAAGGTGATCCTTTAGCTCCATTGCGCAGTGTACATTGACATAAGTGATTTTGAGAGATGGCGCATCAGTAGTAGGGCCAGGCCGTTTGTGGTGCATTTTGTTAGTGCGGATTGCCTACATCAGGGGCAGGTATGCCCCTGAGTGCATACCTGCCCCTGATGTAGGCAATCTGCACTAACAAAATGCGCCACAAATGGCATTGCCCCACTACTCACATTGTACGTAATAGCTCAACAGCTGTGTGACATCAGTGAGGATATACGGACAGTGGTTGTGCTAGTGGCGGCAGGTTATTGGGCGTCCACGTCTCGTCTCAGAAAGCGGAAGTCAGAAATTCGCACGCTCTACATATCTGGGTATACCGTGATTCGTGGCAGATCTGGCGACAGACTATAATGCTGACCCAGGTAAATGTGCTGTGGAGCATACCATCAACAAGCAGATGATCCGTATGTGTTCACATGCTGACCAAACGACTTCGTCAATTACGTTTACGGTGAGCACGTGATCATGGAAATTTAATGGTGGATCAATGGAAACATGGTGCCTGGGCGGATGAATCACATTTCTTGTTATACCAGACCGATGGTCGTGTCCGAACACGCCACCATCCAGGCGAACAGCTGCTCGAAACATGCACTGTGCTACGTAGCCATGCCAGTGGTGGCAGTATTATGTGTTGCAGCACGTTCGCCTTGGCTCTGATGGATTCTGTGGTAGTAACCTAAGGCACCGTGACTGCAGTGGACTGCGTGAACATTATTTCGGGCCACTTGCACCCCTTCATGCTCGATATCTTCCCTGGCGACAATGGCATCGTCTAGTAGGATACTGACCGTGTAACAAAGCCAGAATCGCGCTACAGCGGTTTGTGGAGCATGACGGTGAACCCACGTTGATGTCTTCGCCACTAAATTCGCCATATCGGAACGCGATTGAAAACACTTGGTATGCTACTGGCCGCCTGTTTCTCTCCCGTTAGGCCGTAATTCGCGGTAATTTCGCTACCTGTGCGTAAACATCTGGTGCTACATACCTCTAGAAACTTACTAGAGACAAGTAGAATCCAAACGACACAGAATCGCTGCTATATTGCGTACCAAAGGTGGACCAATACGCTACTGATTAGGTGGTCACAATACTGTGGCTTACTAGTGTCTGTGTTAGAAAGTACTGTGTTGTGTAACACTTCTCGGAACGCACGCCCTCAGAATTTTAACAGAAATCTTCTCCATGATGTGCAACACCTCCCGTGTGGCTCATTCCACCGTGACGAAACCCGCTGCTCTTCGTTGGACCTTCTCTATCTCTTTTGTTGACACGGCTTGCCGAAGCCACCCGACTTTTGAGCTATTCTCAAGACTCGGTCGAACAAGTATTTTGTAAGCCACTTCTTTCCTGCGTGATTTACATTTCCTTACGATTCTCCCGATGAATCTCAGCCTGGCACATGCTGTTCCAACAGCTTGTTTTATGTGGTCATTGCACTTTACGTCGCTCCGAATGGGTATTTCCAGGTATTTTGCGGTACTTACCGTTTCCAATGATTCGGCGCGAATAATACGTATAATAGACCAGTAGCGGATCCCTTCATCTGTTTTTGTCGGATACGTTACGTTTCTTCAGCGTCAACTACCAGTGCCTGGACCAATTTGTCCCACTCACTACGAGATTCAAGATAGTACCAGTAGTTCTAAAGTTGATGAAGAGACAACGAATCGAGCGGTTCTAGGCGCTACAGTCTGGAACAGCGCGACCGCTACTGTCGCAGGTTCGAATCCTGCCTCGGGCATGGATGTGTGTGGTGTCCTTAGGTTAGTTAGATTTAAGTAGTTCTACTTTCTAGGGGACTGATGACCTCAGAAGTTAAGTCCCATAGTGCTCAGAGCCATTTGAACCATACAACGAATATATGAAACTCATCGTTTATAGCCTCTTATCCAGATATTTATTGGAACAATACTAAGGAAGTGCAATTCGTTCGCGGAAGAGATCGCTTACGAAACCCGCGTTCGGCAAACTTTGTAGTGGTTTTCGTCGGCCGGAGATACCTTCCAGGTTGGATTCACTGAAGAGACACACAATATTAAAACAAAATCTACACGACTCGTCACGGATTACAACACGAAAATGTCACACAGATGATCAACAGATCTCGTGTGGTGACGTTACAAGATGAAACTCATTCAACAGCTTTCTAAGTCTCTGGAAAAGTAATTTGTGCTCATAGCTCGTTTCTATAATTTCGGTCACGATTCATTCTTAAAATGTGCTGTTTGTTCTGGTGGTAAACTTGTAGTTACAGAGGTCAATGTTTGCAGGTTTAGAGTTTTCATTTTTATCGTCTTTTTTCCGTCCGTAGAACACTTATATGCTTTAGCTACAAATTAAAATAATTGTCATTTTAGCTATCCTTTACTTCCTTCCACGAAGGCCTCACCTTCAGGTGACTTAAAGGTTTACGTGGGTATTTCTTTTCCTAAAAGTATCTGGTTGTCTACCTCACGCATCATTTCGATATTCCTGTAAGAGACACACGATGTAGGCTGTTATTTACGAACATATATCTCAATGAATTTCATTTATAAACATGGGACAACAACAAATAATTTTCGATCTGAAGTGAAAGCGTAAACCTTCCGAACTCGTCTTGGAAAAAAAGGTGATTTTTGCTTTAACTTGTCTTTTACATCACAAAGAGTCGCAGTTTCTAGATCACAGACCAACATGTGCGACATACGATTCAAAAATGGTTCAAATGGCTCTGAGCACTATGGGACTTCACGTCTGAGGTCATCAGCCCCCTAGAACTTAGAACTACTTAAACCCAACTAACCTAAGGACATCACAAACATCAATGTCCGAGGCAGGATTCGAACCTGCGACCGTAGCGGTCACGCGGTTCCAGACTGAAGCGCCTTGAACCGCTCGGCCACAACGGCCGGAGAGAAATACGATTAATTGCAGCATTGCTAGAATTTTGGTTACATGACTTCTTTCGCAGATATTCTGAAAATAATTTTGCAGATTTCTTTTGTGTTAATTTTTACACCAGACTAAATCATTTCTACTGAAGCTCCATCATCTCCAGGTATCTTCACTCTCATCATAACTCGAATGGTGTTATTTATTTCATCAGTATTTGCTTGTTGACTACTGTTGTTATTATTCTTAACTATTTGCGTTTCTGATACATCTCTTTAGCTACATAAGGACTTAAAGTAATCTTCAAATGTTTGTACACTTCTCTCTGTTGTTAGTTACCCTGCAACTTGCCGCCTTAACCAATGAAATGTGACGCCTAGTCTTTTTTTCTTTACTCTAACTGTTTTCTTCTGTTTGTCTCAAATTCTTCCTAAGATATTTCCGAATAGTCCTGTTTCATTCAGTATGTTCTGTCACATTCATACTATTGTTTTCTATACACCCTCATCCTCACCAGTATGGTTGTTCAGTTTGAGATTTTCTTTTCAGTGGTTTTATGCATACCTGATGTTTTCGTTCAAAAAAATCAGCCCTTTCGCTTAAGACTGCATAATCTTCGTTTTTAAATATACTTAATTTAAGCTCCTGAGGTACGGTAATCATTATTTTCGTTCCTGACTTCCTGATTTTTTCAGTCTGTTTCTTCTATCTTTATGCATACCTACTTTTTCTTTGCTCCTCACTAGTCTGTGATCACTTCAAATTTTAAAGTGCCCCGTGCGCTGCCCACCCCGCCTTAGCTGATTGGTCAGCATGTCTGACTGCCATGTAGTGGGGTCAGGTTCGACTCCCTACCAGGTCGTGTATTTTCTCCGTTCGGAGACTGGATGCTGTGTTGTACTGATCTTCATTTCATCATCATCAACATGCAAGTCGCCCAGTGTGGCGTCAACTGAAAAAACTCGCAACTCGGTGGCTGAACTTCCCCAGTTGGTGACTCCTGGCTACCCATGCCGTACGATATTTCATTTCAGTCCATTGCCCGTGTGCTCTTTCGATATGAAATCAAAAGCGCAGTATAGCCTCTTTGCTCGTAGCTAAGCAACCGCTTCTTCGGCATGCCGACATGGGCAGGAGCTCTGTCTGTCGAGCCGACTTAATGGCTGATCGGATGAACTCGTTCTCAGTTGTTGACCACCGATATCTGGGGGACGGCCATCCAAAGGCACGTACTGACACTTAAGTGGCACAAGGACGCTACAAGCAACTGCCAGAATTTAATTTCATTTTGAGCGGGGTTGTATGTATCTAATCTCTGAATTTACACGCCTGAGAAACTCGTCGCTCGGATTGACATTTATTTGACGTCAGCTGCGGGCATGGGCGTGTGTGTTGTCCTTAGCGTAAGTTAGTTTAAGTGTGTAAGACTAGGGACACATGACCTCAGCAGTTTGGTCCCATAGTACTTACCACAAATTTCCAAAATTTGTTTGACATCTACAGAAATCACGGGTAAAGTGGAATAGCGTATGGACTTGTGTGGTGAAAATCTTAATGTGTAGCCTGTACGAACTGCTATTTGGAACTATCTGTTGCAACGTAGGGTCCTTTATAGAGCTAATTTTTTAGGTTACTGTTATTTCTGACTGTTGGCTTTCAGCCCTCTTGATAATCTATGAAAATTATATGAGTTGCATCTGTAATGTATTGTGTACTTAGCACAACAGGAGTTCAATTTTAATATTTTAGTTGAAGCCATGTGGGCGTTCTCGTTCAAATTGTATTTATACACTGTTTTATGGTACTAGCCTCAGTAATCACAGTTTAAAATCAAGCTACGTACATTTTTCAAAGCTTTGATCTGTCTATGTAACAGATATTCCACTTTGTGGGGTTCGAGCCCAGTTTTTAATTTATCGTATCATCTGTGATGGCTTCGGTATTCAGGATTAAATTTTAGTACTTGTGGGTCCCAGGTGGGCGTTGTTCTGTAAATTCTATTTATGCATCTTTTATCGTTGCATATTTGTTTCAGTCGTGTCTTTTATAAATACTCATTGCCTATGCTGATCTGGTAACTAAATATTTAATCAATGTAGAGTAATGTTGTCCAGGTAAAATATTTAAACAATTAGCATTAGTACATCACATTTTAATGTAAGCGCGAGATAAGCCATTGCGAAAGTGAAATGCTGGTATATTAATAACCGCTGTAACCGCCAGAACGTTGAATGCAAACGTGCATGCGCTGTATTGTATGGGTGCCCGATGTCAGTTTGTGGATGGAGTACCGTGCCTGTTGTACTGAGTCGGACAATACAGTTAATGATGGTTGTGGATGACGCTGTAGTTGTTGTTCGATGATGTCCCATATTTGCTGGGTTGGAAACGGGAGCAGGCCAAGGCAACAAGTCGACACTCTGTAGAACATTCTGGGTTACAACTGTGGTATGTGGACGAGCGTTATCCTGCTGGAAAACACCCCCTGGAATGCTATTCGTGAATGGTAACACAACAGGTCGAATGACCTGACTGACGCAAAAATTTGCAGTGAAGGTGCGTGCTCCTGCTGTCATACAAAATCGCTCTCCAGACCATAACTTCAGGTGTAGGTCGAGTGCGTCCAGCACAGAGACAAGTTGGTTACAGGCCCTCAACTGGTCTCCTTCCAACCAACACACGGCCACCGAGGCAGAACCAGCTTTCATCAGAAAACGCAACAGACCTGCACCCCGCCCTCCCATGAGCTTTCACTTGATACCACTGAATTCACAAACGGTGGTGATTTGGAGTGATTGAAATGCATGCTATAGGCGTGTGGTTCGGAACTGGTCTTGAAGTAACCGATTTGTAACAGTTTGTTGTTTCACTGTGGCGCCATTTGCTGCTCAGATTGCTGCTGCTGCAGATACAATACGATGCTCCAGAGCCATAAGCTGAACACGGTGGTCTTCCCTCTCGGTAGTGCCACGTGGCCGTCCGAAGCCCGGTCATCTTGCGACCGTACATTCTCGGACCAGCGCCGCCAGCAATCATGTTGTAAGGTGCCACTTACGTGAGGAAGACATTTTTACCAGTTTTAATAAATTATTGTCTATTATTGATGCATTCACGATAGTTAGGAAGTGCTGTAGTCCGTAACCGGCCGTGAGTCGGAGAGCATTTCCCACGCTGGCTGGCTAGGTGACGAAGCGACCATATGTCGCGCGTAGTGGGGTGGGGCTCGGCGCTGGACCGTAGTAACAAGCGTCAGCCTGGGAAATATACTTGACGGGAAGTACCGCCATCTTGGCACCAAAGTCGCCGATTTTGTTTATTTATATTTAATAATTAAAGTCATTTATGACAACATGAATACTAGGAGGAGCCTCTGGATGTTTAAAACTATTTATCGTAATTTTGCCTCGTTAAAATTCACACCCGTTCATTAGCAAATGCATATCTTAGTAAGTACGAACTTGATCGGAAATCCACGAATTGTGACGAAACTAGTAAGAGATACGGACTGCGCGCCAAAGTCGGCAGTCGGCGTTAGGAGCTCATCCTGTCTTGTTCGATGGTAGCCATGCTCTCGGTTACGAGTAGTTTGTGACATGATTGTTTCATTATTGATCTAATAGGAATAAAAGTGATATTACGGCATTCTGAATGTTAATTTCGTGTAAATAGATACCCCAAAGTTGATCGACAGCAATTTCAGATAATTAGCTTCCACCGACAGAGAAATCCACTGCGCCAATGAAGAATCTGCACGGGACGACGTTTATGAGAGCTGCACCGCGCACAGGTAGGGGTAAATCCGATGACACGACCCACCAAGCCGCATCAAGGAAGGTCTGACTTACACTCGCAAATTCCGGGTGGAAATGCTGACCAGTTATACTGTACATCACATATACCACCCTCTACGGACTCGCGGCTAAGCTGAGTAATAACAGTATCAGTTCAGAAGCGAGGGGATCTTGCAATGTACAGTGACAGCGGACATAAGGCTGTGATAGCATCTATGAAAACGGGTCTGACAAAGAATGTTAAGAAATGTAGGGAGATATTTTTGCTTAGCAAGAGTGAGAGGATACAAATTTCAGAGTGTCTGAGCAATCAGCATCAAATATTCGGTGACGAGGACGAAGATGTGGAAAAAAAAGAAAGAATTCAAAGGAATCGTGCAACATGCCCTAAAAAATATGTTCCGAGTAAGACCTTAAGGGATGGGAAAGAACCACCTTTCTATAATAGCCATTAAAAAACTGTTACATAACCAAAGTGAACATTACCTCAGGTTCAAGAGAAGTAAAAACCTATCTCACAAACAAAATCTGAACGAATCGAAAATTAGTGTAAGGAGAGCAATGAGAGAAGCTTTCAATGACTTCGAAAGTAAAACTTTCTCAACCGATCTGATTAAAATCCTAAGAGGTTTACGTCGTATGTTAAATCAATAAGAGGGTCAAAATCATCTATTCATTCACTCAGTGACCATACTGCCAGCGAAGCGGAAGCTGACAGAGAGAAGGCCGAAATACTGGATTCGGTCTTCCAAAATTGTTTCATCGTGGAGGATCGTAACACGGTTTGTCCTTTCAACCGTCGTACGAACGTCAAAGCGGATAATATTGAGACAACCGATCGCGGAATGGAAAAACAACTACAATCGCTTAGTAGTGGAAAGACGTCAGGACCAAATGAGATACGTATAAGATTCTACAAAGATTATGTGAAAGATCTTGCTCCTCTTCTAGCAGTAATTTATCCTAGATCGTTTGAGCAACGAAGGGTACCTAGCGACTGGAAGAATGCGCAGGTCGTATCCGTTTTTGAGAAGGACCGTAGGACAGGTGCACACAATTATAAACCTATATCGTTGACGTCAGTCTGTTGTTCAAATGGTTCAAATGGCTCTAAGGACAATGGGACTTAACGTCTGAGGTCATCAGTCCCCTAGACTTAGAACTACTTAAACCTAACTAACCCAAGGACATCTCACACATCCACGCCAGAGGCAGGATTCGAAACTGCGACCGTAGCAGCAGCGCTGGTCCAGACTGAAGCGCCTAGAACCACTCGGCCACAGCGGCCGGCGTCAGTCTGTTGTAGAATTATGGAATATGTGCTATGCTCAAGAATTATGACGTTCTTGGAGAAGGTAAGTCTCCACAAAAATCAATATGGATTCCGCAGACAGAGATTCTGCTAAACTCAGCTCGCCTTCTTCCTCCACGAGATCCACAGTGCCGTAGACGATGGCGCACAGGTTGATGCCGTGTCCCTTGACTTCAGGAAGGCATTTGACACCATCTCGCACTCCCGTTTAGTGAAAAAAAAAACCGAGCTTATCGAGTATGGATTCAAGACTCCTTGCAGACAGAACTCAACATGTCGCTCGTAACGGGATACAATCCACAGATGTAAAGATAATTCCAGTGCACCCCAAGGAAGTTTGATAGGACCGTTACTATTTACAATATATATAAATGATCTAGCAGAGAGCGTCGAATGCTCTCTAAGGCATGCTCTCTATATAAGACAACAAGTGTCTGCCTCATTTGTTAGATCGGTTACTGCTGCTACAATGGCAGGTTATTAAGATTTAAGTTTGTTTCAACGTGATGTTACAGTCGGCGAACGAGCGAAGGGAATAAGATTCTCCGAGGTAGCCATGAATCTCGTAAAACATCAAATCTCCGACATCGATGCAACCGGAGAAAGATCCTGCAAGAACGGGACGAACGACGACTGCAGATAATCGTTCAACGTGCTTAAAGTGCAACCCTTCCGCAAATTGCTTAAGTTTTCAGAGCTGGGCCATCAACAAGTGTCAGCGTGAGAAGCATTCAACGAAACACCATCGATATGGGCTTTCGGCGCCGAAGCCTCACTCGTATACCCTTGATGACTGCACGACACGAATTTTTAGGCCTCGCCTGGGTCCGTCAACACCGACATTGGACTGTTCATGACTGTAAACACGTTGCATGGTCGGACGAGTCTCGGTTCAAATTGCATCAAGTGGATCGACGTGTACGGGTATTGAGACAACCTCATTAACCCATGGAACCTTCATGTCAGCAGGGGACTCTTCAAGCTGATGGAGGCTCTGTAATGGTGTGGGACGTATGCAGTTGAAATGAGTGGGAAACCTGATACGTCTAGATACGACTCTGACAGGTGACACGTACGTAAGCGCCCTGTCTGATGACCTGCATCCATTCATGTCCATTGTGCATTCCGACGAACTTGGGCAATTAAAGCAGAAAAATGCGACACCCCACACGTCCAGAATTGCTACAGGGTGGCTCCAGGAACACTCTTCTGTGTAAACACTTACGCTGGCCACCAAAAATGCCAGACATGAACATTATTGAGCATATCTGGGATGCCTTGCCACGTGCTGTTTAGAAGCGATCTCCACCCCCTCGTACTCTTACGGAGTTATGGACAGCCTTGCAGGATTCATGTTGTCAATTCCCTCCAGCACTACTTGAGACATTAGTCGAGTCCATGCCACGTCGTATTGCGGCATTTCTGCTTGCTCGCGGGGTTCCTACACGATGGTAGGCAGGTGTACCAGTTTCTTTGGCTTTCGAGTGTATATCAGCATGAAGTACTTTTAAACAATCTTCAGGGCAATTTTGCATGTTTGGGTAGTTCTTGTGTAATATTTCTGTCACATATCTGCTCTTCTTCAACTGCTTATGTTATTGTAGCAAGCAGTTACACATCCACGCAGGCAGAAACAGCTCCCTAAATTCGCGTTAGTGCGAGAAGATAGCTAACAGGTGTTGCGTACAAATTGTCCAGTAACCGCAACAACACCCGATGTTACGCCGGAGAACAGGTTAAACGGTTATTACGGGATAAAGGCGCAAATTGAAGTGCGTTGATATTATGTGACAAGTAAAACTCAGCACAACATGAAGTGTGCTGATTATACGTGTCAAGTTAAAACTCCGTAATTACCGAGAGTCATTTTTGTCTAAAACAACGACCAACTAATAAAATTTACTACGAGATTCAATCCATCCGATGATCATCAGGCATAGTAAAAGTTGTTATTGCATCCTATATTGCACTGCTACATTAGCGTCAGTAATGAAAATGAGATTTTAAGGAGCTATTATGAGTCACCTTCATCAAACGAGTAAAATGTCCGTATGCACTCTTATGATCTTAGTACGACGTCCTCATTTTCATATTCGCCACCGTTCTGTGGCACGCAATCAGCATACTGATGATCAGGTCAACTGATTTCTATTGCCTTCCCCAAAATGAGCTCGTGCTCTAGCTATAATGATCTCGACGACGACGAACGTTGAGTCAAAATCATCCCTCATGCTTTATTCGTTGTGCGCCTCGTTTGGCTGCCCTTCATGGCAAGCCATCCTAGAGTTACAGAACAACAAACAATACCCGCCCCTACGCACGGAGAGTTTATACTGCTTGTCTTCGCACTATCCAAACCCTACCCTGGCCAGCAAGCTCGCTGGATCTCTCCCCAATTGAATACATTTGGAGAGTTATGGACAGGGCCCTCCAACTAGTTAGGGATTTTGACGATTTAACGCACCAATTGGACAGAATCTGGCACGTTATCCCACAGGAAGACATCCAACTATTCCTTCAACCAATGCTTACCTAAGTGCAAGATGTGGACCAACGGGTTAGTGACTTGGTCGATTTTCTCTTGAATAAGTCATTTTTTAGAAATTTTAATCATTTTTTTGTCAGTACATCTAACGATTTCCGTCCAGTTTGGATATGCCTTCGTGGTGCGGTTTTTTCTTTTTCTTTTTTTTTTTTAATATGGACTTGGAGTGTAGGCTACTTTCCTAATATGTTGGCAGCTGCATGGCTATACCTAGAACGGATATTCGAATCTACCCCAGACCAATAACAACATTTTATTCAGCCTATTGATATTTAGTCCTTGTTCCTTTCAAAATTATAGCCTTCTCTACTCACTTACTTAATTCAATCGTGTTTCCATCCCATCTATGTGAAAAAGAAGAAGTCACATGACGCAGGATCAGGGGTGATGTGCAGCTGGAGGAGGGAAGTCGCCTGAATTTTGGCACAAAGCTCGCGGACTGACGAAGTTGAGTGGACAGGCACGTTGTCATTGAGAAGGAATCACGAATAGCCTTGAAATAAGTGTGGCCTCTTCTTGCAAATTTTTTCGCGTAACGTTTTCAGAACGTTTTCTGCAAGTTCTCTGAGAGTTGACGTGCACAGGCGCTTGATTTTCTGAAAGTGAGCGCCATCAGTTCAGGTTAATGCCTTCCTGACCGAGAGTCTCCAGTTGTAGCACTGCCTTTTCATGGAGCACTATCTTTATTAGCTTGTTCCAAAAGTTAAATCATCGTAAATGTTTTACTCACTTACACGCAAGATTTCGTTGGTACCATGAATCAGACATTAAAAAAATTCTCAAAAACGGCAATACCTCGGAAACTGAATGAGACATCTTCTGTGGGATACCTGGTTGTGGGAAGATTATGACGGATACAGTGCTGCAAAGTGAACGCATTGTTGGTGCGTAAAATGAAGTTCGATCATTTTTTTAAACGGACCTCGTATGCATACATACATTAATACTTGTTCCATAGATCATGAATACGACATTGCATAATGAATTGGAACGTTTCACTTTACCGTATGTTTTCTTTACACAAAAAAATTATTTTTTTACGGTTACTATTTCATATATAAAAATTCATCTGTTGAGTAGAAGGAGTTGTCATTCAGAAATTCCTTTAATTTGCTTTTAAATATTGGTTGGGTATCTGTCAGAATTTCGATGTTATTTGTCAAATGACCAAATATCTTTGTGGAAGCATAACTCATCCCTTTCAGTGCCAAAGTTAGGTTTAACCCAGAATGGTGAAGATCATACTTTCTTCTAGTGTTGCAGCTATGCACTTGGTTGTTATTTTTGAATTGGGATGGGCTATTACCAACAAATTTTATAAGTGAATATATATATTGCAAAGGTACTGTGACTATCCCGAGTAAAAAAATGGTTCAAATGGCTCTGAGCACTGTGGGACTTAACATCTGAGGTCATCAGTCCCCTAGAACTTAGAACTACTTAAACCTAACTAACCTAAGGACATCACACACATCCATGCCCGAGGCAGGATTCGAACCGGCGACCGCAGCAGTCACGCGGTTCCGGACTGAAGAGCCTAGAACCGCTCGGCCAATCCCGAGTTCCTTAAACAAATGTCTGCAGTGATCTTTGGTGGGCTCCAGCTATTATTCTGATTACAAACTTTTATGCAATGGATACTTTTTCTTTTAGTGATGAATTACCCCAAAATTTGATGCAAAATAAAAGCAATGAATGAAAATAGGGATAGTAGGCTAATTTACTGATATGTTTATCAAGAAAATTTGCATCAACCCGAATGGCATAAGTAGTTGAACCTAACTATTTCTTGTAATTCAATTTCTCATCAATGCATACACCCAGAAATTATTATGTTCTGTCATATCAACAGACTTCTGTTTATAGTCTGTATTTATCAATGGTGTTATGCCACTTACTGTACAGAATTGTATGTATTGTGTTGACTCAAAATTTTGTGACAATCCATTACAGAGAACCACTTAATAATTTCTGAAAAACATTATTTACAATTCCTCAGTTTATTCTTGCTTGTTGGGTTTGATTACTATACTTGTATCATCAGCAAAAAGAACTGGCTTTGCATCTTCATGAATGTAGAATGACAAGTCATTAATATATATTAAGAACAAAAAGGGACCCAAGACTGAACCCTGTGGGACACCATTCTTGATACTTCCTCAGTTAGGAGACTTGGCTGATTTTAATTTCAAACTCCTGCATTCTTACTGTTAAATATGAATTGAACCATTTGTGCACTGTCCCACTCACACCACAGTGCTTAAGCTTATCTAGAAGAATTTCATGATTTACACAATCAATAAGCCTTTGAGAGATCACAAAATATCCATGTGGGTGATGTTCGGTTATTCAGTGCATTTAATATTTGATTGGTGAAAACATATATTTAGCATCTGCTGTTGAAAAGCCCTTCTGAAAAACAAATTGACATTTTGTCAGTATTTCATTTTTACAAATATGTGATGCTACTCTTGAATACATTACTTTTTCAATAATTTTGGATGTCGCTGTCAGAAGTGAGATATGGACGTAGTTGTTAGCATCAGACTTATCCCCTTTTTTATGCAATGGTTTAACAATAGCGTATTTCAGTCTTATCACACAATGTGTATGTGTGGCCTTCCTGTTCTGTGGTCAAGCAACAGCCTAATTTACTGCAACCGCATACTACTGTTCGCTAAGACTGCCACAATTCCTCGAGGCGTCCTCTCAGGAGACGTGAAGACGGGCGTGGGCGAGGAGCTGGTGACAGCGTGGAATTCCACGTTCCACTGCGCTGCGAAGCGTGAAATGTACAATGTGGAACGTCAGATTTTTCCTCGTGGGGACGAACGTGGGCAACAAGATGCGACATCGTTCTACTCCACAAGCAGAACATAAGAGCCGCCATATTGTATGGCGCTAAACATCGCATTTGCTTGGTTTTCTATCTCATAGAGTGCTGGTATGAATATAAGCTGTTTCAAAGCGTCGGCAAATTGATGATCTCTCGGATTCCCGTCGCTCTAGCTATGATTTGTTTTAGTAAAATGACAGGAAACTATACGTCGGTAAGCAAAGGTTTCGTGTAGCTGATGTTGTTGGTGTTAAAACTTGTGTACTACGAAAATATACCGTTTCAGTGCTACGGCTCAGTGATGACCTATCAACAGCGTGTCTTTCTGCTACTGTTTGCATATTAAATATCAAATAACGACATTTGTACTTATAGTCTTTAGCCAGTGTATAACATATACAGAGACATAGCACCCATGTTGAACCTGTACTGCAGTTGACTGCGTGGTGAGTTTTGAGTCGTGATAAGTGAGGTAGGAGGTGCGCCACCGTAACCTTTCTTTTATTTTTTGCCTTTTGTTTTCTAAAAGATTCCGGGTCTCTTTGTTCATTTAATAGAAGTATTATATCAAAAGTCGGTGTTATTAACTATAAATAATGTATTTCTTGCAATTCTTGTCACAAAGGCCAGCGACTGGAATGTTTCCACAGTGGCCACAATTCTTAACGTGACTGTCAGTCTACGTCTGAAAATAAACACAAGTTACACATGCTATTACGAAACTTTGTGTAAAACATGTGTACCTATCTCTGTGTTTATGGACTGGCTTATGTTTTTATCATTCCGGTAAATTTCTTTTTCAATGACGCTGAGCAGTTCTAAAAAAAATAAAAAAAAAATCTCCTCTTCCATTCGAATGGAATTACGGAACGAATCTCCATCTTGAAATCTATGTGATCAAGTGCGTTATTTCAGAGTGTTGGGGTAGTCAACAGGACATCGAAAGTTTGGGTATTATGGATCACAAGTTGACATTAGAGGCTATACTTTAACTAAATTCAATTTAAAACTGAAAATTAAATGGAGATTCAACTGAGTTAACGAATAACTTCTACTAGTACGTATTTCAGGTCGTTGTACAGCTTTATGTAGTGCTCTTGTACCAGGAATTCGCTGTGCCATCGACGAGTCGAGAACCACCGGCCGCTGTGGCCGAGCGTTTCTAGGCGCTTCAGTCCGGAACCACGCTGCTGCTACGGTCGCAGTTCCGAATCCGTCCTCAGGCATCGATGTGTGTTATGTCCTTAGGTTAGTTAGGTTTAAGTAGTTCTAAGTCTAGGGGACTGATAACCTCAGATGTTAAGCCCCATAGAGCTTAGAGACATTTGAATCATTTGAGTCGAGAACCTTCTTCGCGATTTCTCCGCTCTTCTTTGACGGTTGCTAACAGAATTACCGCAGCTATTTTTAACGCTTCCATTTTCGCAAAGCAACTGTGTAGTTTGCGAGCCAAACAAAGCCGACAAATGTCGCTGCAGAGCGCCGAGAGTGCAGATCAAGTTAGCCAGCACGTCCCTTGCCGTGCGCCGATGGCGTTGTGCCTCGTGATGTTGAATATCCTGTCTGTGTGGACGTGGCAGCTCTACGGGTCATACATACGAAAGGCGGATCACAGCCATCAGTCGCCAGGTTGCGTACCTGTGTAGGCAAATCGCATTTTGTAGCAATAGACCACTGGCTATTCATAACATGATGAATCGCCTTAACGAATCGGCCATGTGTAGCAATACAGCTGACTGGCTGCAATTAGGTTTTCTGTGATTTCTCTAAATCGCTTAAGGCGAATGGCAGTATGGCTCCTTTGAAAGGGCACAGCCGATTTACAAACTTGTGAAGGAAAGGAAGGAAGAATGGGTATAATGTCCCATCGACATCGATGTCATCAGAGATGGAGCACAAGCTCGGATTGAATCAAGGACGGAGAAGGAAATCGGCTGTGCCCTTGCAAAGGAACCATCCCAGAATTAGCCTGGAGTGATTTAGGGAAGTCATGGAAAACCTATATCAGAAGGGCCCAATGTGTGTTTGAACATTCATTCTTCCGAATGCGAGTCCACTATGCTAACCATTGGCTACCCCACTCAGTTTGAGTTTTTTCTCAGATTGGTTGTTGATTCAGGGAACGGTACCAAACAGTGAGGTCATCAGTCCCATCGGATTGGGGATGGATAGGGAAGGAAGACGGCCATGCCCTGTCAAAGGAACCATCCTGGCATTTGTCTGAAGCGATTTAGGGAAATCACAGAAAACCTATATCTGAAGGGCCAGATGTGTATTTGAACAGGCATTCTCCTGAATGCGAGTCCAGTCTGCTAATCGCTGGGCTACCCTGCTCCTTTGGAGTTTTTTTTCAGATCGGTTGCTTGATTCAAGGGTGGGTGCCAAACAGTGAGGTAATGGGTCCCATCGTATTAGGGAAGGATGGAGAAGGAAGTCAGCCATGCCCTGTCAAAGGAACCATCTCAGCATTCGCCAGGAGCGATTTAGTGAAATCACAGAAAACCTAAATCTGGATGGCTGGATGCAGCTTTGAACCGTAGTCCTCCCTACTATGAGTCCAGTGTGCTAATTACAGTGCCACCTCTTCCAAGCTTTTGCTCCGTCTCTAATGACCTCGTTGTCGACGGGACGCTAAATACTAATCTTCCTTCATATTTTACAGCCCAGCTGCGCTGAAGTCCCTCATAACGCCGTTTAATTCAACTCTCCCGCACAACATTTACAACATGAATAGACACACTGAGATGATAGATAGACTGGGTAAGTATTTCGAGTTAGTTAAAGAGACTATTGAATGAAAAAGGAACTGAGAAATTTAAGATGTATTTGTGAAATACAAGAAATTTAAGATGTATTTGAGAAATACAGACTGGAAGAATGTTCACTACACAAGTGGCGTCAACGAAAGTTGTAATTCATTATATTACCTAGCTTCGAGATCTCAGCAAAAACTTCCTGAAACTAGATTAACAAATTTCAGTTCCCACTTTTTTCTCAAGACTGAATCGACTTTCGAAGATTGACAGCCACAACCTTTAACCTATTGAACATAACAGTTCATTTTCCGAAATAGAACTTCACGATACTGCAATGTTCAAAATAGTAGCTGATATAGCTAGGCAAATTGCTCGTGTGCGACAGTGTCGAAGTGAGCAACATACAGCAGGAAACACTGCTGTCGCTAGCGAGTTACCGCTAGTGGGGTGGGGCCCTGTACAGGAAACATCTACCTTCTGACATAAAATAATGTGTGGAACACACAGTCTGTCGTGATAATGGCGTTCAGCATCTTGAATGGCAGCTACAAACCAATAAGAGTACTTCTGTTCAATAACTTAACGAACCTCGTATAATAGTATACCATATGTATACACGTATAGCATGAGGGTCTTTGCTTTGGTCAATAAATTATTAATTTGTTTGGAGTTTTGTTCTTACTGCAGAGAAAATACTAATATCTTTTTACAAAATAAGAAGTAGTTTTTAAGGTAAAAACAATACGAATTACATCTCCTGCACTAAATTTATTAATTACAAATCAGTCTTCAGCTTATTATACCACATAAATAGTTTGGAAACAAAAATCGGTTTAAATCATTTTCACCCTGAAATACATTCTGTCTGAAGTAATGGAAGGTTTCACAACCTAAAAGATATTTGCAATGCGTAAAACAAAAATTATGCTCTCCATGCGTCTTGCTTCAAGAGACGTTATGTGTTCAGAACTTCAGCATGTAATTACTTAGAATACCTTCTAGAACAAACATTAGTTTTACCTGCAGCGATTACCCCACTTTAATCACAAAGTTTTTGACTCATCAAGAGATGATATTCAGCCATCAGTTAAATTACACTGTCTCGTAATAACGTACCTGTGAAATCTTGATAATATTGCTGCTGTTTTTTGAGAATCACTCCAGACATCCCTGGTATCCAAGATACCTGAAACGGTCCTCTCAGTAGATGTGTGTCTACCTGCAACTACAACTTCTGTTAACGCAATGTTCTGTATTTTGGTGTTTCCTGAGAAAAACAGGTGCCCAGGACAAAAAATTTTTATAAAGTGATTTTTCTACAGGATGTTATGCTGACAGAACGCATTCACTTTGTTGTAGGTATCAGTTGACCAAATGCTCTGATGCAGTACTTCCTCTTCTCCTCATTACATAACCATCTCATCTCTACTTATTTTCTCTACCAAGAGCCTTCAATAATCTGTATTCCATTAACGTTACCTGACACCACAATTTTCGTGTATCTAATGTTTCTTCAAGTTGTATAAGCATCCTGTGTTTATAATTTTGAATACCTCTGTATTTAATACATTCCTTGACTACTATACATTTCTCTAACACAAAATTCCAAATGATGTCAATTGATGGTTTTCGTGTTTTGGAATGATCACAATAATATTCTATAAGCAAACAATTTGTAAAAAGCCTGTTTGTCAATACTTCTCTCCATATTGTACATCAGTAAAGACTTTTGTTGTGTCTGAAATCCTCCACATTCATGCTGACTTTTGTGAACTTGTTCCATAGGTTAAGAGTTTTCGTGTAGTGTGTGTATTCCAGTTGTGCTGTTTAGCTATTCAACTTTCTGCTTTCTGCTCGTGTTTATCATTGTGTCTTTGTTTTTATTGTTCTTAATGTATATCTTTTTCATTTTACATCATAGAGATTATGTTATCTGCGAATATTTACATTATTAACTGTACCACACATATAAAACTTCCTTCACTCTCAATGGTTGAGGTGGGTACAATGGCGAAGATATTAGGAGTGGAACCATTAGCATTGTCTAATGTCCACAGATGGGAAATTTTTTAAATGTATATAGAGCAAAAACATGAGCAGAACAGATTAATATTATTTGTATAAAAGTTTCTTGCTTAGCTTTTTTGTGAACTAACGAATATGCTTACTGACTAAAACAGTGGGCAAGAAGTCTCTAATCATTTCTGGGACTACACTAATTTTTGTCTTCTTAATGCATATAATCTAAGAGATGTTGACCACAGAACAACGAAATAGCGCATTAAGTTGGAAACTCAATGCACTATAGTAATAATAATAATAATAATAATGGCGTGTGACGAGGGTCTCCCGTCGGGTAGACCGCTCGCCTGGAAGTCTTTCGATTTGACGCCATTTCGGCGACTTGCGCGTCGATGGGGATGAAATGATGATGATTAGGACAGCACAACACCCAGTCCCTGAGCGGAGAAAATCTCCGACCCAACCGGGAATCGAACCCGGGCCGTTAGGATTGACAGTCTGTCGCGCTGACCACTCAGCTACCGGGGGGCGGACAATGCACTACAGTAGAAATATTTTTCGATTAAGCCCCATATTGCCCCAACCTAGGGTTTTCAGCACAACATTTCTGCTACTGCTGATTCCCGATCTCACCTCCTCCCAAACCAAGACATTACTTTAAATTTAATGCAATAGAATGACTGAAAAGAAATATAAATGAATTATATATTCTAACTGATTATAAAAATTAAGAATCTATTGTATGTAAAAAATACAATTTTCATGTGCAATATTTTTTTTTAATTATTTTTTTAAAATGAGAACTATGGACCTTGCTGTTGGTGGGAGGGGAGGGGGGGGGGGGGCTTGCGTGCCTCAATGATACAGTTAGCCATGCCATAGGTGCAACCACAATGGAGGGTTACGTGTTAAGAGGCCAGACAAATGTGTGCTTCCTGAAGAGGAGCAACTGCCTTTTCAGTAGGTGCAGGGGCAACAGTCTGGATGATTGACTGATCTGGCCTTGCAACATTAACCAAAACGACCTTGCTGTGCTTGTACTGCAAACAGCTGAAAGCAAGGGGAAGCTACAGCTGTAATTTTTCCCGATGGCATGCAGCTTACAAGAGCTGCATCAAACCAGTCTCTTAACTGAAGACCACAACAACAACAATCAGTTAAAATGTAACATTGTCACCGATTTCTTGTCATTTATTAGATTCGGTTGAATTTAATGAACTAACTTGGTTTTGGGGGGAGGAGTGGGTTGGTGGTCGGGAATTGGGACTAGTGGAAACGTTTCGCCAAAAACCACAGGCAAAACTGATTGCCTTTGATGAGGTTGAAGAACGGTTTCGTCACCGTTACCAGACAGAAGCCTAAAGCGAACATGTATTAGAGATTTGGTCAGCAGGTTCCAGAGAACTGGAAATGTTTTCGACAATAAACGTTTTGGGCAGACATCGACGTCACAGCAAACTGAAGAGACCGTAATATAGGCTGTCGAGCAGTGTGCAAAAGCGTCGACAGGTTGTTCTCAATGGGGAGCCCGGCATCCCAAGTCCACTGTCTGGCAAGACTTGTGTTTTGCACTAAAGAGAAAGGCTTATCACATCCAGGTCTCTTATCATCTTGATCCTGAGAACTATGCAGCACACATGGGCATGTGCCACTATTTATCTGAGGCAGTAAACAATGACCATTTGTTGGCACACGCCCTGTTCAGTAATGAGGCTACCTTTCATACCCGTGATCTCGTGAATCACCACAACAGCCGGATACAGGCTGCTGAACAACCACACATCGCCACGGAATTGGAGCATAATCTCCAGAGGTAAATGTGTGGCTAACCATCACCGAGTAGCCCATTTGTGGTCCATTCTTGTTGATGAAGTATCAGTTCCGTCAACATCGTAGCTGGACGTGCCTGAGCAATTCCTGCAGCATTTTTTGGCAGATAGCATCTTGAGTCAAGTTTGGAAGGTGAATATTAGGGATCCACAACAACTGTGTGAAGGCATTTCTCCAGCAGTGTGAATAATTACCTTTGTATATTATTATTATACATTTTTACCCTTAAGGCAGTAACTGAACTTGAATGTTACATGATTATTCATTTTTTCCCTTTTTTCATGTTTTCTTCTTCTTTTTCTCTTCCCAAAACCTCTTCATTCTTTGACTGTGTTCGTGTTTCCTTTGTTCTGTCCATATTTTCCCTGATCTCTTCCTTTCTTTTACTTCAAATTTCGTGTTCATAATTTTGTTTGTAAATTTGTCTCTTTCATCTATCATTTCTATACTGATTCCTGCTTGTTTTAGGTCTTCTTCTATTTCTTAAAACCAGTTGGTTTTTTTGATTGAGGTGTTGACTATATCAAAAATCCTCTTTGTGAGTCTGGTGTTGTTCATTCTGTGTATGTGTCCAAAGAGTGTTAATCGATGTTTTCTGATTATGTCTGTAAGTCTGTCTGTATGTTCGTATAATTCTTTGGTTGGCCTCTTCATCCGTATACCATCTCCATGTACTGCTCGAAAAATTTTTCGAACGATTTTACGTTCTATCTTTTCTGTCTTGTGACGCCTTATGCCCCGATTGTAGTACAACTTTATTCAAGTGCGTGAGTCTCGCCTGTCTTGAGATGCTTCTTTTACTGTAGTGCGTCCATGTGAGTTTGTACGCTTTCTGAAGTTTTTCTGTTCGTTCTGTATTGGATGCCTTGTTTGACCCTCCTATTTCTATGTATTCCCAAAGATACTTGAATTTTTCCACTCTGTTAACCAAGGCGTATTTTGTGTGCATGATTTGTGTATTGTTGTTCTTTCTTTCCACATATTATGTTTTCTCATACGATATCTGAAACCCCGGTTTAGTAGAGACTTCATGTAAATATTCCAGGGCTTCTTGCGCTTCTTCTCTGTTGTTGCTGAGTATTGCCAAGTCAGCCGCAAATGCTAGGCATTTTATGATTGTCATGTTTGCATGCATTCTTCCTAACTGAACTCCTTTTACTTTTTCTTCCCACTGCTTGATAATTTCGTCCAGGACTACGTTGAATGGAAGTGGTGGGAGACCATCTCCTTGTCTGACCCCTGCATGTATCTCAAATGGCTCTGAGATTTCTCCCATATAATTTTATTTTGGATGCGGTGTCTTTGAGCGTCTGTTCTATCAGTGCCCTAGTTTTTATGTCTATTCCGTATTCTTCTAGTGTGTCAAAGAGAGTCTGCCTGCCAGTGGAGTCATAGGCCTTCTTAAAGTCCACAAATGCAACTACAGTGTTGTTTGCCTGTCTGATCTTCAAGAGTGTCCGCAAGTTCAAAATGTGTTCAATACAGGATCTTCCCTTTGTGAACCCTGCCTGGTGTTCACTTGTCTTTGACTCTACTTGTGATTCCAGTCTGTTCAGTAACACCTTGCACTGAATTTCGTAAGTGACCGGTAATAATGAGATCCCTCTGTAATTATTAGCGTCTGTCCTGTTTCCCTTTTTGTTTAGTGGGTGAATCAGTGTGCATTTCCATTCCCGTGAAATTTTCTCTATACTCCAAATTTTCAAGAGAGTTTTATGTATTTTCTTTGTAATATTTTGGTCCGTTATTTTATAGATCTCAGCGATAATGCCATCTTCCCCTGAGGCTCTGTTGTTCTTTAGTTGTCTTATAAACAGTGTGTGTATATATATGGTGTTCTGGTTGTTGTACTAGACGGACGCCTCTGTATGTTCTAGCGCCAAGCTACATACTAAAAGTGTGGAAAAGCAGTTATCGCCATTCAAATAAAAAAAGTAATTGCATAACAGTTTTATCATTATGTACAAATATGATTTGAACTTCTCCAGACCCTACGTCTTAGCACCAGCAAAGTCCAGAAGCTGACCGGATGTTTCCTGCGAAGAAGACAACGAGACAAGATGCAAAAAACCTCAATTAGTTTCCACTGAAGTCCGACTGCCTTCATTTAAAATAGGAATCCAAAGCCCCAGCACCCAAGATCACAAGAATTTTGGTTTTCTGTTGTTTCCTTAAAGCGCCTCATGCGAATTCTAACTTGCTTCCTTTGAAAATATCAGCATCAACTTTCTTCCGTAATATTGTCCAGTCCCAGCTTGTGCTCCGACTTTATTGACGTCGTCTTCGACGGGACATTATAGCCAGATCTTTTTTCTTTCGCCTGCTCAGGAGATTGTCCTAGCATATATAAAAAAAAAAAAGAGCAGGAAATGAATTCCCACCTCGTCTCACTCTTTTGGAAGGGGATATTATTTTGTTAAATGATTGCGCAGAGCAAATAACAGACGCGTTGTGATAACTGCTGAAATGCTACAATGGTTGCATATACCCTGTTATTCAATACAACTCAGTTTTGAATTCTTTGAATGTAATCAGTGTCATTATGAAGGACTGTAAGGACAATGTGGGCCACGAAGCTACATTCCTTGAGATGGGTTTACACACCGTGAAATTTGCCTCGCGGAACAGTTGCGCACTATAATTTACACAGAGCGAAACAGACACGAAACGGATAATTCGTCATGTTTTGGGCGAAGTGACCATGTCTACACACCTTGTCGTGCCTCCAGCTACTGCAAACGCGTTCGCCCTCGTGACGATTCTGTAACTGGAAAAGAAAACGAAACGTTTCCACCACTCGAACCATGCCAATATGGGAGCCAGCTTATGAGAGCGTGTGGATGCGCCAAGCACATTCGTCATCAGTTAGCATATTGCTTTGTTTTAAATAACAGTTTCGTATAGCAGAACAGAGACTGATTAAGGAATGTACTGTGTCCAAGGTTTCGTTTGAGTTATATTTGTCCATTAAAAAACTCGGCAGTATTAGAGGTGAATTGAATAAGTTATGCAACACATTTCTTTCCTGAAAGTAGATTGTTTTTGTTTAGGATTCCAATACACTATATTATTCTGACTATTCTGGCTACAAAACCCTACTTTTCAACATAAACTCCGATCAATGCTATGGCCTTACGCCACCTTCCTTGGAGGGCCTGAATGTCCGCCTGGAACCGCTCTACTGGACATTGGAGCCAACGTCTTGCTGTATCAACAACCTCATCATCATCATCCATGTGCTGCTTCCCGCGGAGTGCATCCTTCACTGAGAAACAGACGTAATTCGGAAGGTGCGAGATCCCGCTGTAAGGTGGATGAGGCGGAACAGTCCAATGAAGTTTTGTCCTCTCGAGTGCACAGACTTCTGTGAGGCATAGCATTGCCACGGGAAAGGAGAAGTTCGTTTGCATTTTTGTGGCGACGAACACACTGAAGTTGTTTCTTCAGTTTCCTGAGAGTAGCACAGTACACTTCAGAGTTGATCGTTGCACCGTGCTTTAGGAAGGACATTAAACAGCATAGCGCGTTCAAAGTCCAAGGAGACCGTCACCATGACTTCAACGGCCGAGGGGGCCACTTGTAAGTGTTTCTACGGAGAAGAGGTGGTGTGACACCTCTACTTGGATTGCCGTTTCCTTTCTGGTTCGAAGTGATGAACCCATGTTTCATTGGCTGTGACGATGTTCAACAGAAAAGTGTCATTATCGGCCCTGTAACGCGCAAGCAGTTCCGCACAGATGGTCCTTCGTTGCTGCTTGTGGTCTTCTGCGAGGTTGCAAGGAACCCAGCGGGCAGGCCGGCTGCTGTGACCGAGCGGTTCTAGGCGTTTCATTCTGGAACCACGCGGCTGCTACGGTCGCAGGTTCGAATCCTGCCTCGGGCATGGGTGTGTGTGATGTCCTAAGGTTGGTTAGGTTTAAGTAGTTCTAAGTTCTAGGGGACTGATGACCTCAGATATTAAGTCCCATAGTGCTCAGAGCCATTTGAACGAGTGCCTCAGCACTACCAATAGAAACGTCCAGTTGACCAGCGAGGTGTTTTGACTGTGATCCGTTAATCACTGCAAATGAGAGTGTCCGTACGTTCCAACACTACTAGAGTCGGAGATCAGACACGTTTGCGGGATCTCGTTGCGATCATGGCAGACACCTTTCCCAACAGCTCACCTAGCTTTTGTTCACTGTCAGGTCTCTGTAGACATTCTGCAAGCGTCAATGAATATCTGCAATGCTCTGGTTTTCCACCGAAAGAAACTCAATGACAGCTCTCTGTTTGGAACGCACCTCCATTAAAAGACACCAATTTCAAGGATATGTATTGCGCCGCCACCTAATGGAACATTATGAAACTTTAGGGACTGAAGCGAGAATAGTCCATGATGTCCCACAACAAATTCCGAATTTTTCAACCGAAATTCGCTGAGAAAAAACATGTTGCATTACTTATTGGACGCCCCTCGCATATGCGAACTTTTTCGGTTTATATACGCTCTCATTACCTATACAGAAGATTTGTTTTTACTAGAACAGCTGTAATAAAAACTAATAATTAACTATTCTGTAAAATACTATAAAGTAAAGAAATGAACATACATACGTAACACAAAATTTGCGAACTTGAGCCAGAGATTCCACTTTTATTCTCCGTCGACCATTTCCTCCTGCATGACCCCAACGAAACGTCCATTCTTGATTTCAAAGGTGAGACTGGCTGCTGAACGATAACGCTCATTTCCATCCTCGCTTCGTCCATTTTAGTACGACTGTGATGGGTTTTGAAATTTAGGATGGATCCGACAAAAATTAATAGCTTTTGGAAACTTCGATGAGTCTGATGCTTCGTCTTGGTTCATTGTCTCGCACACAGCAAGGAACAACGTCACTACATGAAGCAACAGAGGTGGAATGTATTGTTTTGCCTTCAAAAACTGACAGAGGTCACCTCACCTCAAAACTGCATCGCGCAACACGCTTCGCGATAGGGACCACTTTTACACTACGCAAGACTTGCATCACGAAACTGTTGAGCGAGGCAGTGCCGCACAGCGTCGACGCAGCGTCATTCCACGAAGTTTGGCAGTTGCAGCCCAACGACATCAGCTCGGTTTTATGATCATGACCGGCACTGTGCAGTTTACAGTGTTCGTTCTCAAACGATCCCGTTAGAACCTTCGTTCAGCTTTCCTATTCATGAAAGTGTTGGGGCGCGATCTCCGCGATTATTCCTGTCTGCCGATTGGTTCCGTGACCTCCACTTATTATTCACAAATAGGTGTCTATCCTTTCGCCATTTTCATCCCTGTGGGAATCGACCTCCTGAATCTTGCTTCGCGTTGCTGCAGTGATTATCGTAAACACTGCGCGTTAGACGGTCATTAGAATTACGACTCGTCTACCCTGTATGCCTGTGTGTTCCTGACGGTTACGGGAATTGCCGCATCAGCTGGTTCTCTGGTCAGGTCCGCGCTCTTCGTTCTCTCTTCTGCCTCCTTCGTTCCTCCGTCTTCCCTCTTCTGCCTTCTCGTCTGTCGTATTATGTATTAAATATACACTCAAGCGCCAAAGAGACTGGTATAGGCATGCGTATTAAAATACAGAGATATGTAAACAGACAGAATACGGCGCTGCGGTTGGCAACGTCTACATAAGAAAACAAGTGTCTGTCGCAGTTGTTAAATAGGTTACTGTGCTGCAATGGCAGGTTTTCAAGATTTAAGTGTTTGAACGTGGTCTTGTAGTCGGTGCACGAGCGATGGGACACAGCATCTTCGAGGTAGCGATAAAGTAGTATTTTCCCGTACGACCGTTTCACGAGTGTACCGTGAATATCAGGAATCCGGTAAAACATAAAATCTCCGACATCGCTGCGGCCGAAAAAAAATCCTGCAAGAACGGGACCAACGGCGACTGAAGAGAATCGTTCAACATGACAGAAGGGCAACCCTTCCGCAAATTGCTGCGGATTTCAATGCTGAGCCATCAACAAGTGTCAACGTGTGAACCATTCAACGAAATATCATCGATATGGGCTTTCGGAGCCGAAGGCCCACTCGTGTGCCCTGGATTACTGCATAACACAAAGCTTTACACCTCGCATGGGCCGGCCGGTGTGGCCGAGCGGTTCTAGGCGCTTCAGTCTGGAACCACGCGACCGCTACGGTCGCAGGTTCGAATCCTGCCTCGGGCATGGATGTGTATAATATCCTTAGGTTAGTTAGGTTTAAGTAGTTCTAAGTTCTAGGGGACTGATGACCTCAGCAGTTAAGTCCCATAGTGCTCAGAGCCATTTGAACCATTTTGAGCCTCGCCTGGGCCAGTCAACAACAACATTGGACCGTTGAAAACATATTGCCTGGTCGGACGAGTCTCAGTTCAAGTTGTATCGAGTGGATGGACGTGTACGGTTATGGAGACAACCTCAGAAAGTCCATGGATCCTGCATGTCTGCAGGGGACTGTTCAATCTGGTGAAGGCTCTGTAATGGTGTGGGTCATGTGCAGTTGGGGTGATGTGGGATCCCTGATACGTCTAGATACGACTCCGACAGGTGACACATACGTAAGCATCCTGTCTGATCAGCTGCATCCATTGATGTCCATTGTGCATTGCGACGGACTTTGGCAATTCCAGCAGGAAAATACGACACCCCACATGTCCAGAATTGCTTCAGAGTGGCTCCTGCAATACCGTTCTGAGTTTAAACAATTCTTCTGGGTACCAGCAGACATGAACATTAATGAGCATATCTGGGATGCCTTGCAACGTGCTGTTCAGCACAGGTCTCCACCCCGTCCTGCTCTTACGGATTTATGGAGAGCACTGCAGGATTCATGGTGTCAATTCCCTCCAACACTTCTGCAGATATTAGTCAAGTCCATGCCTCGTTGTGGTGCGGCACTTCTGCGTGCTCATGGGCGCCCTCCACGATATTATGCATGTGTCCCAGTTTCTTCGGCTCTTCATTGTAAATCCTCCACATCGCGGTGTACCAGTGAAACATTTCTACACACGGCCAATGATAACCAATGAATCAAAGTCTCCATCAGTTTCTGGCGTATGTAATTGATGGGAGTCAACAGCATAGATTTCACTGACCATTCTTTGTTTCGAGACCAATACTTATTCCGAAATGCGTCTTCCAATCGTTCATAGCTCTTGTATTTGTTGATCTCTCTGCTACTCCACCCATAAAACCAACACACTAGCTCATTTTTTCCGTTCATTCCGATTCAGTGGAAGTGTGTCTTTAATCTGTTTCACAAGGGCACTTGTGTATATTGCCCGTTGCCAGGGAAGACTGAGATTTACTGACACTAACGTAATTACGACTCGAGGTGCTGGTGGTGGCAACAATACCTTCTCTCCGCTTCAAACATGGCGACAATTTTTTCGGGTCGTTCCATTTTGTCCATTTCAAAATTAGCAGTCATACTTATGTCTTAGAATGCCCACATTCGACCAGTTTGTTGCTGTAAATCACTACAATGACTTTCCAGTCTGCCAGTCACATTAATTAATGCTTCTTTCTTTGCGTGGAAGCATCTTTTATTTCTACGATTTCAATATGTAAATATCGTGTGACTAGGGCCTCCCGTCGGGTAGACCGTCCGCCGGGTGCAAATCTTTCGATTTACGATTTCAATGTCTTCTAACTTAATCTGCATGGGCAAATCTGTCGTTCCCTGACATTTTCTCTCTTGTCGCTCTTAAGTCTCTTAATTTCCGTCGACTTTCGATCAGTTCTGGACAACAGTTATCAAATTTCTGGTAAAAGGTAAGGTTACTGACTTTAACAATCCGCGAAATTGCAATCGAAGTTCGTTACTGTCATTATCCATTGTAGGTTCACAATAACTCGGAGGTTTTGAAGACTGCATTGTCGACTGGTCACTAATTAAATTGCCACTTCCTATTTCAGGTAGCAAATTCAGAAAGTTCAGAATTTATATAGAAACTTCAGTTACTCGTACATTCCGACTGTCTTGCATCATACTATCTTTCGACTCTCATTGATTGTTGACACTGCTACGACGTTACACTGTGTATCTCTGTTGTTCAGACACATGGTTGATTGAAAGAAAAATTACGGCTCTAATCATTTCTGATAGTTCACTATTAATCAGTGTGTCCTCCTTCCTATGTGATGCGCGCCTATATAAATGCTGACACACACAAACACACACGCACACACACACACACACACACCATTCCTTGATTCTGCAGATCGGTCGTATCCGAAGATATTCTTAGAAATAGGTAGACCACTTTCAGAGGGTGCCACAGCAAGGTTGTGTGTACCATTTATCACTTGAATTTTCAAGAGTGATCCATTGATTAACAACAGAAGCACCTGCGATAAAAACAGACTCGCTATTTTTATTAATAATTTTTCGCCGCACAATTTCATACCGTGTTCCACGAAACAGCTGTTTAAGGGGAAAGCAACTTCCCAAACAATATTTACAATGAGCACGCTGCACAGATGTTCGTAACATTTAACTAAGAGCGTGCCCAGGTGAAGAGAACAGTCGGCAAGAGAACTCGGATAGAAGTGGCGCTGTCCCACGTCGAAACGAGACTGTATTTCGTAACCTTCGCCTTTCGTTCGGAAGTGCTCTACCAGCTAAGCTACCCTACGCATGCACGACTCACAACCCCTCCGCATAGCTTTAATTGCGCCAATGCTTCGTCTCCTGCCTTCCAAACTTCTCAGAAGTTCACCCGCGAGATTGACTCTCCGTCCGCCACACAGTTTTAATCTGTAAGGAAGTTTCATATCAGCGCACACTCCGCTGCAGAGTGAAAAATTCATTCTGACAGCAATAGTTAGTTCCTGCATCATTGATCTAAATGAATTATGCTCTCCTGTGCTGTATTACGATTAGGGAGACACTTATCTTAACACGCTCTTCAGCTGAGAGGATTAATAAGATACGGGGCTTTCAGAAGTAGTCTGGTATACTTTTATAGATGTTGTTCTGGGAAATAGTTGTTAAGACAAAGTGCGATACGTTGCGCCGTTTCCGAGTTATTTAGCATCGAAATTAACCAGTCAGGTTGTTGCATGCGCAAATTCACTTCTTGCTTTACACGATGCTGTCTTGGAGTTCTCATAATGTGACATATTTGCGACGAAATGTAAACCTTTATCTTTCAAATCTTGAAAGTCTTCTTTAATAATTTGGAAAGCACGTACTGACTTTTCTTCGTGCAGTCTTTTCCATCACGTATGCATTCGTTTCTTAATCTGCGCACCTGTTCCGTCAGGTAGACAAGAAAGTTGCTGTTCAGCGATGTTTCTGCCATTTGCAATTTTTAAATGGCCTCGGAACTTACTCCGTTCGGAATTCACGTTCGACCAGTTCGTTTACTCATCACATTTACTGTGCAATCGGTAGCGGTGACCATACTTGAGAACACACGGCTTCCCTTTCGTTGTTGTAATTATTTCCATTACTCACAGTGTCCCGAACTCAAGTAGCGTGTGAAATTGCACGATGACGTAGATCGTCGCCGAGGAGTGGCTCTCGTCGGAAATGGCACGGTGCGAAACCGGCTCGCCGGAAGAGCCAAGGTACGTTTATGGCACCTACACTGGGGTCGGAAGCACCACGGTCGGAGTGTCCACGTAGCGGTGTGGTGTACGTGTTTGGGGGTTACTGGTGCACGTTGGTAAGTTTATACCAAAAATCGGAGCGGTGGCAGCAGGAAAGCGGTTCGCTGAATTTACGCCGGTATTACTCTATCATATTTCTTTGAAAAAGGAATATAACCAAATATTCGGACGGCCGGAGTGGCCGAGCGGTTAAAGGCGCTACAGTCTGGAACCGCACGACCGCTACGGTCGCAGGTTCGAATCCTGCCTCGGGCATGGATGTGTGTGATGTCCTTAGGTTAGTTAGGTTTAAGTAGTTCTAAGTTCTAGGGGACTTGTGACCACAGCAGTTGAGTCCCATAGTGCTCAGAGCCATTTGAACCAAATATTCGTCAAATTTCTTTGACGAAGATCTTTGACGTGGCGCTAAAAAGGAGTATTATCCTGTCGTCATATTTTTCATCAAATTGCAAGATGGTAGATAACAACTTGTTATTATGCGCTGCAGTTGCTAGTACCACAATTGCACTGTGTGTTTATTTGGAAGAAAAGCGGCGGCACATACTTCGATGAAGCCATAGGTATTAGTCGAGATAGTAAAAGCATTCAGCAAAATTTGTTACAAGAGCTGCAAGTGGAGATCGTCAAGTCTTATATATATGTATATTACTTACGAATGGATCAGAGTGTATTTCAGTATTTGCTCAGTAAAGTGGCTTCTCATATTGCAAAACAGAATAACAGAATACTCCGTTGAGAAATGCTGTACCTGCAGACGACAGGCAAACTGTGACCCTGGAATTTCTTGATACAGGAGAGAGCAATTCTAGTTTACAACACAGCACTCGCAGATTACATTTAACGTCAACCAAAATAATTCCAGAAACGTGTGAAGCGATTTATAAAGCGCTGAAGGGGGGATATGTGAACGGAAATAAATGTTTAGTACATTATATGGGCAATAAGAACTATTTTTATTTTTGAATAATTTAATTAATGGAATTGGTGCTCCAACAACCGCAACATTAGTATAAAAGACGAAACAGTTGAAGCACTTTTTAACTTGTGACATCCAGAGTTAAAAAAATAAACAAGGTAGAACGGAAGACTAAGAAAGAATTTTTTATTTTAGAGTGTGACCACATCCTCTATTCCGGCTTGCTGGAAAGCTGCCTGGACGTTTCCAGATGTAGAGGGAGAAGGTTGTAACTATGATTGTGGACATGAAGTCGCCTACAGCATATTCCACCTGCCCATAAACACACAATTAATTTCATGCACTGTGCCCCTTGCTCACCCCCCACCCCAGTCGAAGCAAGTTTATTAAAAAAAAAAAAAAGAGTCGAAGGAACACAGAAACTTTGAAGCCATGTTTACAAATACACTACAGAGACGTGAAATAGCTGTAGCGACGCCAGCGCTCCAAGTGGTTACATTTCACATTGCAGTGAAAAGAAGGCGAATGACTTTTATGAACAAATCTACGGCGAGGCCCTGGATTTCATCATATTTCTCTGACGGCAGGTGAGGTTTGACAGAGTTCCCTAATACACCATCAAATTTCCCTGGCATAAATATTTGTCATATCAACTTTGACAAAGAAATATGATAGTGTGATACCGGCGTCCCTTACACGAACGACCTCTGTCGATTTGCGGGCTGGCGAAGTAAAAATTCAATCGTGAGAATGATAAGATTAATATCCACTGGATGTGGCTCTAGGCGTAGAGTTTTGGAAGGCACCCATAGCTGACTACAGTATCTTCTCCACGGGTACTCCGCCACAAGTGCCTTCACCACGATGAGTTCTTTCTGGAGACCTTATTAATCATCACAGTCGCTTTCATCTGGATAAGGCGTGAGGATCGATCATTTCTTTGAATTTCTTCACGAAAACAAAAAATTTACATCTAATGCTACGTCCAGAGACAGTTAGGCAAGGTTAGGCATGCCAGTCTTAGAATAACTCGCAAGTGATTAGTACAGAATATCAGACAATAAAGAGCCGAGTCACATCTGGTAGTCAGAAGTAGTCCACTGACTGAGCGCCCACCGCCACCGAGCTGTTATCACCGGGCAGTAGTTATCGTCAGTCTGACCTAGGCAAGGTCGCGCGCTCTGCATGCACGTGTCACCACGCAGCCGGAGCTGTTTTAATGTCTGCATGAAATGAATACGCAGTTGCGAATACGAACAGCCATCATCTGCATAAAGGAACAACGATAATGAAAATTCGTGCCGGATCGGGACTCGAACCCAGAATCCCACTTATCGCCAGTGGTCGCCTCACCAATAGGCTATCGGAGCACGTTTCACGGTCAGTCCCCAACTTCCGTATGTCGTCAAACATGTGCATGCAACTTGCTCTCGTACGTCCATTAAGCATGTTCCCGTACAGGGGAGACACTTTAGTGAAAGTCGCTTGCCCGATGTCGGTGGCTAAATACGATACCGCAGTGTCCGTGTTGTCCATAATTACGATGCAAAGCAATGCTCGTCCGAAGGAGCATTGCATCGTAATTCTCAACCAAATAGTCATTGAAATATAGTTTTCAACGTCTGATAGTCACCCCTACTAGGAGATCTAAGACAACACAACATTTTTTAGCTACTTCTGTCAAACTACACTGAAGCCCCAAAGAAACTGATATAGGCATGCTTATTCAAATACAGAGGTATTTGAACAGGCAGAACATGGCACTGCGGTCGGCGACGCCTATATAACGCCTGGCGCAGTTAGATCACTGCTAAAATGGCAGGGTATCAAGATTTAAGTGAGTTTGAACGTGGCATTGTAGTCGGTGCACGAGCGATGGGACATAGCATTTCTGACATAGCAATGAAGTGGGGATTTTCCCGAACGACCATTTCACGCGTGTACCGTGAATATCAGGAATCCTGTAAAACATCAAATCCCCGACGTCGCTGTGGCTGGAAAAAGATCCTGCAAGAACGGGGCCAACGATGACTGAAGAGAATCGTTCAGCGTGACAGAAGTGCAACCCTTCTGCAAATTGCTGCAGATTTCAATGCTGGGCCATCAAGAAGTGTCGGTGCGCGAACCATTCAGTGAAACATCATCGATGTGGGCTTTCGGAGCCGAAGGCCCTATTATGTACCCTTTATGACTGCACTAAACAAAGCTTTACGCTTCGCCAGGGCCCGTCAGCACCGATATTGGACTGTTGATGACTGGAAACATGTCGCCTGGTCGGACGAGTCTCGTTTGAAATTGTATAGAGTGGATGGACGTGTACGAGTATGGAGACACCTCATGAATCTATGGACCCTGCGTGTCAGGAGGGGAGTGTTCAAGCTGATGAAGGCTCTGTAATGGTGTGGGGCGTTTAAAGATGCTGCATCATAGCAGACACAGAAGACGTCAGAATAACAGAGACATTCTCAGCAGTTGCAGTGATATGGGACCCCTCATACGCCTAAATACAACTCTGACTCTGATCACCTGCATCCATTCATGTCCATGGTGCACTCTGACAGACTTGGGCAGTTTCTAACAGGACAATGTGACACACCACTCGTTCACTGTTACTACAGAGTGGCTCCAGGAACACTCTTCTGAGTTTAAACACTTTCGCTGGCCACCAAACTCGCCAGACATGAACATTATTGAGCACATCTGGGATGCCTTGCAACGTGATGTTCAGAAGAGGTCTTCACCCCCTCGTACTCTTACGTATTTATGGACAGCTCTGTAGGATTCGTGGCGTCAATTCCCTCCAGCACTACTTCAGACATTAGTCGAGTCCATGCCATGTCGAGTTGCCGCACTTTAGCGTGCTTGCGGGGGCTTACACGATATTAGGCAGGTGTACCAGTTTCTTTGGATCTTCAGTGTATATGCTGTACGATGATTATGGCACGCACGTTACGTCACTATACCATAAAAACGCAAGGTGACACTGATTCGGAACGAAGGGGTATAGCCGGAATGGTTTCTCTCATTAAGACTCTGCCGATGTTCCCTCCCCATCTCAGAACAGTTGTGTTCGTTTTCTTCTGACCTCGCAACGGGCAACGGGCAGTGAACCCTAATATTACCTCTTTCACAAGGGCTCGTAAAACCTCGTCCATCCTTGATTAAGGCTTTCACAGACTTATTTAATTACACCCAGCGTAATGAGCAGAGATATTGATAGAATTTTTCGGGCGCAGAAGCATTTTGCCCGAAACGTTTTATCTCCAGTCTTCAAAAATTTTGATATTGGTCATGATGGGTACCACAGATAATGATTAATGAAAATCACCTCAGCTGTATTATACCTCTAAGGTTTTTCATTCATCATTATCATTATCATGCTAAGATTTTCTTTAAGGACAGTTCATTCTGTACCAATGTTGATCCCTTGCCCTTCTATCCTATACACATACAAAATCGAGGGTATTTACTAAACCTGCTTTGATAGCCAACGAGCATACACGACACTTTTAAAACACCACATATATTTCAATAGCAAACAAATAGTTTATTTTATTTCAAAATATATCAGAGATTTCGTAACTTTACAGTGGACCTACGTATCGATGCACTGTGTAATAAAATACTCTTCAAACTACTTTTAGAAGAATCTATAACCAGCATCCATAGCTCCTTTTTATCATCAACTACCTTCTTGCCTGCAGCTACGTGCATCTATGCATATTTTACATACAGGGTGTATCATAATTAATGCAGCATAAATATGCATCACAAATGCACGCAGCTGAAAGTACACGATATTAGAAGCAAAAAGATCTAGTAAACATGGCTTCTAAAATGCATACCTTAAGAGCTATGAGCACTTCTTCATCTTGGATATTGTCAAAAAAATCTGTTCTACTCCAAGCTCTTTGGTTTCTATATTTTGAGGGGAGGCAGTATGGACGAAAACAAGAAAAAAATTCCCAGTAAACATGAGCTCTAAAAATCTTAATAGCTATGAGCAGTTGTTGATCTTTGCTACTGTGAAACGCATCTCTTCTACTGAACAAGCGCTCATAGCTATTAAGATATGCATTTTAGAGTCCATCTTTTCTGGACTTGTTTGCTTCTAGTGTCGTGTACTTTCAACTGTACGTGTTTACACCATTAATTATGATAACCCTGTATATTTTACGCCGGCAACCGCCTGCTTCTCCTCTGTTTTACGCCATGCAACTCCAGAAATGGCGTTTAATGTATCTCAGATATTCAGCCGCATGGTACGACTTCTGGCCCAAAATACGTTGACAAAATTACTAGCTTGCTGCAGAGCTTATTCTTGCAATCTTGTTGACGCACGAAACAACACATGCCTGATACATATTGCGCTTCATGCTTTTAAAGTATTCAGAAACAACTAGTTACAGGAAAGATTACAGAATGCTTGCGCACATTTCTACAAGTCACCGTTTCTCATCGTCATCCCACCCCTACTCGTAGTGGGGGTGATTTATACTCACAGACTGAAACTGTACAGAAGGTGCAGTACAGTTTTAGTCTGTTATAGCACCCAAATTAATCAACATATTCACAACACATTTGCCTTACGTGAGACACTATTTCGCAAAGTTTTGATGCTGTTTTATCGATTTCAACAGATGCACCTTCGGCGGCACGCAAAGGAACCAGTTGTATTCAAACTTTACCCACACTCGGCGCAACATATCAGCATCAACTGTGACAATGAGACGGCCGCTATGGCCGAGCGGTTCTAGGCGCTTTAGTCCGGAACCACGCTGCTGCTACGGTCGCAGGTTCGAATCCTGCCTCGGGCATGGATGTGTGTGATGTCCTTAGGTTAGTTAGGTTTAAGTAGTTCTAAGTCTAGGGGACTGATGACCTCAGACGTTAAGTCCCATAGTGCTCAGAGCCATTTGAACTGTGTCAATGGCTGCAACGTCTCGGTTCTTTGTAGCACTGTTGCGGTTGACAGGCGTGTGGTAGGCTCTGTCCTTGAAATACCCGCACAGAAAGAAGTCCGTCGGTGTATAACGTCAGGCGATCCAGGAGGTTAGGGAATAGGACCATCCCAGCCAATCCAGCGATCTGGAAAGACCTGTTCTAGAACACCTCGCATAGTCAGAGCCCAATGAAACGATGCACGACCTTGTTCGAAAACGACTGTGTCTTGCTGGCCAGCCAGTTGTGGTAGCGCAGAAGGCTCCAGTATATCAAGGTAATTGTTAGAATTGATCTTTCTTTCTAAAAAAAAAAAAAATGGCCCGAATGTGCGGCGAATCATGGAAGAACACCACTCGTTCAATTCCGAGCTGCCGTCACAGTATGCCGACTGGTTGCGCTCCAGATGTGAACATTATATTTGCTTACCTTACCAAACACGTGAAATGTTGCTTCGTCATAAAATGCTTAGTTATTAAGAAAATGTTCCATTCTCCTCTAAACCGCGAAGAACTTCCATAGCGAACTGCATACGTTGCGGCTTGTCGCCTGGTTACAATGCGTGCAACAGTTGTAGTCGGTATGCATATATCTGAAAACGTTTCCCGAGGACCCGGTGCACGGTCGCCCCAGGGATTTGCAGCTCCTGCCACGCAGTGCGAACAGACTTGTGCGGCGGATGTTGAAACGCCGACCATATCCGTTCTGTGTCGACTTCACCTGTACCAAGTCGTCCAATATGACGCTACACGTCAACGCTTTCTGTCTACCTAAAACTCCCGTACCAATGACGTCTGCAAGGGTGGGTCCTTCGCGTACCGTGTTTTTAAGTTCATTTGAGCCTGAGAGTCCGATTTGGTTTGAATAAAACGTTCCACGCACCAAGTCTTTTCTTGAATCGTTGTCATTGTGCTTCTGTTCAGGACAACCTGGAATACATGCAAACAGACCTTTGTGAATTTGTCTGCCACATAAGCTAAACATGGTGTGAAAATCTTAATTATTTTGGATGCTACAACACACTGATGTTGTAGCGTACCTTTTGAGACACCTGGTATTTTTATACAAATATTGAGTCATGCAAGTCTTTGATAGACGGGTACTATCTTGACCATTTTGACAGCTGTCAGTGTGCTACGGCCTCTCGCACATATTTCAAATATTTCATAGATGTACTTTTAATTCGAATACAGGCGGACCGTTTTAGCATCTAATAATAAACACTCCGTAGATGTCAAATAGCCACTGAAAAAAAAAATCAAGTTTTAGTGTAGAGTATCCCCGTATATGAGCACAGTGGAGGCTCGATAGAACTGTAGGTAGTGTAGAACTGATTGTTCGGGCTCACGTCACACTGTACTACGGACGTAAGGCACGCGAGAGATCTGGTATGTGCCAGTTGAGTCGATTTTAGGGAATGAGCACGATAAGGCAGTATCGTGACAGAGTGGCAGAAAGGAGCTATCGTGTTTGGACGTGCCCATGACCATACCGCGATTGAAGTTCCCTATATGTTGGCTGTATCAACGCAGACTGTCCAATATGTCTGCAAGAAATACCAGTCGTAGCCACGTCATGCGGCGTAAGAACAAGTGTCGAAAAAGATCGTGACCTTCAGGCACCGCAGATGGAGATGAGCGTCGCCGATTTTCGATAGCTGTAGAAACTGCTGCAGTCAGTGGGTGCCATCACATAATTTTAATATCTTCCTCTTGTGTTAAGAACTGTTAGTTGATTTATCCTACTATATCAAGACAAGTCGCTGTTTAACGTTGTTACAAAAAATCTCGAAATGAAGGTGACCATCTCTCTTCAGATTTTTACACGCCACTCTAGTAAATATTGCGATGGACATCGGCTATATATTTTCTTAATATACATGGTATACACACACACACACACACACACACACACACACACACACACACACACACACATATATATATATATATATATATATATATATATATATATATATATATATATATAATATGTGAAGGGGTAATATTTTTAGCAGAAATCTCGTAAAGGCCTTGTCCAAATGGCTGAAATGGCTCTGAGCATTATGGGACTTAACATATGAGGTCATCAGTCCCCTAGAACTTAGAACTACTTAAAACTAACTAACCTAAGGACATCACACACATCCATGCCCGAAGCAGGATTCGAACCTGCGACCGTACCGGTCGCGAAAGGTCTTGACCAGTTTACTTCAGATTTTTACACGATACCCTAATAAATCTTTCTGTAGACATGGGCTGTGTGTTGTTGTTGTTGTGGTCTTCAGTTCAGACACTGGTTTGATGCAGCTCTCCATGCTGCTCTATCCTGTACAAGCTTCTTCATCTCCAAGTAATTACTGCAACCTATATCTTTCTGAATCTGCTTTGTGTATTTACGTCTTGGTCTCCCTCTACTATTTTTACCCTCCACGCTGCCCTCCTACTAGACTAGTGATCCCTTGATGCCTTAGAACACGTCTTACCAACCGATCCATTCTTCTAGTCAGGTTGTGCCACATTTCGGAAGCTTCTATTCTCTTCTTGTCTAAACTATTTATAGTCCATGTTTCACTTCCATACGTGGCTACGCTCCATACAAATACGTTCAGAAAAGACTTCCTGACATTTAAATCTATACGCGATGTTAACAAATTTCTCTTCTTCAGAAATGCTTTCCTTGCCATTGCCAGCCTACATTTTATATCCTCTCTACTGCGACCATCATTAGTTATTTTGCTTCCCAAATAGCAAAACTCCTTTACTACTTTAAGTGTCTCATTTCCTAATCTCATTCCCTCAGCATCACCTGACTTAATTCGACTACATTCCATTATCCTCGTTTTGCCTTTGTTGATGTTCATCTTATATTCTCCTTTCAAGACACTGTCCATTCCGTTCAACTGCTCTTCCAAGTCCTTTGCTGTCTCTGACAGAATTACAATGTCATCGGCAAACCTCAAAGTTTTTATTTCTTCTCCATGGATTTTAATACCTACTCTGAATTTTTCTTTTGTTTCCTTTACTGCTTGCTCAATATACAGATTGAATAACATCGGGGAGAGACTACAACCCTGTCTCACTCCCTTCTCAACCACTGCTTCCCTTTCATTCCTCTCGACTCTTATAACTGCCATCTGGTTTCTGTACAAATTGTAAATAGCCTTTCGCTCCCTGTATTTTACCACTGCCACCTTTAGAATTTGAAAGAGAGCATTCCAGTCAACATTGTCAAAAGCTTTCTGTAAGTATACAAATGCCTTTCCTTAATCTATTTTCTAAGATAAGTCGTAGGGTCAGTATTGCCTCACGTGTTCCAACATTTCTACGGAATCCAATCTGATCTTCCCCGAGGTCGGCTTCTACCAATTTTTCCATTCGTCATTAAAGAATTCGTGTTAGTATTTTGCATCCGTGACTTATTAAACTGATAGTTCGGTAATTTTCACACCTGTCAACACCTGAATTCTTTGGGATTGGAATTATTATATTCTTCTTGAAGAGTGAGGGTATTTCGCCTGTCTCATACATCTTGCTCACCAGATGGTAGAGTTTTGTCTGGGCTGGTTCTCCCAAGGCTATCAGTAGTTCTAATGGAATGTTGTCTACTCCCAGGGCCTTGTTTCGACTTAGGCCTTTCAGCGCTCTGTCAAATTCTTCACGCAGTATCACATATACCATTTCATCTTCATCTACGTCCTCTTCCATTTCCATAATATTGCCCTCAAGTACATCGCCCTTGTATGTACCCTGTATATACTCGTCCCACATTTCTGCTTTCCATTCTTTGCTTAAAATTAGTTTTACATCTGAGCACTTGATATTTCTCCAACGGTCTCTTTAATTTTCCTGTAGACAGTATCTATCTTACCCCTAGTGATATATGCCTCTACATCCATAGATTTGTCCTCTATCCGTCCCTGCTAAGCCATTTTGCACTTCCTGTCTATCTCATTTTTGAGACGTTTGTATTCCTTTTTGCCTACTTCATTTTACTGCATTTTTATATTTTCTACTTTCATCAATTAAATTTAATATGTCTTCTGTTACCCAACGATTTCTACTAGCCCTTGTCGTTGTACCTACTTGATCCTCTGCTGCCTTCGCTATTTCATCTCTAAGCTACCCGTTCTTCTCCTACTGTATTTCTTTCCCTCATTCTTGTCAATCGTTACCTAATGCTCTCTCTCTGGAACTCTCCACAACCTCTGGTTCTTTCAGTTTATGTAGGTCCCACCTCCTTAAATTCCCACTTTTTTTTTTGGAGTTTCTTCAGTTTTAATCTACTGTTCATAACCAATAGATTGTGGTTAGAGCCCACATCTGCCACTGGAAATATTTTACAGTTTAAATCCTGATTCCTAAATCTCTGTCTTACCAGGTATACAACCTTCTTTCATGATTCTTAAACTAAGTGTTAGCTACAATTAAGTTATTCTCTGTGCAAAATTCTACCAGACGGCTTCCTCTTTCATTCCTTATCCCCATTCCATATTCACCTACTCCTTTTCCTTCTCTTCCTTTCCCTACTCTCGAATTCCAGTCTCCCATGACTATTAAATTTTCGTCTCCCTTCGCTATCTGAATAATTTCTTTTATCTCATCATACATTTCATCAATATCTTCGTCATCTGCGGAGCTAGTTGGCACATAAACTTGTACTACTGTGGTAGGCGTGGGCTTCGTATCTATCTTGGCCACAATAATGCGTTCACTATACTGTTTGTAGTAGCTTACCTTCATTCCTATTTATTTATTCATTATTAAACCTACTCCCGCAGTACCCCTATTTGATTTTGTATTTATAACCCTGTATTCAGCTGACTAGAAGTCTTGTTCCTCCTGCCAGTGAACTTCACTAATTCCCACTATATGTAAATTTAACCTATCCATTTCCATTTTTAAATTTTCAAACCTACCTACCCACTTAAGGGATCCTGAGAGATTGCAGCGCACTCTCAAGGGAAGATGATCTTTATTGCTTGGTTGTTATAACTGGATAATATCTCACTTCATACATCATGATGAAATGGTGGACAGTGGTTAACGCTCTTGCTCTAGTGAAGGAGTAGTGGTAAGCTTTACCTGGGTTCAAAGGAAGAGGGTGCCAATTTATACGACTGCAGTAAAAGCGTTCGGCGACTGAGGGCTAAGGGGAGCGTTTTTTCTGCGGAAGGTGGTTGAAAACATTTGCAGACTGCCGAGTTCCAAGGTCTCATTGTGCAGACACGTTGGATGGCGCCGGTCGGTCGGCGGCTGCGCCCAGGTAGGCTGAATAGCGCCGAGTAGTCGCTGCTGCAATGGGCAGAGCATTGAAGACCGGCAATAAAGCAGAGGATGGGCCCTTGTTAGTCAGGAAGCCGATGAGACGACTGTGAGTTTCTGCGAATTTCCGTGAAACATATCAGTGGCGCTCAGATGTCCAGACTCTGCTACAAAACATATTTGTGAAGGCGCGAGGCAGTTTATGTCCATTCTTTGGAAAGTTCGAAATGGACGCAACAGGGTAGATAACGATCTTTTTATGGAGGGCTGTGGTTCCATCCAGGTCATGTTTAGCAAAAGACACAGCTTAAACGTGTGGGAAAGAGGCCGCGAACTTGAGTCTTTTTTCCTTTTCTCCCAATTAACTTTAAAGTCTCTGGTTGGTCAAATCTGTGTATGCAGAGCAAGCAGCAGTCTCCCATCTTCAAATGCCGTGCTCCAGCTCGTGATTGGCTTGTGCTAAAGTGGGAGTGGTCTAAGATGTAAATGTGCCATGCTACTGAGCTGGCGAGGAAAGCTGAGAGAAAGAGAAGTGCACTTTCTGGTACTGGCGCTTCTCTAGTATAGAACTGCAGGTCTTTATCTAAATTGTGAGTCTTGTGTCCATCGTTAGTGTGCCATTTAGGGCCTGTACCAGTCACCATCTGAACCATCAGAGGTACTGCTTCTAGAATCACGCACACAGCGAGTGATGCGTTGGTGTACTTATTTGTCTTGAGTCGGCCGTCTAAACAATTGACATATTCTGTCACGCATAGTCGTGGCACGGAGTCAAATTGGTTTGGCAGACCAGCAAACGGGTCCACCTGCACAATGGAATCCATCGGCGTTTCAGAGGCTCATAGGGAAGTACCTGCGTTCCGAATTAGCCGAATGCGATACCTCTTACTTGCATTTTTTCGGACGCGCGCCATTAATAACAGATTGCTGACGTCCATGCCTCCAGACGCCGAACGCATCGTGGTGTGCCGCCCTGACCAGCAGAAGCGTAAAGTATTCAGTGCTATGGCATAAGGCTCCAATATATGCTTAGCAGCACCCTGTTCTTTGGAACCATATTTTTCTTTACGTAATGGTAGAGTACAGATTCTTGATAGTAGTGTAGTTTTCGGGCCATATCACGGATTCACATGTATGAAGGCAGATAAAGCGATTGGTGTTCTGGTTAGTGTCGTGTGTGTATCCCAGCTGAGCACTTTGTCTACCATAGACCGCATATTAGTGAAAGCGTTTGTCAAAGAAATATGTTTGTGTGATGTTTCTTTAGCCATTTTTTGTCTTGTGATGTTAAGAACAAATAAATCTACTGATATTTAGATCACAACTCCCCCCAATGTTCTGATTAACATTATCTTTCTCATTTTTATTTAAATCTTGATGACAATTGAAAGTAGGACGCTTGCAATCTGACATTCCACACTCCGATCCGTAGAACGCCAGTTTTGTTTCTGCTGATAACGACGCCCTCCTGAGTAGCCCCGCCCAGAAATCCGAATGGGAGGCTATTTTACCTCCGGAATATTTTACCCAAGGGGGCGCCATCATCATTTAACCATACAGTACAGCTGCATGCCCATGGGAAAAATTACAACTGTGGTTTCCCCTTGCTTTCAGCCATTCGCAATACCAGCACATCAAGGGCGTTTTGTTTTCTTGAAGGTATTTTTTGTCACATTGGACGTGACACAGCATGTGAAGGTTGCTGTGTGTGGACAGGTTACTCCTGTAACCGAAATTGCAGATCTGAAAATGGTTCTAGAGGAACCGAAACCGGTCATGTGAATAAACATTTTTGTAATCAAGACGGATTACAAGTAACATTGAGTAATTATTGTTCCATATTTGGCGTTATATTCTTCAAATCGATAAATACGTAGTACTACAAATTTTCTAAAGCAGCCTATATTTTTTCTCGGCGTTCAAGGTATCTCCATACCAAATTTTATCAAAATCGGTTCAGCGGTTTAGTCGCGAAAACGTAACAGACAGAGTTACTTTCGCATTTACAATATTAGTATGGATTAGTATGAATATAAAGTATAAATAGATGTGTAACACATAAAGGCGAAACGTTATTACCAAAAATCTCGAAATATTCTTCCATTTATTTCCAATATTTTCATGATACTTTAATAAACATTCGGACAGATATAGCTTATATATACTTTTTAAATATATATGTAATATGTAAAGAGGAAGCTTTAAAATCCAAAACATCGAATAGCTCTTGACTGATTTATTTCAAATTTTTGGATAATAGTTTAATGAACTTTCGGAGATATAGACGACATATTTTTTAATATACACTACTGGACATTAAAATTGCTACACCATGAAGATGACGTGCTACGGACGCGAAATTAAACCAACAGGAAGAACATGCTATGATATGCAAATGATTAGCTTTCCAGAGCATTCACACAAGGTTGGCGCCGGTGGCGACACCTACGACGTGCTGACATGAGGAAAGTTTCCAACCGATTTCTCATACACAAACAGCAGTTGACCGGCGTTACCTGGTGAAACGTTGTTGTGATGCCTCGCTTAAGGAGGAGAAATGCGTACCGTCAAGTTTCCGACTTTGATAAAGGTCGGATTGTAGCCTAACGCGATTGCGGTTTATCGCATCGCGACATTGCTGCTCGCGTTGGTCGAGATCCAACGACTGTTAGCAGAATATGGAATCGGTGGGTTCAGGAGGGTAACACGGAACGCCGTGCTGGATCCCAACGGCCTCGTATCACTAGCACTCGAGATGACAGGCATCTTATCCACATGGCTGTAACGGGTCGTGCAGCCACGTCTCGATCCATGAGTTAACAGATTGGGACGTTTGCATGATAACAACCATCTGCACGAACAGTTCGACGACGTTTGCAGCCGCATGGACTATCAGCTCGGAGACCAAGGCTGCGGTAACCCTTGACGCCGCATCACAGACAAGAGCGCCTGCGATGGTGTACTCAACGACGAACCTGGGTGCACGAATGGCAAAACGTCATTTTTTCGGATGAATCCAGGTTCTGTTTACAGCATCATGATTGTCGCAATCGTGTTTCGCGACATCGCGGTGAACGCACACTGGAAGCGTGTATTCGTCATCGCCATACTGGCGTATCACCCAGCGTGATGCTGTGGGGTGCCATTGGTTACACGTCAGGGTCACCTCTTGTTCGCATTGACGGCACTTTGAACAGTGGACGTTAAATTTCAGATGTGTTACGACTCGTGGCTCTACCTTTCATTCGAACCCTGCAAAACACTAGATTTCAGCAGGATAATGCACGACCACATGTTGCAGGTCCTGTACGGGCCTTTCTGGATACAGAAGAAGTTCGACTGCTGCCCTGGCCAGCACATTCTCCAGATCTCTCACCAATTGAAAACGTCTGGTCAATGGTGGCCGAGCAACTGGCTCGTCACAATACGCCAGTCACTACTCTTGATGAACTGTGGTATCGTGTTGAAGCTACATGGGCAACTGTACCTGTACACGCCAGCCAAGCTCTGTTTGACTCAATGCCCAGGCATATCAAGCCGTTGTTACTGCCAGAGGTGGTTGTTGTGGGTACTGATTTCTCAGGATCTATGCACCCAAATTGCGTGAAAAATGTAATCACATGTCAGGTCTAGTATAATATATTTGTCCAATGAATACCCGTTTATCATCTGCATTTCTTCTTGGTGTAGCAATTGTAATGGCCAGTAGGGTATAAATATGTATGTAATATATAAAAAGAAAACTTTAGTACTAAAAATCTTGAAAAGATAATGACAGATTTACTTCTAATTTTCACATGATACTCTAACAAACATTTTAACAGACACAGGCAATATGTTATTTTGATGTATATAACACACACCCAGTGGGACACCTCGTCAAAAAATGATAGTACCTCGGGAGGGCCCCTTGCCAGGGATACGGTGAAGGCCTCAATGGCAGCGAAGGCGGAGATGAAGATCATCGGTACGGCAGAACTACTAGCGTCTGTTCTGGAATCCAGCGGTTAGTATTCAGCGTCTGTTCACCTAGTTGGTGCGGCAGACACGTGCTCTTCTTGATCTCAACAATCAAGTCGTATGAGAGGCACCCACATGCCTTGCTCATACTGTGGCATCAAGCAGACAGGCCTGCAAGATGAGTGGTCTGCCAAGCGAGTGGATTCATTCTATTTATCAAGTAACCTGAGCTCTAGTACTCAGAATTAAGTTGCAAATTATTCTCTTGTTTGAATATTACGCAACGGATACAGATAACGCACATCTGACTATTAGTAATTTACACAACTCTGACTGTTCACTACGCACTGGCAATACCACATTTTCTTTCTTATTCAACGGCTTTGATCAACACGTGGCCATCACACTGAATATGAATGGCGCACACATTATAAATTCTGGGTATCATGACAACATACAATTCGAAGGAAAAGGCCACCCATCTTTTACTTTTCACGTATAGATTTAAGTGTCAGGAAGTCGTTTCTGAAAGTATTTGTATGGAGTGTAGCCATACATGGAAGTGAAACATGGACGATAACTAGTTTGGACAAGAAGAGAATAGAAGCTTTCGAAATGTTGTGCTACAGAAGAATGCTGAAGATAAGGTGGGTAGATCACGTAACTAAAGAGGAGGTATTGAATAGGATTGGGGAGAAGAGAAGTTTGTGGCACAACTTGACTAGAAGAAGGGATCGGTTGGTAGGACATGTTCTGAGGCATCAAGGGATCACCAATTTAGTATTGGAGGGCAGCGTGGAGGGTAAAAATCGTAGAGGGAGACCGAGAGATGAATACACTAAACAGATTCAGAAGGATGTAGGTTGCAGTAGGTACTGGGAGATGAAGAAGCTTGCACAGGATAGAGTAGCATGGAGAGCTGCATCAAACCAGTCTCAGGACTGAAGACCACAACAACAACAACATATCTTATTTATTCCGATAAATTCTATAACCTAAACACACATATTCTTTAACCTACAACAATAACACATGAGAAATTCCGCCCAGTGGGCATGGCTTTACATTGGTGATTCTCTATCTTATGGTCTCGTAATTATCTAACATTACAGTGCACTTTCTGGATAGGATGGTGGATTTTATGCTGTATCTCACACTTCGACTCTCACAACCATCATCACGAAACTTTCCTCCAGACCGAGCGCTACAAAAAGGAACATGCATAACCCCCTGCCTCTGAATCTATTTTGTTACTCTCCCATGCCAACCACACATACTTAAATTTCATGAAATACATCACACTGGCAACATACAATACAAAGAAATAGTCACAACGTTATAATCACATCACTTTCAGCTTTCCCACCTCAATTAGTATTTATCCCAGTTTCACACGACACTGCCCCACCTCGTAACTTTTCTTTCCTACTACGAACTCTGGAGGATATATGCACGTCTTCCTGTGCAATGCAAGCCTAGTGGCGTTGCTGGATAGACGGCTGATTCACCTTGCTTCACTCTCAGAGTATTATAATTTGAATCAAGCGTCACACGGAAACATAACGCGCAAAGTAATATTAAGAACATATTCGTCACACACGCGAGTCCTCAACTGATACCATGGACGAGTACTTCTCCTTATCCTTTGTCTCATACACAGATTTAGACTCACACAGTACTCACCACGTGGAAGTACTCGTCTCTAATTTCAAGTCCTGCACACGCCATTTCTTAAATATTCCCAACTTATAGTACACACGCCAGTAATTCAGTTTAACTTATGCACTTGGAAGTATTTCAACTTATTGCTACACGTGGTTTCATTGTGGCCGTTGGTCACTTCCGAAGATTACTACGATCCCCTTAATATTACCTGCCTGACATTTAATTCTCCCCACAAAAGTTCCTGAAATAGAGAAGTTATTATTCAAACTACTCTTAAGTATTTCACATGCATGCCATGTCTCCACCCTTTTGTCTTTACGGAGCACACCTAAGACAGGTCCTACCAACACAAGATCCAGCGGCAGAGTGCTGAAAACATGGCCATTGTTCAGGTCATCTCGCACCTCTGCCGAAGCGGGGGAGCACCTTGCTACCGTATTGGTCAGCCACGTTTCAGGCGCTCAAAGCTCCGGTAAATTTCATCTCTTTGGGTCCACCAAAGGTGACCAAAGGACCGTCTCAAAGATGATCATATATTCACATTCACTATCTGCGGTTAGCAGACGACCATACATTCATTCATTTCGCAGATCTCACCAAATTGGATGTAGGGATTTATTTTGTGGAAGTGCAAAGGTGATCAATTAAATAAATAAATTGTCATTCTTTCCTACACTGGTATCCGGCTTCGGTGTATTGAGTGAAATTGAGTTATTACTACAAAAAAATATGTTGTTCTGACAAGAATAACGAAGAATGTTGTACCTATTTTCAATGTCGGGCGGTACTGTACCCTTTCACGTAAACATCTGACCTTCACAGAAGATCACAATAAAACAAGTTTCAACTTGAATAGGCGCGATTTGACAAAGGGAAAGCATTCCACTACCCCAGGAATCAGTCTGCAGACTGAATTTTCCTGGCCATGGGATTCTGGGGGACCAGGGACAACATGCGCAGAAGAGTCTTGCTTCTCAAAGTCTCTAAGACCAAGACAGAAAAACTTCATGGGAACTATCAACACAAACACTCTCTCCAAAGAAGGTAAACTCAAATAGCTCACAAACACAATGGAAAAATTCGTCATAAAAATCCTTACGATTCATGAAACACGATTTACGGATGAAAATCAATTTGATTCAGGAAACTTCGCCATCTGCAGAGCAAAACTTGCAGTCCAGCTGAACAAGGGGCCCAAAAAATTAGGCACAGCTTTTGTGGTGCACAAATCAATTACGGATTCAGTAATAAACTTCCAATCAGCATCAGAAAGAATCTTGACAATCTCAGTAAGATCTGGAAACAAGGCATACACACTGATAAATGCACATCCCCCCACATATGGCAATAGTAGAAGAGATTCACAGGTAATAGGTGACTTCTGGGAACTTCTGGAGGAAACCTCAAATAAAATCCCCACACATCATGTGGAAACTCTGTTAGGAGAAAAAATTCAGAAAAACAACAGGAATTCACACGGCTCACAAGAGAACAAATAAAAATAGTGAGAGACTAATCAACTTTTGCGAAAATTTTGATCTTAAAATCATGACCACACAATTCCTTAAATCTGAAAACATTTACGACATGGAAATCACCGAACTCGACTTTGGATGAGTTTCCGGTAGACCACGTTGCTGTATCCAATAAGAATACCAAATAAATACTCAACATACGAACAAGAAAGGGATTTTTTTGGGACAGACCAACATTTACTGCAAATAAAGATTAGATTTCAACTTAACATCAAAAACACAAATGAATAAAACATTCAGAACTCATCCAGAATACCTGAAACTCAACGAATTGGAAATTCTTCAGGAATGTAGGCAATCAAATACAACGAATTGGAAGGAACTTACACATGTGGTGAAAAACAAGCACAGGTGGTACAACAATGCGTGTGATCAAGCAGTAGAAGAGAGAATACAAGCATGGTAAACTATTAGTATCAACAAACTCAAAAAAATGGCAGAAATTTCTGAGGATACAGGCAGTAAGAAGATTAAAACGTAGATATGGTATAAACCGACTTAAAGAAATTGAACAAGAGTTATCAAGAACAACACCAGAAATTTTTACAAAATTTTCAGAGAAAACCTGACACGATATCAACCACCTAATATGTGCTTTCGCTGGGCTGACGGATCACTGGAAACCAACACAAGAAATAACTGTCAAATTTTAGCTAAGTATTTTCACCACTCCACAACTGCGATCCTTCGATAGAACAGCTAGATTTTGAAAAAATCCCATCCAATGTTGATTCAAACCCACCGTCTCTTAAAAGAAATAAAGGAAATAATCAACTCTTTGAAGAACAACAAGTATCTCGAGGAAGACGGAATCATAGCAGAAATATGGAAATTAAATGACAATAATTTCAAACAAGCAACTCACAGAAATAAATCAAACATTCGGGAAACTGAACAAACACCTACAGAGTGGAAATGTGCGTTAATTCACACTCTTCACAAAAATGGAACGAAAACCGATCCAAATAATTCCAGGTAAATGTCACTGCTCCCTATAGCATACAAAATAATTTTAAAAGCCCTTTTAAGGCAACTAAAACAACGGGCGGACCAATTAATAGCAGACTATCAGGCAGGGTTTCATAAAAGTCGATCTTGCATTGATCAGATATGGAATCTAAACATAATCTTGCAAATGAAAAGGTGTAGAAATAGTATGGTAACTTTTGCCGACTTTAAAAAGGCGAATGATTGAATAGACAGGCAAACATTATTCCACACATTTGAGGAATTCAGGATTGATAGGAAAACAAGATCAGTTATCCAACAGACATTAACAGGTACAACCTCCAAAGTTAAATTCACGGCACAAACGTAAGAAGCATTTCAGATTCATACTGTTGTTCGCCAAGGACATGGTCTAACACCCCCCCCCCCCTCTCCTCTGGTTAACATGGTTGTGGAAAAAATTGTGAGGGCATCGGAAAACGAAATAAAGGGAAGTTAACTCGGGTTAAAAAAGAGCAGAGAATCAACGTGAAGTGTCTGGCTTTCGCGGACGATCTTGCCACTCTGACCAACAGTAGAGAAGAAGCCAAACTTGAACTGAAGATGTATCACGAAATCTCACAGAAAGCTGGTCTTCGAATCTCCGACGAGAAGACTCAATACATGGAAAGCAAGCCTGCAGATAATCTCCCCATTACAATTGAGTACAGGAAAGTGGCACTATTTGCGCACTTCAGATATCTGGAGAGACAATCCAATTATCAGGACTGAACTCCACAGCCAGTCAGGAAAGAATCTCCAAATTACAGAAAGCATATAAGCTCACTTGGAATCACTACAATAAAAAATCTTTTTCTTTCAATCCCAAACTAAGGCATTACAACATAATGGTTTTGCCAGAAGTACTTTTCGCTACAGAAACTACAGCTATTCGTGGTCATACCAAAATCAGAGAGATTGGCAAGCAAGAAAGAAAAATTCTGGAGAAAATAGAGGAAAATATATGGAGCAGTGTTTCGTGAAGTAATTTGGATACAGAGGCCAACAAGAGACATCTACAAAGAGATGGATACAATAATGGGCACCTTAAGAAAGAGAAGGATGAAATTTTATGGACATATCAGCAGGATGAAAAAGAACAGGTTCACAAGGCAAATCTTTGACATAGCAAACACTAGCAAGAACAATAAAAGTGGATCACTGAAACAGAAGAAGACATTAAGGAACTTGGAATCACACAAGACAACAAAACAATGGAGAACGGTTCAGGAACATCATAAAGAAACATACACTTACACAAAACACACCAACAAAAGAACAGGAAATAAATGGTCGGAAGAACGCAAGAGACAACACAGCAAGCGTATGAAAAACGAATTTTGGAAGAACTAAGGAAGAAGAAATCATGACTACCCAAGTTCAATCGCTCTCTTAAAAGGGAATAATCGAAAATAATAACAATATACAAGGTGAACATTAACAAAATCGACAAACTGCAGGGACGGATACCTGACCGGAAATGGAGGAAAAATGTCCTGTGAACATGTGTCCGGAAATGGACGGTGTGCGTGCAACAACACCACACCGTCCCCGAGTACCGTACAGGGCTACATCGCATCCACGTCACATCAGATGTTCAAAGTGACCTTCACGGAATGCAATGCACGCGTTCGCAAGTAGCATCACGGATGCGTCACAGGCGTCGTGAACGCGCTTTTGAAGGGCCAGCACATTAGGAAATGGCTCGGCATACACGACACCTTTCAGATGTCCCCAGAGGTAAAACTCCAGCGAATTTAAGTCCGGTGATCTAGCAGGCCAGAATACAGGGCTTCCGCGTCTTATCCAACGTCCGGGGAATATGTTGTTGAGGTGTCGGCGAACTGTGATGCGAAGTGGGGTGTTGCTCCGTCATGCAGACGCCACATAACCTGTCGTGTTGCCAAAGGCACATTCTCAACCAGCCCAGGCAGATTATTCCGCAGGAAGTCCACGTACGTTCTTCCGTCGAGGGGTTGTGGAATAACATCCGATCCACGCATGTGGTTGCCAAGATACGCTGATGCTGAACCGATGCTAACGAGACGCCTTAACCATTCCCCGAGGATTGTCTGTAGCCCACAGATAACGCGAGAGGCTGAGAGGATAAAATGCGACGGATTTTTCACCGATAATAGAATGGAAGTATGGATTACACATGTTGAAGATTGCATAAGCATTGTATTCATTACGTCGAATCGTATTACGTAGAACATTTCAAACAATAAATGCATTTTCACTAATGTAATTAAGTTCTAAAACAAAGAGTAAATAGATTTTCCAAAGAGTAATTACTGGTCCATGTTTCGCGCTACATTCTTCAAATCGATAAATATGTTGTACTACACATTGATGATGCTAGTTCTGGTAAAGGTTACTTCGTCGGTAAAGAGGACTGATGACAGAAATCGCATAACTGTGATGGTCTGGTGCAAAAACAATTGACAAAATCCTTACCGTAGAGGGAAATCCGCCACTGATAAGCCTTGCACTCATTGCAGGTGACAGGGATGGTAGCGGTTGGCATGCAGGATACACGAACCGTACTTTGGCTTACAGCATGTTGGTGGGCCACTTGCCTGGAGCTTCTTGTACTAGGGTTCATCTCCGTAGCCTGTAGAGCCCGGTCCTCGAAATCTGGTGTACGTACCGTCCGCTACCTCCCTGCACGTTCGTCTTTCTGAAAGGACCCAATGATCACACAAACGCCCAAAAAGGCCTTGAAATGTTGTGTGATGTGGTTGGTGTCTGTGAGGGTACTTGGTTTGGAATAACCGTGCTGCGTCTCGATCGTTTCCATCTGCTTGGCCGTACACAAACACCATCTCGGCTTGTTCCCGACATGAATAACGAACCATTCTGCAGCTTACAGTACATTGCGTCAATTATACAGCCTGAAACACAGAAGGTGAGAGGAACTTTCATTCATTAGTGCCATCTACTGTAGCAATGACGCATTTCCGGACACCTGTTCACAGGACCATTTTTCCTCCATTTCCAATTAGGAATTCGTCCCTGCAGTTTGTCGGCCTTTTTAATGTTCATCCTATATAATATATAAAGGGAAAACGTTGTTACCAAAAATGTCGAAAAGTTCTCGATTGATTTACTTTAAATTTTTACATGATACACTAATAAACATTCACAAGGGCATAGGCTATATATTTCTTCAAAAGATAGCGTTCAGGTTTTCTGTTAAACCTGACTGTGAGAAAGAAAATGCTGTGCTGTAAGAATGTGCGGTTTCGTTTTCTTTCTTGCAATCAGTTTCAGTTACCATAGGAGGGCATGTAAACCGTTAGACAATTTGTTTCTCGCGTCCATATTCTTTTTACTTGCATAGAATTTCAAACAAAAATGGTATGAACAAAAATGTACTTCCTCGCCGTCGATTTTACAGAAAACAGGAAATGTGTAGTTATGGCTTATCGGCTTGTGATAAGAATACGACAACGGAATCTTCTTTGTAATCTTACCGATCGACTGATTAAAACTATGCGAAATATTGTCACTGAAGCTACTATCCTCACAGATCCACCAACTGAAGGCATCTCTTACACCCCATTTACCAATTACCCCAACATATTCCGTACACCAATTACCCCAATCGATTTATCCATTCTTTTTAGTGAGTCCCAATCAATGTTTCATAATAAGCAAGGCTCAAGATCAGAGAGGGGACAGAAGGTGGTGGACAGGAGATGGACATAGAAGGGGATGGAGGACATGGACAGAAAGAAGGAAAGGAACAGATGGATAGAGAGGTGGGGGAGGAGTAGATGCACACAGATAGGAAGGGGAGGAGGAGGATATCGACAAAAAGAGGGGCGGAGGGGGGGCAGGAGATGGGTAGAGAGAGGAGGAAAGGAGTTTAGAATATATATGCAATTCCCATACATATTTAGAAATTCCGAAACATTGCTTGGTACGCTAGTTATAAATAAAACCAAAACCTTGTCCATTTCGACCTCAGTGACCAAGATTTGCGAGACACGTTTATATGTCCTGAAATTTGGTAGTTACTGTTGTGTAAAAACGTAGCTGACTTGAAGCATTTATGCAGGACTTCTATTTGGATTTTTCAGTTTACGTTTCCAACACTGCATCAGGCACAGAACTTAGAACTTCCTACTCTGCTGTTACGCTATATTAAGAAGATGTTATAGACGCACCAGTCACAGTGATGTGGCCACCGCCTGTGTTCGGCAGCAACGTGTAATAACCACTCACAGATGGAAGAAACAGCACTAAGACTGGAGGGCATATAAAGCCCGCCGGAGGATGCGGAAAAAGTGCGTAGTAAGGCAGAAACGGAGCCATTTATCTGACGTCCATAAGAGCGTCACCATTGGCTGTCGGGCATACGGTGGAAGCATTTCCGAAACGGCCAATTAAACTGTTCGAGTGTCATCGTGCATAACAAAATGGCACTATCGAAAACCGCCGCCGAGGCAACTTTGGTGTATCACAGGCCGTAGATAACAGGGGTGAATGACTGCTGCGGAGATGTGTACGGGCGAATAGACGTGCAACACTTGAGCAACTGACCGCCCAGATGAACAAAGGGACTACCAACAGTGTCTCCTCAACAACCGTTCAGCGAACGTGGCTGTGTATGGAAATCCGCAGCAGAGGCCTGGGTCAGGCACTGACTCAGACTGCTGTTCATCTGTGACGAAGGCTGGAACTCGCACGCCAGATCCACAATTACACGTCCACTGAGTGGCGATGTGTGGCCTTTTCAGACAATCACGTTTCATGCTCCTTCGGACAAATGACCTTTGGTGTGTACGGCACTGCAAAAATCGTCGAAAGGGCCAATGCGGGGGAGGGAGCGCTATGATCTGGAGAATGTTTTCGTAGCATTCGCTGGGTGATCTCGTCATTTAAGAAGGCACAACGGACCAACACAAATATGCAGCCGTGTCCACCCCTCCGTGCAATTTGTTTTCTCCTTGGCTCGATGGCATATACCAACAGGACAATGCCATCACACAGCTGGTAGTGCACTTCTGTGGTTCTAAGACCACAAGGTTTAGTTTACTCCCCTGACCACCAAACTCCCCGTATTAAAGCCCAACCTGTGGGACCACCTCGATCGGGCTTTTCGCGTCATAGATTCGCACCCGAGAAACCTAGCGCAGCTGGCTACGAAACTGGAGTGAGCTTGGCTCTACAGCCCTGTCGGAACCTTCCAGAGCTTCATTCACTCTCTTCCTGCACGTTCGCGCCGTAAAAGGTGGTTGTCCGGTCTTTTGATCGGTGGGTACAAAACTGAACGACCTGTATTTTTCATAAATTTTAATGCAAGTTCATTGATTGTGAAACAGGAAAAAAATTCAGTCTACAGTGGTAAGAACTGTACTAACATGTACGAGAGACAATAATGATTATCGTTATAGAGATAATTTTATCGATTCAAAATCTCTTTGGATCATTCTAAGTCATACGTGGCGTAATTTCTGAAGATTCTCTTTTTGCGGTACTGTGTTTTACTACGGCCGAGGAGACACCATGTGAAATTCCTGAGCAATGACAGCAGGCGTGGTGAGTTGCTGTTTCTTGTGCAATTAATTCAGTCGTCTCAGTCGGCGGTTGGCGCAGCCAGCAGTAATGATCTCTGGCCAGAGATTTACGATAATCGCCGACAGGCAGCTCTCTGAGGCGCTGTCAACCTGCAATAAAACATTCCAGCCGCTCGCTGCTGCTGTAGCACTCAGTCCTCTGAGGCAATCTGACGAAGTCCAATTATGTCCACGGCTGAAGGAGATATCCCTAATAAAAAAAGACTGTCAGGTGTCTAGTGTGATTGAATTCACAACAAAATTGTTCCTGTAAATGCTGTAAATCAAGACGTGTATGCCAGAAAGAGGTAACTTAGTATTTAAAGAACCCACGCAATTTTTTTCTCGTTTGATGTCTACGTCAACGAAATGGCGCAGAACATTGCGGTGTTGCGTATCAGCACAGACGAGTGATGTATAACTTCTCCGACGAATGATGCTCAAGAGCAATGAAACAATGCAATAATTCGTCATATAGGAGAGCACAAGTATTATGTGAATTTATTATGTATTCCTCATGTGGCGAGTCATTTCGAGAGACGACTCGTGTCTTCGGGGTGGGGCGTCCATCGCAGTAACTTCGCGAAAGTACCTTTGTGGACATTTGTGTACACTCCATTATGTATAGTTAGCCCACGTTGAAGTAATACGTAGGCCATGGAGCAAAAGCCACCATCGACTGAAAAAAAAGGAAATTGTAAATTTATCCTTTCTTATTTCGAACCGTGAAGTTCACATTTACTTTCATCTTCTGAGATACAAGGTTACTGTAATTTTCTTGCAGAATCGCTCTTTGTTATGAAAAGTGAATTGTGTTTTAATTGAAGAACAAATGGCACGTAGATCTGAGAAGCGTCGTATTCAGTTACGACAGAAAATATTGTGCTAAATTCTTGACTTCCTGCATATACTGCAGACGCAGAAGACGAAGTCCGATGTTTCTAGATCCCATATTCTATCAAGGGACTGATGAATAACAAAACAACTTTTTTAATAGTCATTACTTGAAACTAATTTAAACTGTATAGATTACCCATCAACGTAAGGAACATTACATTCTGGCGCCCAGATGGCAGGATCCAGAACAATTAGTACTGGAAGTGAATTAAGTTGATGAGGAATAGCAAAAGTGTTCACAAAACTGGATTAAGAAGAATGTGAATTTTAGTAGAAGATATATTAGAAAATAGTGTGGTTGTCCTAGACAGACGAGAAAACAACAGAACGTCAAGAAAAACTGCGTACCTAAAGAGGAGCAGTGAACGTCAAACGCCGGCCGGTGTGGCCGAGCGGTTCTAGGCGCTTCAGTCTGGAACCGCGCGACCGCTACGGTCGCAGGTTCGAATCCTGCCTCGGGCATGGATGTGTGTGATGTCCTTAGGTTAGTTAGGTTTAAGTAGTTCTAAGTTCTAGGGGAATGATGACCTCAGATGTTAAGTCCCATAGTGCTCAGAGCCATTTGAACCATTTTGAACGTCAAACTTTCAAGAAGAGATGATTTTGCCGACAAATAACAAAGTTACCGGAAAAATATACGTTGTAGAGCTATAGAGGTGTACTAAGCCGACGAGACAAGAGTAGCAGCTGACAACTTCTAAGGACGACTACTTTTTTTACTGGTTGTCCAGCTACTGCGCAACAGTGTCAGCAGCAGTTGCTTAACAACCTGTAGCCATATTGTCTCACTGAATGCAGCATACGTGATAAATTTTTTGTGCAGTGGTACTGTGTGTTCAGTACAGTTGAAGCTGATTCTGTTTTTGTGAAACAAAAGAATTTATCCACACCTTGACTGCTGTTGACTTGGGAAAAGTTATAGTAAACTTAATACTGTTTTACCAGTACACCAGTGAAAACCAGAAGAATGGAAAGGTATTAAATATTCTTGCAGATTTAAAGGCTTATGGTGATGAATTAAATGTTTTCTAGAAGTTTCAGGGCGAGTAATTAAAGGCCGCATTACAAGCATCTAATGAGGAAATACATCTTTAAGCCATTATGTTAGATGCATACATTACATTAATGAATCACGTCTGTGAGACAAAAAATTGATTTGTTTACTTATTTAGCCTGACCTGATTAGGTTCAAATGGCTCTGAGCACTATGGAACTTAACTTCTGAGGTCATCAGTCCCCTAGAACTTCGAACTACTTAAACCAAACTAACCTAAGGACGTCACACACATCCATGCCCGAGGCAGGATTCGAACCTGCGACCGTAGCGGTCCCGCGGTTCCCAACTGTAGCGCCTAGACCCGCTCGGCCACCCCGGCCGGCTGACCTGATTAGGGCCCTCCCTTACATCGGAGGAGCGTTGCAAACATACAGTACATTTTTTACATCAGAGTTACCTAAGAAATAACAATTTTAATATGATAAATAGTATTAAAATGATTTCAGTGCCAATAGCAACAATGTGAGCAAATAATGATAATAATATTGGCACAAATAAAAAGAATTTCTAGGTGTAGAAAATAGATGTTTTCTGATATAGCGAGTTCTGGGAAAAGGAATTTAAGGATACTGGACCAGCTGAGAATACTAGGAAATGGGGACGATCTGGTTGGTAAGAAGGATGTGCAAGAGTAACGTGTGCATACAGGGACAATAGCAATCATTATTGTTGCTGTAGTAGTCATTAACTGTCTTCTGAAAATGAAGTTGTTATTCAGTTCTCTAATATAATTCGAGAGAGTGTTTCAGAGTCGGGTTGCTGCTACTAGACGGACTTCGAAAAAGTGGCTAAATGATGGAGTGAGACAAAAAGATTTTGCATTGATGACAACGGGTGTTTATATCATGTTGTTCAGACAAGAACGGTAAGGTCGAGGAGAGATATGCGGAACAATGTATGCTGAGAAGACAGTAGAAAAGACAGGGAGTATAAAATCTCTGGGCTTGTCTGCACGCAGCCAGGATAGCTGTACACATGATGGTGAAATAGAGCAAAGAGTCGAATATAGGGTGTCCCAGCTATCTTGTCCACCCAAAATATCTCTGGAACAATAACAGCTATTGGAAAACGACTTTCACTGGTAGCAATGTAGGGCTGGGGCCCATGAATGTACCTATTTGGAAACATTCTAAAACGAAAGCATCTGTGTCTTTTAACACAAACTTATGTCTTTTTAAACGTACCTCCTATATTTTTTCTTCAACAATCCATAGCATGACAAAGCACATACACAATGGCGTTGATTGCATCGCAATATTCCCGTTACATCCCGAGATATTGAGACGCGAAGTTGACGCTTGAAACACCCGACATTCCTGAGGCTCAGGCGTGAACCCCATGCTGCCCGTAATCGCGATGTGATTGACATGCGTAATCACACTTCCATACTTATCAAGAGGTCCGAAACGAATAATACGGTCTGCTGCCATCCTGCATTAACGTCGTATATTCCAGCGGGTATTTATCCCATAGGCTAGGGGTGATGCGGTTCTGTAACATATCTGTGTACCGCAACGTTAGTCACAAAGTTAACTTCACTTATCGTTAATCCGTTACTAAAAAGGTAATGCCGTTCAACGTTAAAACTTTACTTCACTGTAGATCTAACGCAAGTGACAGTTAATCATTCACTCGTAATAGTAAAATTCATGTTGATGTTTTTAGTGAAACGAGCAAGTGGACTAAAAGTTTTACCGTTGTTTAGGTAAAAATGTTTTGATTTAGGAAGTTCAGGTAGGACATAGAAGATGAATGTAAACATGTTTAACCAATTAGTTTTGTTATCACATAATTATCAATGTTATGTTTATCTAATGCGTTAAATGACAAATTGTTGCAAACAAATGTTTCTTAACATCACTGGGTAAAATGGCCCTTTGTAGAAACTTCCACTGTGATACCAGCACTACATACTAAACATAGCGTTCACATCTCATGCTCAAAGTGATGCCCATTGGCTTGCATACATAGGGTCACTCTGCGGATGAAGGATGCCCTACTTCGTGCTACTGTTTCCTCTTTGATGGCTGCACAAGCATCAACAATGCGTTGCTTCATGTCCTCTGGTGTTGTTAGTTCATGTTGGTAAACAGCATCCTTCACTGCTCCCCAAAGAAAATAATCCAGCGGTGTAAGGTCCGGAGATCGGGCAGGCCACCTAACTGGGCCACCTCGTCCTATCCACCTACCAGGGAACTTACGGTTCAGAAGTCGTCATGCTCGTAAGGCGTTATGTGCAGGACATCCGTCATGCTGATACCACAAGACCATTCTCCGGTTCAGAGGTACGGTGTCCAAGAGAACAGGAAGATTATGTCGTATAAATCTGGACTATTGTCTGCCATTTTGGATGCCATTTATAAAGAAAGGTCCGATAATGGTATCTCCAATAATCCAACACCAAACATTAACTTTCCACGGACGTTGATGCTCTACCTGACGGAGCCATTTTGGATTGTCTGCGGACCAATAATGCATATTCCTCATATTGACAATTCCTTTGTTGGAGAATGATGCCTCGTCGGTAAAGAGAACATCTGCAAAAAAATTTGGATTAGTCAGAAGTTTTTGCTGAGCCCACCGACAAAATGTTACCCTATTGCGGAAGTCATTTCCATGAAGATCCTGGTGTAAATGAACATGGTAAGGATGAAATTTATGACGTTTAAGAATACGCTGTGCACTTGATTTCGACACACCAACTTCACGTTCAATTTGACGAGTGCTGATTTGAGGATTCACAGCTATGGTAGCGAGCACAGCAACTTCAGCACGTTCATCTGTGCGTGTTCTAGGACGATGTCGAGGTCTTGGATTTAAGCTACCCGTTTCACGTAGACGAGATGTGAGACGACCAAACATCCGGCGCGAAGGCGATGGCTTGTCAGGGAATCGTCTTCTGTACAGTCGTTCTGCCTGAACAGCATGTCGTCCACCTACAACAGGGTACAGTACAGGTATGTAGAGTAGGGTAAAAAACAGAAATATTAACTTAATAATCACAATGTTCGCTAACAGTACTATCAACAAACAAGCAATCTCATAACGTATTTCCCGTCAACGTACATTCTCCATAGATCAGCAGCATTTCTACCATATCTTCATGTGTGTACATTATACTGTACAGTATAAGTTCCACAACACAACGTTTATTCACAATGTGTACTACCTCCGTGCCGTCACTAGATTACTCTGATGCACTACTACACTGGCAAGCGGTGTACTGCACGCCAAAGCAACAACAAATGGGATGCTCGGAGGGTGATGGAGTACAGGAGTTTGCATGGGTCGCAAATCATAAACAAGGCGAAGTGGTAACTGTGGCAGTAGTGGGAACTGCGTTGGACACTTGACTAGGTAGAGCCAGGCCCTGCGCGATAGGCACAATGGGTCATATAACGCAATAGATAAACCTTATTTTTTGTGTGCAGGATAAATAAGACAATCTGACGGGTGTACACCGATCGGTACTGGTTCATATTGTGTACGGAAATACGTAAAACGTGCAAGAGGGAAACCATTATGTGCTTATGAGAGTTGATGGCAGCAGACCGTATTATTCGTTTCGGACCTCTTGATAAGTATGTAGGTGTGATTACACATGTCAATCACATCGCGATTACGGGCAGCATGGGGTTCGCGCCTGAGCCTCAGGACGTGCGCTAGCAGCTCATGTCGGGTGTTTCAATCGTAACTTCGCGTCTCAATATCTCGGGATGTAATGGGAATATTGCGATGCAACCAACGCCATTGTGTATGTGCTTTGTCATGCTATGGATTGCTGAAGAAAAAATATAGGAGGTCCATTTAAAAAAACATAAGTTTGTGTTAAAAAACACACACACACACACACACACACACACACACACACATATATATATATATATATATATATATATATATATATATATACCAGTTACAGGCGCCGTGAGCTTTCCCGAGAAAGATCTTGCAGCATAATATCCTTGTAATCAGTTATTGGAAATATAAGTGTTTCTTTCCTTTTTAGGTCAAGAGGGAAGAGCTTCTTATATTTTTGTAGGCTGTGGAGAGATGCTGATTCCTTCTTGCACAATGCAGTTACGTGCTTAGTCCAATTTAGATTTTCATCTACTATTATTCCTTGACTCTTTGCTGAAGGAGGGAAGTTGATATTTAGGATTAAAGATGGCCGTGATTACCGATATTTCTGGCTATTGAGGCTAGAATGACCAACTAGTACCGTTTGTGTTTTGGAGGGGTTGAGCTTTAACCCTACACTCCACACCCATTTTGATAGTGCACACCAGTCAGTACTGAGATTCTCGATAGCTGTCTTCAAGTTCATTAGTTTTGCAATTAGATGCGACTGAAAGTCATCAGCGTACATGTGTTATTTGCAGTAGGGGAAACTGGTGACACATCATTAGCGTACAGTGAAAAGAGTACAGGACCTAACACTGAACCCTGGGGGTCGCTTGATATTTCCTGCTCCCATTGTCACTTTATGGTGTGGGACATGACGTACTGCTGGCGAGATGTCACAATGGTGTATGTAAACATTCTGACATGTTCGAACAGTCTGATTTAATTAAAAATGAAGTACTGCATATTCTAACGATTTAACATTCTGGTGGCCACATTGGTGCCTCACGCCTAAAGACGTGTGCCTGGCGCGGGCTGGCGGTGAAACATCCATCACTAGGCGTGTGGCCGTTACAGATTCGGACGAAATAGACCTTGTACATCCCATTTTTACAACGTCGGACAAATGCAGTAATGAATTAATTCAACAAAAAGTTTAGTCAGATACTGAGCTTTATATTGATACTACACTTTCGTCAGGTATTGTATGTGAACAGTCTGTACAAGAATAACTTTGTCATTTCTAATTTAGTTCACAGCTACTACTGAATTGTTGGGACACATATATAAATGGATTTGGCTATCCATTATTGTTTGATATCGTTTTATGAGAAATATACGTTTTCGCAGAGAACTTTTATTCATAACTTAGTATTAACGTTAACTGAGGAGGTGAGGTCACTTCCAAAAAGAAAACAGTGAGATTCAGTTGTACACTTAAAATTTAATTGCGCGCTGTGAATAGTAATAAATTTAAATATAGACCTCACGGAGATAATTTCGTTATATCCACATGCCGTGTCTTGATGGGATTCACATTCTTTGTGAATTTTGTAGAGTGATGCCTACAGAGCTTGAGTTGACCATTGTATTTCTTCACGTTTCGCTTTCTGTGCAATGATCATCTTCTTCTACTATCGCGTATACATTAATAACGTTTTCTTCTGCTACCTATAACTATTATTTTACCGAAATATCATCAGACAGGTTATACAATGGAACGTATCACTTTCAATTTGAGAAATGTGTTTCGTAAACTATTCTGCTTTCAGCACCTGACAGAGTTAGGCTAGCATCCTACTGTCGTAACTGGGATAGTGATTCTTTGCTCAAAGTTAAACCACAGACATATACAGTACTCTTGATAATGATCGCTATTCTAGCGTCATTCTACAGCTATCATATGTTTTCATTTATTGAGTACACGGAGAATGTCTCTGGTAATTTTATCAGTACATACTGTGTGAAATCTGAATCATGCTTAAACGATGCAAATACTTGATGGTTTAGAACAGAATTTACATAAATTTAACATTCAGATATTTGTGATTATTTTTCACATGTGATACTGGTGTTGTTCGATACCAACAATTTTTTATGAGAGTAATTAATTTTATATCATTATGTAGTGCAGAACAATGTCAATTTGCCTATATTAGCAACGTCACTTTGGTTAATAGATGATTGCACAAGGCACCTGACAGAGAATGCGAGCTATACAGGAAATGTTGCGAATACGAACAACTATCAGCCATATAAGGGAATGACAAAAATTAAAATTTGTGCCGAATCGGGACTCGAACCCGGATTTCTCATTTAACGCGAGCGGTCGCCTTAACCGCTTTGGCTATCTGTGCACGAATCGCCGGCAGACCCAAGCTTTCACATGTCGTCATCCTTGTGTCACAACCTGCACTCGTATGCTACGCATATTTCCGTCCAGGAAGGACATGTTTATTGAGAGTCGAGGACTTGGTATTGGCGAATAAGAGTGCCATTGTTATTAAGAAATACGATGCAATTTTCCTTCGGAAATGCATGCACCTTCTCTAATGCGCTAACAGATTCTAAGACAAAACCAAACTATGCACCACGAAGGGTTTATCCAAATGGGACGGAAATCGGTAGACGTGACGTACATGTATAGACAAACAAATGATTACAGTTTCAGAAAAGTTGAATGATATATTCAAGAGTAAGAGCTTCAAAAATTGAGCAAGCTAATAACGCCTTGGTCCGCCCCTGGCACGTCTGCACGCAGTTATTCGGCTTAGCATTCGTTGTAGAGTTGTGTAGGTCCTTCCCAGAGTTATCGTTCCAAATTCTGTCTAAGTGGTGCTTCATGTCGTCAAATTCCCGATCTGTTTCTAGAGCTCTGCCCGTTATGCTCCAAACGTTTTGAATTGTGGCGAGATTCCGTGGCCTTGCTGGCCAAGGTAGCGTTTTCCAGTCACGAAGACAAGCGATAGAAACGCTCCTCTCGCCGTGGACGGGCGGGCATTTTCTTCTTGAAATATAAGCCCAGGATGGCTTGCCGTGAAGGACAAAAATATGGGGCGTAGAATATCGTCGACGTACCTCTGTGCTTTAAGGAAAACACCAAAGAGTTCCTATTATGAAAAAAAATGTCACCCCAAACCGTAACCGCTCGTTGTCGGGACGTACGGACGGCGACAGTCACTTTGGTATCCCACTGCTGGTTGTCTCCACACACGTCTTCACCCAGAAATCTCATTGAATGTAATATAACTGTCTTCAGTGATGAGTCCCGCTTCGAATTTGCGCCCAATGATCGGCGGAAATGTGGCTGGAGACAAGTGGATAGCAGTGGGATGCCATCATTGTTATTTTGTGTCTAGAGGAAATCTAAAATAAGTATGCTTTGTGATTTTTTAAGAATACATATGCCTAGAAAACGATTGAGTCTTTCTCAGTACACAAGAACGACCAAAAGACTGAAGACTATGCGGTCTCAAGACTCGATTGTTCTTGGGGCGAGACTTGCTACAGCTCGAGGACACCAGGCTTCAACTAGCTCTCTGGAAACCGACGCGAGACGTAACTCTGATCGATAGCCTCATTCATTCATGCGTTATCTCGCTCCGCAGAACCCTTCAGTTTCAGAGGCTTAAAGTTACGCTACTGGCCATTAAAATTGCTACACCAACAAGAAATGCAGATGATAAACGGGTATTCATTGGACAAATATATTATACTAGAACTGACATGTGATTACATTTTCACGCAATTTGGGTGCATAGATCCTGAGAAATCAGTACCCAGAACAACCACCTCCGGCCGTAAAACAGCCTTGATACGCCTGGGCATTGAGTCAAACAGAGCTTGGATGGAGTGTATAGGTACAGCTGCCCATGCAGCTTCAACACGATACCACAGTTCACCAAGAGTAGTGACTGGCATATTGTGACGAGCCAGTTGCTCGGCCACCGTTGACCAGACGTTTTGAATTGGTGAGAGATCTGGACAATGTGCTGGCCAGGGCACCAGTCGAACATTTTCTGTATCCAGAATGGCCCGTACAGGACCTGCAACACGCGGTCGTGCATTATCCTGTTGAAATGTAGGGTTTCGCAGGGATCGAATGGATGGTAGAGCCACGGGTCGTAACACATCCGAAATGTAACGTCCACTGTTCAAAGTGCCGTCAGTGCGAACAAGAGGCGACCGAGACGTGTAACCAGTGGCACCCCATACCATCACGCCGGGTGATACGCCAGTGTGGCGATGACGAATACACGCTTACAATGTGCGTTCACCGCGATGTCACCAAACACGGATGCGACCATCATGATGCTGTAAACAGAACCTGGATTCATGCGAAGCAACGACGTTTTGCCATTCGTGCACCCAGGTTCGTCGTTGAGTACCCCACCGCAGGCGCTCCTGTCTGTGATGCAGCGTCAATGGTAACCGCAGCCATGGTTTCCGAGCTGATAGTCCATGCTGCTGCAAACTTCGTCGAATTGTTCGTGCAGATGGTTGTTATCTTGCAAACGTCCCCATCTGTTGACTCAGGAATCGAGACGTGGCTGTACGATCCGTTTCAGCCATGCGTATAAGATGCCTGTCATCTCGACTGCTAGTTGGGATCCAGGACGGCGTTCCGTATTACCCTCCTGAACCCACAGATTCCATATTCTGCTAACAGTCATTGGATCTCGACCAACGCGAGCAGCAATGTCGCGATACGATAAACCGCAATCGCGATAGGCTACAATCCGACCTTTATCAAATTCGGAAACGTGATTTCTCCCCCTTAAACGAGGCATCACAACAACGTTTCACCAGACAACGCCGGTCAACTGCTGTTCGTGTATGAGAAATCGGTTGGAAACTTTCCTCATGTCAGCAGGTTGTAGGTGTCGCCACCGGCGCCAACCTTGTGTGAATGCTCTGAAAAGCTAATCACTTGCATATCACAGCATCTTCTTCCTGTCGGTTAAATTTCGCGTCTGTAGCACGTCATCTTCATGGTGTAGCAATTGTAATGGCCAGTAGTGTACTTCTGGCCAACGTAACATCGTAGAAGCGAAAAGTTGACAGGACGTAATGAAGAGAGCGGGTTTTTATACTCTGAACCCGCTTATTCCTTAACGTTTGCCATTACAGTTTAAATAAGTAAAATTTCCAATGATCCTGTATTATGCCCTGACCACAAACAAAGCAGAGGGCCAGACGCTGTGCGGACATGGTCTTTGGCGTCTCTCGCTTTTCACATGGCCAGAGCTGAATGACTCCATCCCCTTTTAGTGATGCAGACAAGCTCTTTATTCATGTCCCCAATCATACTGCTTGATACATTGCGTATGAAGATGGTTTATTAGTCAAAAATAAATGCGACATGTAGGAAATCTCAGGTGCAGCTATAAATAAATACCCAGGCAACGCCAGGTTTCTCAGCTAGTCAGCAATAAAGAGCCTGTATCTGAACACACAGATACACTGTCCACTCAGGTTAATGTGACAACCTGTTAAAATTCTGAACAGCCATCTTTTTCAGCGTGCACCGCTTCGAGACGTGCAGGAAGAGAGTGAGGTTCTGGAAGGTGCCGACAGGGATGCGGAGCCTTGCGGAATCTAGTGCCGTAGCCAAGCTGCTCTACGTTTCTGAGTTGAGGATGCGTGGTGCGAAGATCCCGACCGAAGTGGTCCCACAGACTGTTGATTGGGTTTTAATCTGGGAAGTTTTGTGGCCAGAGGCGTATGGTAAACTCATCCTGTTGCTCTTTGAACCACACGTGTCCACTGCGAGCTGTGTGGGATGTTGCAGTATCCTGCTGGTGGATGCCATCGTGCCGTGAAAAAACAAACTACATGTCCGGGTGGACATGGTCCCTAAGGATAGATGCATACTTTTATTGATCCGTACCTCCTTCTAGAATGACGAGATCCTCCAGGGAACACTACGAAAAATTTTCTCCAAACAAACATGCTCCCTACTCCAGCCCCAAACATGCCTATGGCCAGCTGTCCTATGGAACATAAATCGTGATTCAGCTAAAAAGGCCGCCTATGGCCACCCAGCGGACATCTAATTGCGGCATTGGCAAGCAAATTCTAGCCTTCGTCTCCTATGTAGAGCATTCGGCACGGGTGCACGAACCAGGCACACGGCAACTCTCGCTGAACGGTCTTTGAGGAGACACTGTTGGTAGCCTCTTGGTTCATCTGGGCGGTCAGTTGCTCAACCGTTGCACGAACAGCCCATGGTACACCACAGCTGCTTCGGCGCTGGTTTTGGATAGCCCCATTTTGCCATGCACGATATACTTTAACCTCGGTGACACGCAAACGGTTCACCAACTTAGCTGTTTTGGAAATGCTTCCAACCTCGGTTCGAAAGCCAGTGATCATCCTCGTTTGAACATCAGTCAAATCTCCCCATTTCCTCATTACGGCAACGACTGAACTGTTTTCCACGTCTCCCCTACACGCTTTGTATACCCGCCTCTGCTACTGCTGCCACCTACCGTCTTTGAGTTGTTATTGCACGCTGACGTCCAACATAGCTGGTGGCCACATTAATGTCAGTGGACCGCCTAGTTCCGCGATAAGGAAAAGAGGAGAGGGTATTAATTATAAATCAAGGAGTGAGACGAGGAGGTAGCCTTTCTCCGACACTGTTTTATGCATATTGAGATGACACCATTCGTATGTGACAAAGTACACTTCCAACACAAGGTATTAACTTAGAACAAAGCGAATGGATTAATACGCGTGTATTTGCCGACCACCTGCTGCTTGAAAAGATGGACTGCACACGGCGTTACATAAGTCGCTGATGTGCTCAACACAAGATAATCTAAATATTTCCATAAATACACAGTCACAAAAAAAACGGACACGTAGAAAGACGACATTGATTTTTATCCGATGACGGCACGTGCCACCTGGGGAATAGTAAATGTACTTATAACGGTTTCAAAGTCATCCGCCAACAGATAGCGTAGCGGCATAGCTACCAGAGAGCTATGTCTGTGTCTACCCTTTAACAGAGAATGTTCAGGGCCAGAAGGCTCAATGTGGTGTAGACGTGCGAAGCAAGTAGGACACCATGCCACGGAGACGCACTCATGTTTCCCATAGCCAGCTGAGCGAGTTTGAATGAGGTCAGATTGTGCCACTCAGAGTGGCGGGATGGTCCTTTCGGAAAACTGCCACACAAATTGGACGTGCTGTGTCAGCTGTGCAACGGTGCAGGTGTCAGTGATCACGTGAACATTCTCAGACCCCTGGACGAGGTTCTGGACGTCCACGCAGCACAGACGAGCGCCAGGATCGTCGTATTGTAAGGGCGGCAGTGGCAGATCGCACAGCTACCAAGGCACAGATAAGAGGGCTTGTGAGCCTAGACGTGTCAACACGAACTGTTGGGAACCGGTTATTAGGAGTGGGACTACGGACACACACGCCTTTAGTCCGTCTTCCAATAACACCACAGCATCGAAGTGCACTGCTCGTCTGGTGCCGTCAGAGGATGACTTGGAAAATGGAATGCCATGCTGTGTTCTTCAGCGATGAAAGCAGATTCTGCCTGCACGCAACTGATGGTCTTTTGATCATACGACGTAGGCCTGGTCAGTGCTGCCTGGTAAAGTGCATGTGTCCAACACACACTAGCCCCATCCACTGCAATGGGGCTAGTGTGTGTTGGACAAATGCACTGGGATGTACTTGTAGTCTGGTTGCGATAAGCTACCACTCTCTTTCACTTTTGGTGTTCCTGGAGAGGGCTCGGTACGTACAGAATGCTGTTAGAAAAAAACGGTTCAAATGGCTCTGAGCACTATGGGACTTAACTTCTGAGGTCATCAGTCCCCTAGAACTTAGAACTACTTAAACCTAACTAACCTAAGGACATCACACACATCCATGCCCGAGGCAGGATTCGAACCTGCGACCGTTGCGGTCGCGCGGTTCCAGACTGTAGTGCCTAGAACCGCTCGGCCACTCCGGCCGGCATGCTGTTAGACCCGCTCTTCTGACGTTCTTGCAACATGAAGGTAATTTGTTATTCCAACAGCATAACGTTCGCCCACTCGTTGACCATGAAACGTAACGCACTGTGCAGAACGTGCAGCAACTTCTCTGGCCAGCACAGTCTCCGCACTTGTCTCCAGTGGAGCACGTGTGAGATATGATGGAGGGAGAAGTGACTCATGTGACTCGCCAACCAACTCTCACAGAACTACGTGAACAGGTCGATCAGGGCTGACATAAAGTATCCCAGGACAGTATTCGCCATCTGTACGATACACTGGGTGCCAAAGTCAGCGCCTGCAGTGCCGCCCATGGAGGCTACACCACGAGGTGTTTCACCGTGGGTCGATACCTGTTACGTCAGTATCGCTTGTGCTATTGATCTGTAAATGAAATCATTTCATGTACTCCACATGCACTGATGCAACAATAAATCTTGAGTGAATTGGAATCCTCCAAAATAGTGTCCTGATTTTTTTCTGGCGGACGATGGCTTTCTTAGGGAGAAACCCTCTAAGAGCTAAAATAATGATCAATAATAAACCAACTGAACAAATCTGTAACTTTAGCTATCGTACCTGGGATATAATATATCGTTGGACAACGTGAGAGACATAGATATTAAATTGAATAACTTCCTAATGATATGCGGCACCACACGAAGAGCTTTAAAATTCGGAGCCAGGATGGACACTCAGCTCAGGTTCCATGATATAATGGTTGTCTGTGTGGTTTTATGAAAATTAGTTGTGGCTAATGAGAGAGAGAGAGAAAGAGAGATAAAAGCCGCGTTCAAACGGCGGAAACGAATTTTTTTATAGTCTGTAAAAGGATGTCCTGAACTAGATCGATGTAGAAATGAAGATATTGTAGCAGAGTTGCAAATATATAACATAAATGATGCAATACATACTGCATAAAGATGGACGTCCTTCTAGAACGTATGAGTGAAAAAGACTTCCGACAGCAGCAAGTGATAGAAGCCAATCGGAAGAAGAAATGTGGGAAACGCAAAGAAAAGATGGAAATAAATCTTATGAAGACGGAATAAACCATGTTCATAACTCCGTAGAAAGAGTAACGTTCCTTACGTTTCACTGTCTAGATAGATATTTCCTCCACTTTTTATTCTGTAAGGCACAGAGAAAAACTCCTTAATTGGGACGCCGTGTTTACTAGCATACAGTACAATCTTCTGGTAGTAGCTGTACTGTAGAGATATACTGTGTGTTTGTTTTAAACTGGAACAATAACATAACTCGAATAATACACACTGTGCGAAAAAAATGTTCCAGAAGAAAAGTTAATATTTTCACGTCTGTCCGTGCTAAAATTGGCCACCCCCTAAACTGCCCCCTTCCCCATGGAGGTCATCTTATAATTTTGAAATGGAAACTGACAGTTTTAGTGCAGATTCGGATTCTACGCCAAAAAATCAATAGGGTTTACCAAAAACATTTTTCGATTTGTGTCCGCAGCTCGTGGTCATGCGGTAGCGTTCTCGCTTCCCACGCCCGGGTTCCCGGGTTCGATTCCCGGCGGGGTCAGGGATTTTCTCTGCCTCGTGATGACTGGGTGTTGTGTGATGTCCTTCGGTTAGTTAGGTTTAAGTAGTTCTAAGTTCTAGGGGGACTGATGACCATAGATGTTAAGCCCCATTGTGCTCAGACCCATTTTTCGATTTGTGGCAGAAAGCACTGCAATCGGCAAAATTTAGTTTTTCTCGGTTTTTGCAGTTAAGAGCTGATTCATTTGATTCTACTTTACATTTTAGATAAAAGTGTAATTATTGTTCTAAACAGTTAATATAATTGCCAAAAGTTTATTTTAGTTTTGCAAATTTGATTGTAGAGAACAACTTTTACGTTTAGACACCTAAAAGACTGGCAAATAAGCAACATTTAACGTAATATAGTTTTCTGATCTCTTCGGGGTTGATTTCGGTGAATGCCCTCCAATCTCACGATCAGGGAGACTGATTTCGGTGTGTTCTTCCACCAAACGCCGTAACTCGAGCGCCGATTACAGTGTCATCTACCGCAAATTGAAGAAAGTTGTTCAGATAAACCCGAGGGTGTTTTGCATAGAATACGAATCTGCAATAAAGAAAGACGTTTTCCCATTTAATAAATTTACCCCCTAGATTGGTTCGAGGGTTTGGGGGGTTGCCAGTTTTAGCAGACAGACGACCCCTCTGAAAATATTACATTTTCATCTGGAACAATGTTTTCACACGATGCGAATTTTTCGAGTTATTCCAAATTAAAACAAACATCCTGCATACAGGAGCTGACAGCTCTGAGTTAACTGATTAGCAGGGGACTTGTGTCTCTCCGGTGCTGTAACTACACTATGTGATCAAAAGTATCCGGACACCCCAAAAAACATAATGTTTTTCATATTAGGTGCATTTTGCTGCCACCTACTGCGAGGTACTCCATATCAGCGACCTCAGTGGTCATGAGACATCGTGAGAGAGCATAATGGGGCGCTCCATGGAACTCACGGACTTCGAACATAGTCAGGTGATTGGGTGTCACTTGTGTCATACGTCTGTACGCGAGATTTCCACACTCCTAGACATCCCTATGTTCACTATCTCCGATGTGATAGTGACGTAGAAACGTGAAGAGACACGTACAGCACAAAAGCGTACAGGCCGACCTCGTCTATTGACTGACAGAGATCGCCGACAGTTTAAGATGGTCGTAATGTGGAATAGGCAGACATCTATCCAAACCATGACACAGGAATTCCACTGCAAGTACTATGACAGTTAGGCGGGAGGTCAGAAAACTTGGATTTCATGGTCGAGCGGCTGCTCATAAGCCACACATCACGCCGGTAAATGCCAAACGACGCATGGCTTGGTGTGAGGGGAGCACACATTGGACGATTGAACAGTGGATAAACGTTGCATGGAGTGACGAATCACGGTACACAATGCAATGCGGCGATCCGATGGCAGGGTGTGGGTATGGTGAATGCCCGGTGAACGTCATCAGCCAACGTGTGTGAGCGGTGGTGTTATGGTGTGGTCGTGTTTTTCATGGAGGGCGCTTGCACCCTTTGTTGCTTTGCGTGGCACTATCACAGCACAGCCTTACATTGATGTTTTAAGCATCTTCTTGCATCCCACTGTTGAAGAGCAATTCGGGGATGGTGATTGCATCTTTCAACGCGGTGGCGAAGTGGTTACACGACAGTAACATCCCTGTAATGGACTGGCCTGCTCAGAGTCCTGACCTGAATCCTATCGAACACCTTTGGGGTGTTTCGAAACGCAAACTTCGTGACAGGCCTCACCGATCGTCATCGATACCACTCCTCAGTGCAGCACTCCGTGAAGAATGGGCTGCCATTCACCAAGAAACCTTCCAGCACCTGATTGAACGTATGCTTGCGAGAGTGGAAGTTTTCATCAAGGCTAAGGGTGAGCCAACACCATACTGAATCCCAGATTTACCGATGGAGGGCGCCACGAAACAGTAAGTCATTTTCAGCCAGGTGTCCGAATACTTTTGATCACATAGTGTTTGTCGGTGGTGACGGTTAACAGTTGTTCAGCTACACATAGTATAATACGCCGCTTGGAAAGGACAAGATCTGATGATAACGTTTTATTGGTACGGTGCGCATATTGGTATTTAACCTCAATTCTTCCAGAAAGCTCTTTGGATCAGATAGACTTTAAATAGTGTACAGTGTTGTATTATCTCCTTTCAGAACGATGCGATTTCTATTTTCTTTCGTCCAATTGAGAACTGCTGTTAAAGTAATTGAATTTGTGTAACAATATTAATACCACTGTGCAGTCATACGATCTTCTTGAATAAATATTATCTAGGAATTCTTGCGGCGTCAGATTTGTATCTAGTCTCGATCTTTCGATGACTTCTTCCGTCCTCGTCGGAAGATTAGATTTCATTAGACTGTTAGGTACTTAAGTTGGTCGAATTGTGCCATGGAGACGTCAAGACGTTATGGAAGTTCCAAACGCTCCAGGGTCAGTGTCCATGTCTGCGACTGAAAAAAAATGGAAATCAGCGTTTGTCGTCATTGGCCAGAAGGCCCCTTACGGTGTAGGTCCGGCCTTCTTAGTGCAGGTCTTATTACATTCGACTCTACATTGGGCGACCTGCGCGCCGGATGGGGATGAAATGGTGATGAAGACAACACAACACCCAGTCCCTGAGCGGAGAAAATCCCTGACGCAGCCGGGAATCGAACCCGGGCCCGTAGGACGGCAATCCATCACGCTGACTACTCAGTTGTCGCGGCGGACTCTGCGACTGAAGAACATCGGTAACTGTGCTGATTTCTTCATTTGGAGTCTGACCTATCTGAATTCTCTGTTGTCTTTCAGTATCAAATTTCCGCTTCCATGCATCACTAAGGTTGTAGCCACCATCTCGGTTGAATTCTGATTTCTACGCCTTCTTCGATAACAGAATCCAAGCAGGTAGACGAATGGAATAATATTTCCGTTTCATCAAACGTAATGGTATGTGTGTCCATGACGCTGTGTGCGGCAACAGCAGATTTGTCTTAATCACGATATTTAATGTATGGAGCGTTTTGAAGTTCATCTTATTCACTGACCAATGTTACTGCTACCGCAATAGCAATATATTTTGTAAATACCAGGAAAATAAAAATATACTGCCTCTACTGAAAGGTACCCTTGGTCTTGGTGTTCCCGAAATTTATGAAATACGTTGTGTATCTGGTAACAGGTACGTTGTTCATTAAGTGTGGATGATTTCACAACGTTCCACAGAGTACCGCCATCATATTAAATGCCGTAATTTCGACAAATCTGCATTTGCCGAACACAGTGTCATGAACAAATATAGCAAACGTTTCATGAAACTGAAGTATTGTCCTCTGCATCCACCTACTGGACTTCCGTCATCAAAGCAGCCGCTGAAATCAGAACTTCAGCCGAGACAGTGCCTACACCCTTAGTGGTACATGGAAACGGTCATTTCATGCTGAAAGGCAACAAGAGAAATCCGCTGAATTATCCAACACCCAACGAAATCAACGTTGCCTCCAATGTTCTTCAGTCACAGACCTATGGAAGTTCCGTGTCTCCGTCATGACTCCATGACACAGTTCACTCAACTTAAGTACCTAAACGCCTACTGAAATTTAATCTCCTGACGGGAAGGACGGAGGAAGTCATGGAAAGCTTGAGACTCAATACAAACCTGACGCGGGAAGAGCTCCCTGAAGCATGTGTTCATGAATGTCACAGCAAAATCTAATTTCTCATATGATCTCCTGTTGCAAAAAAGAGGGCAAATGGTATCGCAAGCAAGCATCATACAATATTAAATAAATTCCATATAGTCAAAACTACATTTATTATTATTATTATTATTATTATTATTAGCCAATACTCCCCAGAAATGGAAGACGTTAAGCAAATAGCTCGAGCAATTTTTCTTTGAGTTCTTCTTGTTCTTCCAATAGACTTTCATTCTTTCCGAAAAGGCTTCTTTACGCTCATCCGACTACTTTGGTCTATACTGTTTTTGTTTAGGTTGCTCTGATATAACTTCCCATTTGTCTACTTTGTGTCTGAAGCTGCCTCTTTCTAGAATGTCGGCTACTCTTATGTTTGCATTATTTACGTCCTTTCGAATTTCACCTATCCAGCTTGTGGAATTCTTAAGTGAGGTTACATTGTCTATTATTCTCTTCGTCAATTCGATTTTCTGGTAGTCGGCGGAGATTACCAAAGAATTTCATTCGCATTTTTCTAATATCAATTTCGATGTTTGAAAACTTTTTTGTTGTGTTAATTGATTGTAGCGTATAACACTCTTGGGCATGTCTCCCTCCTAGAATTTTCCTGATGATCTTTCTTTGTTTTTGATGTCTTCAAGTTGTTGTTTTCTGTCAAGGGTTAGTGTATTGTAAAGTCGAACTTTTGCCCCCCTTGACACTTATTTTTCGTTGTAGAGGTTTTGCATTAACCCTAATCCTTTTTTAACTTTTTGGAGGCGATGTTGTTTTGAGATTTTTTCAATACTTGCCGGTTCGACGAATTCTCCAACGTATTTAATGTATGGGACCCTGTTAATTTTACCATATTTTGTTTTCAAGCCGGCAATTTCTGTTTTTGAACAAAAGAATTCGGTTTTCTCAAATGAAATTTGTAAACCTACTTTTTCTGCACATTCTTTGAGAATTTCCAGCTGTTTGACTGCAGTCTGCTCATCCTCCGTTAGTATCGCCAGGTCGTCCGCCAATCCAAGATATGGTACGTAGCGATCCTTTTTGGCAACGCTCTGTCGGACCGGCTTCCAAACTACACATTTCTTAAATTCTTTCTCCCATTCTTCCATAACTTTGTCTAGAGCTACGTTGAACAGTGTAGGAGAGAGTCCATCACCTTGTCTCACACCTGTTTGAATGTCGAAAGGTTCTGAGATCTCCCCCATAAATTGTAATTTATATTTCGTGACAATTAGTGTTTGTTTTAAGGTTTTTTCGTGTTTTGGAATCTAATACCATCTCTTCTAAAATTTGGAATAGTGAGTGCCTGTCTATTGAAGCGTATGCTTTTTTTTTTTTTTTAATCTACTAGTGTGCATACTACAGGTTGTGTTCTGAAAGCTCGCATTTTGAGTATGGTTTTGAGGTTGGAAATTTGCGACCGGACATGATCAGTTCGGTCTGAATCCTGCCTGACATTCTGCTACTTTGGGTTCTAATTGCTGTTGTGTTCTATTAAAGAGATAAGCTGATAGAATTTTGTAGGTGACTGGTGTTATTATTATTATTATTATTATTATTCATCCACTGTGCAAGCTGTAATGTTAACTCATTAAGGATGCCTTGTTAGCCAGGTAAAATAAATACATAAATTAATTACGTGGAGCAGTAGGTTGACTCAGTTTGGTAAATAAGCAACGTGAGGAGCTTGCTCCCGAGATGGTGATGGTGTGCATTTTGCTCCTCCTGCAGGGAAAAGAGCGGCTACCCGCTCGACGAACGACGCCGCCGCTGCTAAGCTCCACCACGGGAGCAGACACTCTGCCGGACGCCAATGGCTGACATCGGCGGACTCGGCTGCTAAAGCTGCCAGCAACCTCAACTGTAGTCGTGACCACTCAGAGGTAAGTTGTAGAAGCTCAACTCAGGCACTACCTCTGGCACTCTCTAATTACTTTGCAAGGAAAAAGATCCGGGGGGCCGGCCGATGTGACCGAGCTTTTCTAGGCGCTTCAGTCCGGAACCGCGCTGCTGCTACGGTCGCAGGTTCGAATCCTGACTCAGGCATGGATGGTGTGATGTCCTTAGGTTAGTTAGGTTTAATTAGTTCTAAGTCTAGGGGACTGACGACCTCAGATATTAAGTCCCATAGTGCTCAGAGCATTTGAACCACTTTTGAAGATTTAGGGGTGACGGAGAAGTGCAAAAGCATCGCCGCACCCCCCCCCCCCCCCCCTCCCCCAGCCATTCCCAGATTTGGTTTAGGTACGGCTCTGTTTTCTTCCACCAGCGCCAACAACAATAATTGCACAAAAGAACAAAAATGCGAGGGCTATTCGGAAAGTAAGGACCGATCGTCGCGAAATGGAAACCATAGCGAAAGTCAAAAATACTTTACTTGCAATGGTTAACTACACCTCCCAACTACATCTCTACATATTCTGGGACATCTAACGTAGCATTGCACCAACTTTCCAATACCCTCGTCATAGAAGGCAACCGCCTGTGCTTTCTGCCAATTGTCTACCCCGATCTGCAGCTTGTTGTCTGTGCCAAAATTTTGTCTTCATAGCCAGCGGTTCATGTCAGCAGAGATGAAAATCAGAGGGAGCAGAGTACGCGCTGTATGGTGAGTGTTCAAATACTTGCCTTGGAAAATGCTATGGGAGCACCTTCATTGCCCCTGCAGCGTGCAGCCGAGAATTGTCATGAAGAAGGAAATGCATGACAGGTACGTTTTGTGGGCTGCATGAAATCAGGCGAAATCTCTTACAGGCACTAATACTTGGCGGGAGACACTATTGTTCTAGGCATCTGTACTTGCTCACTGTGCTCTCAGAACTGAGAAGAGTGACGTGACGCGATCGATGAACATACTAGAGACACTATGTAACGCTAAGGTTCAGCGGATTTCTACTGTGGTTGCCATTTCGTGATCGATCGGACTTTACTTTCCGAATAGCCCTTGTAACATATTTTGATTGCATTGTATTGGCTAACAGCATAATTCTAGATTGGTCTTGGACACTGAATTTACAATGCCACGGAAAAAAATGAGGTACCCAGATGGGGAGGAGAAAGTGGTTGAGAGCATATGTCACATTTATCTCTGTGATTAAAAAATCGACTCAAATTTACAAATAACTCGGTAGAATGAGCCCACTTATCAGTATGATGTTGCACCCCTTCTGGCCTGGATGCATGCACTAACGTCGATCAGCTGTAGAATTTTAGAACACGTATTATGTTCGAGTATAATCACTTTTCTGAAGACTAGAAATCTATTCTGTAGAAATCAGCATGGGCTTCGAAAGACGATCGTGTGAAACTCAGCTCGCGCTATTCGTCCACGAGACTCAGAGGGCCATAGACACGGGTTCCCAGGTAGATGCCGTGTTTCTTGACCTCCGCAAGGCGTTTGATACAGTTCCCCACAGTCGTTTAATGAACAAAGTAAGAGCATATGGACTATCAGACCAATTGTGTGATTGGATTGAAGAGTTCCTAGATAACAGAACGCAGCATGTCATTCTCAATGGAGAGAAGAAGTCTTCCGAAGTAAGAGTGATTTCAGGTGTATCGCAGGGGAGTGTCGTAGGACCGTTGCTATTCACAATATATATAAATGACCTTGTGGATAACATTAGAAGTTCACTGAGGCTTTTTGCGGATGATACTGTAGTATATCGAGAGGTTGTAACAATGGGAAATTGTACTGAAATGCAGGAGGATCTGCAATGAACTGACGCATGGTGCAGGGAATGGCAATTTAATCTCAATGTAGAAAAGTGTAATGTGCTACGAATACACAGAAAGAAAGATCCTTTATCATTCAGCTACAATATAGCAGGTCAGCAACTGGAAGCAGTTAATTCCATAAATTATCTGGGAGTAGGCATTAGGAGTGATTTAAAATGGAATGACCATATAAAATTAATCGTCGGTAAAGCAGGTGCCAGACTGAGATTCATTGGAAGAATCCTAAGGAAATGCAGTCCGAAAACAATGGAAGTAGGTGACAATACAATTGTTCGCCCACTGCTTGAATACTGCTCACTGGAGTGGGATCCGTATCAGATAGGATTGACAGAAGAGATAGAGAAGATCCAACGGTTCATGTCAGCAGAGATGAAAATCAGAGGGAGCAGAGTACGCGCTGTATGGTGAGTGTTCAAATACTTGCCTTGGAAAATGCTATGGGAGCACCTTCATTGCCCCTGCAGCGTGCAGCCGAGAATTGTCATGAAGAAGGAAATGCATGACAGGTACGTTTTGTGGGCTGCATGAAATCAGGCGAAATCTCTTACAGGCACTAATACTTGGCGGGAGACACTATTGTTCTAGGCATCTGTACTTGCTCACTGTGCTCTCAGAACTGAGAAGAGTGACGTGACGCGATCGATGAACATACTAGAGACACTATGTAACGCTAAGGTTCAGCGGATTTCTACTGTGGTTGCCATTTCGTGATCGATCGGACTTTACTTTCCGAATAGCCCTTGTAACATATTTTGATTGCATTGTATTGGCTAACAGCATAATTCTAGATTGGTCTTGGACACTGAATTTACAATGCCACGGAAAAAAATGAGGTACCCAGATGGGGAGGAGAAAGTGGTTGAGAGCATATGTCACATTTATCTCTGTGATTAAAAAATCGACTCAAATTTACAAATAACTCGGTAGAATGAGCCCACTTATCAGTATGATGTTGCACCCCTTCTGGCCTGGATGCATGCACTAACGTCGATCAGCTGTAGAATTTTAGAACACGTATTATGTTCGAGTATAATCACTTTTCTGAAGACTAGAAATCTATTCTGTAGAAATCAGCATGGGCTTCGAAAGACGATCGTGTGAAACTCAGCTCGCGCTATTCGTCCACGAGACTCAGAGGGCCATAGACACGGGTTCCCAGGTAGATGCCGTGTTTCTTGACCTCCGCAAGGCGTTTGATACAGTTCCCCACAGTCGTTTAATGAACAAAGTAAGAGCATATGGACTATCAGACCAATTGTGTGATTGGATTGAAGAGTTCCTAGATAACAGAACGCAGCATGTCATTCTCAATGGAGAGAAGAAGTCTTCCGAAGTAAGAGTGATTTCAGGTGTATCGCAGGGGAGTGTCGTAGGACCGTTGCTATTCACAATATATATAAATGACCTTGTGGATAACATTAGAAGTTCACTGAGGCTTTTTGCGGATGATACTGTAGTATATCGAGAGGTTGTAACAATGGGAAATTGTACTGAAATGCAGGAGGATCTGCAATGAACTGACGCATGGTGCAGGGAATGGCAATTTAATCTCAATGTAGAAAAGTGTAATGTGCTACGAATACACAGAAAGAAAGATCCTTTATCATTCAGCTACAATATAGCAGGTCAGCAACTGGAAGCAGTTAATTCCATAAATTATCTGGGAGTAGGCATTAGGAGTGATTTAAAATGGAATGACCATATAAAATTAATCGTCGGTAAAGCAGGTGCCAGACTGAGATTCATTGGAAGAATCCTAAGGAAATGCAGTCCGAAAACAATGGAAGTAGGTGACAATACAATTGTTCGCCCACTGCTTGAATACTGCTCACTGGAGTGGGATCCGTATCAGATAGGATTGACAGAAGAGATAGAGAAGATCCAACGGAGAGCAGCATGCTTCGCTACAGGATCATTTAGTAATCGCTAAAGCGTTACGGAGATGATAGATAAACTCCAGTGGAAGACTCTGCAAGAGAGACGCTCAGTAACTCGGTACGGGCTTTTGTTGAAGTTTCGAGAACATACCTTCACCGAGGAGTCAAGCAGTATATTGCTCCCTCCAACGTATATCTCACGAAGAGACCACGAGGATAAAAAAATCAGAGAGATTAGAGCCCACGCAGAGGCATACCGACAATCTTTCTTTCCACGAACAATACGAGACTGGAATAGAAGTGAGAACCGATAGAGGTACTCAAGATACCCTCCGCTACACACCGTCACGTGGCTGGCGGAGTATGGATGTAGATGTAGATGTAGATTCGGTTGATAAGGGTATCATAAAGCCGTTGTCTCCTCTTCTGAGGCAGACTGGTCGATAACTGTTGTAAATGGTTCTAGGTATCCTGGACACTGGCAATGTGACTGAACTGACATCCTAGCTAGTTCCACACATATTCCACAGATCTAGGGATCCTGCTGGCCACCAGAGTAGCTCAACATCACGCACACAGTTCCTCGAGAACCGTGCCATTTGTCGAGGAGTGTTGTCCTGTTGAAAAACGGCATCACGATACTATCCTATGGTTCTGAGAAATGAGGATGCTGAATGCCCGTGACGTATCGTTGGGCCATCAGACTTCCCTCAGTTACTAACAGCCTTCGTCTGGAGTCACATGCGTCGGTTCCCCACTATATGGCGCCAGCAGGAGTAACACCGCTGTACCTCTCTAAAATATTAGAACAGTGGGACCTCAGCCTGGGTCGCCGCCCCCCTCACCCTCGATGTTCATCCGGGGTAGTACAACACCGTGATTCGTCGCTAGGCGCTGTGCAACGCCATTTTCCAGCAGTCCAAGCTTCCCAGCCACAGCACCACACCAAACGCAGCCGTTTGTGTTGTGGTGTTAACGGAAGCCTACGCGGTGGCGGATCTGGCTGCTGCTAGTCTCCAGCCAATGGTGCGGGACGACAAAAAAATTTTGCATGTTGTCCATTACGTATTCTCGGACGGCAGGCGCAATTGTCAAGGGTTGCGATCCTTCCTTATGATGATCAGACGTGGTCGACTGGAGCCTTGGCGAAGAATATTCCTGGCCCCTCGTTCCCATGCAGTTCAACATGGGGCTACTGTCACATTCGAATGCCCCGCAAATCTGGATAACGCACGACTCGACCAGCTGGCCAAGTGAAGACCCCCGATGAGGCAACTCTGTCGCGTGTTGACAATACTGTCTCAGTCGAGTACCGCGTTGTCTCCATGTCCCTCACGGTGATCGACCAACATCTGACGATGATCATGCCTATTATATACTCTACACTAAACGTGAACAACAGTAAGGGTGGTCGTTCTACCTGTCACAGAGAACTACAACTCTTATTTATTTACATACCCGCTGACAGTAGGTACGTGTACATATTTCCACTAATATCCGACCTTGTCTTTTGGTGTTTTAATATTTTTCAGGCGGCATGTGTGTCAGGTCTTTTTTGTATCTAGTTCAGTTTTTTCATAAGGTGACTACGTTCTAAAATAGAAAATTAATGAAACACGTGTAAATGGAATGACAAATAGTCTAATTTTTCAACAAGAACAAAAGTTTTATTGAAGTGCATAAAAGAAAACCCCTCGTTGTCGTATGGGGATTCTGTGTCCACTGGTTTACTTGTCTTTTCTGTCTTCACATTAAAGCAACCAATACAGCTTTCTCTCCAATGAACTGCCTGCTGGCCGTCTCTGCGAAGTGACCAACACTAGTGTCCCATCTTACTGGTATTCCAGCAAGGCTGATACCGTCTTCTGTCTGTTCGATGTCTTGATGAAACTGCTCATCTTGTTCACATCGGACATCACGCAAATTTTCGGGATAAAAATCAGGGAGCCCGAGAAGTGAGTCTTGAGACTCATCAAACAGTCTAACTTCTTGCACTTGACACGCACAGTTGCTGAAGTAGGTCCTTTATGTTGTCAAAGTACTTAGTTACAACCTCCTTGAATCGTACCCAAAATTACACCTCGTTCACTGTCTCGTTTTATTCAAAGTTGCGTGCTGTCCCTCTTTCTCCAGCAACCTAGGGTAACTTTTTGCATTCTGTTTCTTAAATAAGAACTAAACGAGGCATTGCTCAACCAGGTATTCCATAAAAATTTAACTTCTCTAATAAACTGTTATGTCATTTTTACCGCCTTCCGTCGTTCCTTGGTTGCTTCAAAATTCAAGGAGGTAAGTTCGGTCTTTGTAACTAAATGAAAGGCAATTTGTTTTATGCCACACGCGTTTCGCTTCTTTTATTTCTGAAGCATCTTCAGTGTCGATTTACAATATTGTTAGTCCATATGTGTCCTCCTGAAGACATGTTTACTCGGTCTCCATATTCCAGATGACCGATTTTCGAGGCTTTTTCGCCCACATTTATTACAAAACTTCACTTGCACTTTTCACTGTGTGTTGAATGTGTGTATATTTACAATGTGTAGTGTAAAAGAACGCGTATGGCAAAAAAAAGACAAGCTGCCTATCGGTTAATTGCAAAGACAGAATATACACGTACGTTCATGAAAATTATCATGATTGACACAAACAAATGCATTCGATAAGTCACACAAGATACCAGCTGGTGGTATTTTATCATTTCAAAAATTTACTGTACGCTGAGTAAATGTATAAATAGCTAAATCAGTAGAGTGGCCTTTTGAAATACAAACTGTAATTGGCTAAGTATCCCATTACTACATAAGTCGGTGACAGTCCTCGCACAGTGCCTTCTCAAAACTTTTAGAAAATGACATGGAACGTGTCATTGAACTCTGTCCCAATGATTACCTTATGTCTAAGTGCACAATTTCCACAGACTTTCACTCTATATGTTGTTAGCGAAGTAATGATAACCTAACATAATTTCGGGTATTTTACAACTAGGATTAGCCCTGTAATACAATAGTCTTTCGCGGTGTTACTTCGTTTATTGTAATTAAATTATATTAAATATAGATCCTTGACTAGTTTCTACATTCCAGCGACCACTCTCCGTGAGGTCTTTGGAATATTTCTAATGTATTTCACATTAACTGAGATGAAGCTCTGCTTTAGTAATCACTATACCTCCAGCACGATCGCTGCTAATCTGTTCAAAAATGGTTCAAATGGCTCTGAGCACTATGGGACTTAACATCTGTGGTCATCAGTCCCCTAGAACTTAGAACTACTTAAACCTAACTAACCTAAGGACATTACACACATCTATGCCAGAGGCAGGATTCGAACCTGCGACCGTAGCGGTCACGCGGTTCCAGACTGAAACGCCTAGAACCGCATGGCCACACCGGCCGGCTGCTAATCTGTGCTGGCGGTTGTTCACAGATGTTACAGTGGAGTCAACATCAATCTCTACCTGACTGTATCGACTTTAGGAGTTTCGTCTCTCGTGGAACGAGTTATATTAGTGTAAAGTGCGTAACCCTAACCCTGAGGTTGGCTCACGTATTGCTTCTGTAACTTCGCCAAAACACAATACCAAGTCCGAAGTCAGTCGGGTTGCAATAGCCCTGTAACATATCTACTCCACGTTGATCTCATAGCATGCGCATTGATGGTTGTTGACTATTCTAACAAGCTCCGGAGCTTCAATGGGATGTTTTTGTTATTTCGGTGCTTTTGTGAAGCGCTCTGATGGCAAAAGTCATTCACTGTGAACTCCCGTATAGTGTGGTAAATGCAGGAGCAGTAAAGGTTAATCGATCGTCGACGTCATGTTTGCTAGAGACGGAGAATCAGGTCAGTTGGACAGGTATCGGCTATGAACGAGTCAGTTTCTTATTTAAGGAACCATCCTGAAATTCGCACTAGGCGAGTTATGAAAAACACGAAAAATGTAATCAAGATAAAAGGACAGGATTTGTACACACCACAGCAGTAAACGAACTCAGCGTCGCAAGGATTGCACTGTCCCGCTCCGTAGAATTGGTAAATGATTGACTATCATGTATCCTGCGTCGACGGTTGTGTCGATACAATGTTTTTGCCAAACGTAATGCATCCGTTAATGAGTCCGTGTCAACATATTACAGGAGACAACACAATCTTTCATTGTATTTACGGCACTTAAAAGTAAACGCCTTGCCAACATAAACACACAAACGCAAAGACAAACACAGAAACAGATGCACTAGCAAACTCACAGACAAGGGAATAGAAACAGACCTTTACGTAAGGTAAAGAAAGTATGCGTGAAACTATTTACACTATTGGCCTTTAAATTGCTACACCACGAAGATGACGTGCTACAGACGCGAAATTTAACCGACAGGAAGAAGATGCTGTGATGTGCAAATGATTAGCTTTTCAGAGCATTCACACAAGGTGGCGTCACCTACAACGTGCTGACATGAGGAAAGTTTCCAACCGTTTTCTTATACACAAACAGCAGTTGACCGGCGTTGCCTGGTGAAACGTTGTTGTGATGCCTCGTGTAAGGAGGAGAAATGCGTACCATCAAGTGTCCGACTTTGATAAAGGTAGGATTGAAGCCTATCGCGATTACGGTTTATCGTATTGCGGCATTGCTGCTCGCGTTGGTCGAGATCCAATGACTGTTAGCAGAATATGGAATCGGTGGGTTCAGGACGGTAATACGGAACGCCGTGCTGGATCCCAACGACCTCGTACCACTAGCACTCGAGATGACAGGCATCTTATCCGCATGGCTGTAATGGATCGTGCAGCCACGCCTCGATCCCTGAGTCAACAGATGGGGACGTTTGCAAGACAACAACCATCTGCACGAACAGTTCGACGACGTTTGCAGCAGCATGGACTATCAGCTCGGAGACCATGGCTACGATTACCCTAGACGCTGCATCACAGACAGGAGCACCTGCGATGGTGTACTCAGCGACCAACCTGGGTGCACGAATGGCAAAACGTCGTTTTTTCGGATGAATCCAGGTTCTGTTTACAGCATCATGATGGTCGCATCCGTGTTTGGTGACATCGCGGTGAACGCACATTGGAAGCGTGTATTCGTCATCGCAATACTGGCGTATACCCAGCGTGATGGTATGGGGTGCCATTGGTTACATGTCTCGGTCACCTCTTGTTCGCATTGACGGCACTTTGAACAGTGGACGTTACATTTCAGATGTGTTACGACCCGTGGCTCTACCCTTCATTCGATCCCTGCGAAACCCTACGTTTCAGCAGGATAATGCACGACCGCATGTTGCAGGTCCTATACGGCCCTTTCTGGATACAGAAAATGTTCGACTGCTGCCCTGGCCAGCACATTCTCCAGATCTCTCGTCATCCAAGCTCTTTCTGACTCAATGCCAAGGCGTATTAAGGCCGTTATTACGGCCAGAGGTGGTTGTTCTGGGTACTGATTTCTCAGGATCTATGCACCCAAATTGCGTGAAAATGTAATCACATGTCTGTTCTAGTATAATATATTAGTCCAATGAATACCCGTATCATCTGCATTTCTTGTTGGTGTAGCAATTTTGATGGCCAGTAGTGTAGCTCAGTACTCATATAATTTAGCAATACAATTAGATTATCTGAAATTAAATGGACGGAAGAGACTGATGAAATCACGTCATTGCAGCTTCGTTGATTTCATCTCCATCCTATTCATATCACTTCAGTGAATCTAATGTATTTATATAAATTCCCTTGTCGTAAGCTAAGTTGCTATTCCTGCATACACCATGGAGGACCTATGGTAGCAGTGTTCTGAAAACATAGGTGGAAATATCAGTGAGAATTAAAATTTGGTTAGGCCTGGAGGCGTGCTCATGTAGAGTAATGGTTCAAAAATGGTTCAAATGGCTCTGAGCACTGTGGGACTTGACTTCGGAGGTCATCAGTCCCCTAGAACTTAGTACTACTTAAACCTAACTAACCTAAGGACATCACACACATCCATGCCCGAGGCAGGATTCGAACCTGCGACCGTCGCGGTCGCGCGGTTCCAGCCTGTAGCGCCTAGGACCGCTCGGCCACCCCGGCCGGCTGTAATGGTGCGTCATCACGAATTCACGCGTCCCTCAGAGGAGGACGGAAAAAATTTGAATAACAATAGAGTTTTCTTTCTTGTAACAAACTTTTACAGATGCGGTGCACGCAATAGCTGTTCAGAAGTTCGTTGACGCTCTACTGCAGTTCATAAAGGATCGAGAAGTAGAGAACCCTCCTCCGCCTATAAGAATTAAGCAGTTCGTCTACTTCTGTCTGGGCTGAAGCAGGCCTATCCCTCACACATCGTGATGAGGTAACCGCAGTCGACAAGCGCAGATCAATACGGCCGAGGGAAAGAAGGAACGAAGGTTAGAGTTTAAGATGTGGCTGACGTAGGTTGGCTCAGTCGGAGAACGTCAGACTTCAGAGAAACAGCCGGCCGGTGTGGCCGTGCGGTTCTAGGCGCTTCAGTCTGGAACCGCGTGACCGCAACGGTCGCAGGTTCGAATCCTGCCTCGGGCATGGATGTGTGTGATGTCCTTAGGTTAGTTAGGTTTAAGTAGTTCTAAGTTCTAGGGGACTGATGACCACAGATGTTAAGTCCCATAGTGCTCAGAGCCATTTGAACCATTTTTTTTTTTTTTCAGAGAAACAGCCACGGTCTCGTTGGAGGAATCGTCCCAGTCTTCACCTGTTGTGGTTCAGGGATAGGCGAGGAATATATGAATCGGAACTATTGGATGAGGTTTGTACCCCAGTCCTTCCTAATACGTTTCTTTTGTCTTAATCACGACAGCACCTCTTTATTTGTACTGGACCTGATACAGACTCGAATGTAACCAGCCCTCTGGCTGCGGCTGAGCTATTTCAGCACATCCTGTCGCCTACTTGAGGTGCAGAGCCAGTTTGGTGGAAAATTAGGAGAAAGGTGACGTCAGTCTGCAGATTCGAATGGGTTTCTGGTCCGTGGCCGGAGGGTTCTGTTCGCTACCTATTTTCATGTTTGTGGTATTTTGTTTTGATATGGAATAAGTTACTGAACTTTGTTTAAATTAACACCTTATGTCTAAGTGCAGAATTTCCGCAAACTATCAGTTTACATGCTAGTAACGGCTAATTGTAATACCCACCTATATTTGTGCATTCAAAAAATTTCCATATGAATCTGATGGAGGGATTTTTTAACAGGTCTTACTGTCTGTCAGCGCTTATACTTGACTAGCAATATGGTGAACCTTTTTATGGTTGATTCGTTTAGGAAATTATGCCATTGTCATTTTAATCAGTGCGCAGTGTTATATTTATGAATAACAGTGTTGTTATTGCTTTTAACGACAAACTTCGTAACTGGTACTTACATTGCGCAACAGAATTAAAGGATCATTTCTTCAAAACCCCTTAACTGTTTCCCATTGCGATGCACAAGTTTGAAAAGACGTCTACAACCTTCCTCTGTGGTGGTGCAACAGGATGGCTTCCTGTGACGTCACTCTCGTGCTCTACGACGCTTCACACAGCGAGGTATCGACACATGCGAAGAAAACGTTACAGCTCAGAAGTCCGCGTCAGCAGTAAAGTGGGTTCATAATGTCACATTGACACCAAGGTTCGCCACAATTCTGCACGACGCCACCGCGAACACGTCACACCATGGGAAGGGCGTCACCCCCCTCCCCCTCTTGCCCATATTTCTCCCACCCATATTTCACTCATGCTTTTGATGTTTCTGCGATTGAGGTCAGAACCGCGACGCCCAGCGTTGATATCAAGCGGTTCTTTAGTGGTGGCCGAGGAACACTTTTCTGACATGTTTCCATAAGGTGAGGTTCAACAGCCGTAAAGTATACTTCAGCTGTTTATTCCTCCTATTAGTCATGTACCGGTTTCCGTTACTAACCGTCATCCAGGATCTACGCTACAACAGATTAGTTAAAAGTATCCCATATTCCTTTGAAGCTGAACAATATCGAAAATATCCAGTGAAATTGTACAAATAGTTGACATATGAGGGCAGGCCAGAAAGTAATGCACCGATTTTTTCCTTCAGCAATTCTTTATTGAACGTAATGAGAATTACACACACGAAAGAATAATGTTTTGTCTACACATCCCGTTCTAAGGCCTTCCTCGCGTGTATGTCCTGTGGGCACCAATCCTTGCCCCGCTGGCGGAGCCAGTGCCTCACTGTGCGAATCACGTCCTCATAGTCCTCAAAATGTCTTCCACGAATGGCATCCTTTAATGTCCCAAACAAGTGGACGTCCGAGGGGGCTAGGTCAGGGCTGTCAGGTGTGACAGCCGTGGTTGGTCTCCCCGACCGCTGCAAATCGTGGAGCTCCGCCGTATCGCCTTCTGATGACCACACCATCCGTGCCCAGCGACTAACTCTACTTCTCTCGACAGCAGATGCTCCGTAGACTTTTCACATGCGTTTGTGAATATTGCCCACAGTTTCTTTCTCTGCAGTGAGAAATTCAATGACGGAACGTTGCTTGTAAATTACATCACCTACAGACGCCATTTTGAAACTGTCCTGCAGCTACGCTGTCTGTCGGAAGTGGCAGACACTCGGCGCTCTAACTCAGGAGATTTCAAATATTACATAGGTAACATTTTGCATTCGTAGCGTTGTTTTCGGCTGAGATAAAAAATGTGGTGCATTTCTTTCTGGGCAACCCTCGTAATTTGTCTTACAATACCGACAGCCATATCTAAAAAACAAAAAAGATTTCTGACACACGGTATGGTCAGAGGTGACACGTCAACGAAACCACTCCTTCCCCTAGGGCGTCCCACACATTTCGCGGTCGAAAACAACATTTTTGCAGCGCGATCAGCAACAGCAAGATGTTTTTGACAACCTGCCCCTCGGACGTTTCAAACCTTTTTAAGGAAATTGTGAGGCTGCATCCCTACTGAATGTGGTCACACCCTTTTGGAGTGCACCGCGACCCCAATTTCTGCTCTCGTATACAGCTTAGAACCAGTAGGGACAGCAGGAAAACCCCACCCAAGGGCAGTCGAAGGGGATGCCTAAAGCTCAGGCGCGAAAGCAGCCGCCAGGCCGATTTAGTTCCAAAATTTCTGAAGGTACATTTCTGACGTGCTTAAGAAAGGTGTGTAGGTGACACAGAGGATGCTGCTCAACTGGAGGGTCATGTAAGCGGGGGCAGCTTAGAGGGACCTTCACCATTTCATTCACGCAAATGTTAATGTTGCGCTCTCACGTGATCACGCGACAGGAGGGCGGAAACAGTTGGATTGAAAAGGCGGAAGTATCGTTTGCTGCTTCGAATCACGTTCAAATGTCGTCGAATGGTTTTGAACGATCCCTAGCGCTTCCAACCCATACACTGGAGCAAAAATTGCGGTCGCGCTGCACTCCAAAGAGGTGCGAGCACATTCAATGGGAATGCTGCCCACAATAACCTTAGAGATGGGTTGAAACGTCCGAGCGGCCAGCAGTGTCATTGGTTGACAAGGACATAGTCCTGTTGCTCGTCGCTCAGCAAAACTTTCGTTTTCAACCGCGAAATGTGTGGGGATCGACGCCCTGGAGAAGGGGCTGGTTTCATTGAGGCCCTTCGTGCCACCCGCTTAGGCATTTTCGTATTTGTTCCGAACGGCGTTGTGTTATAAATGTTTTCCCCCGCTACCTATAACAAAACCGCTAGGTGTGGCGGTTCTGGCCTCAGTCGCAGAGAAGACAAAAGTAAGGGTGAAATCTAGATAAGAGGGACAGGTGACGACCTTCACATCGTGTGACACGTCCCCGGTGGCGTTGGGCAGAATAATAGTGAAATCTTGTACCAATGTGAAATCATTAGCTCACCTTACACCTCACATAAATTCCGAACTGAGTCCTCCTTTTGACATGCGTCGACATTCTGCTGTTTGAAGCGCTGCCCATCCCGAGGGTGACGTCACAGGACGCCACGCTGGTGCACCATTGTAGAGGAAGGGTGTAGGCACGTTTGAGCCAGATTTCAAACATATGTGCAGCAGTTAGACAATTGGGGGTTTCGAAGTGATTATTTGAATCAGTTGTGCAGAATATTTTACGTGGAAAGACCCTTATAAAATTAAATTGTTATTTGTACAGAAACCTGTCTTTACAGAGATACTCATCTGTTCTGAATAATTGCATTATCTACACGAAAACGTTAAAAGGGGTATTGACAGTGAAACTGACAGACAGTAAAATGTGTCTTCTTGTCGCACATCTAAAACGATCTAACAAACAGTATATTTCAGTCGTTTTGGAAAACATGTTGTGCAAGTTAGAATGTAGTCAGAAATATTTCTATTGTACTTAACATGACTCTCTGATTTTTGCAATGACTGTTAATCTATCCATGCAAAACGGATGCCACTAATTAGAGAATAATTTTAGTTTCCAAAACTGAATTTTATTTTCCATACTTTCAAAGCTAGACAAGGTCACGAAATACACCACGAGGAAAGTTTTTCTTGTTTACTTCTCCTAGAATTTCATTTATGAGATTATATATGGCTTTCTTAGGACAGAATCCATTATGAAGGCCAAACATCGATTTATCCTGTAAAAGGAGCGTCACTTTCACAAAATTGTTTGAAAAGCCTTGAAGAAGAGAAAAGTGCTTGTGATTTTCTTATCCCCATTTTTATAGACAGGTGTCACTACTGGTTTAAAATCTGCCAGGGAAAGTATTCTGAGCGGTCCTCCGAAGTTAGCACCAGGTTTTTACATTCCTACAGAAAGGAATACTTCCACTGGCTACGAATCACCACTTCCCAAAAGCACCAAGCTTTCTGTAATATCTGTAGGAGTTGTATTTTTTAAACTTATGTTTGTCGATGGTTCAACTAAAGTCAGCCAGAGTAAATGTAATGCGTTTTATTTGCTGACATTGTGAGGAAGAAATTGTTGAAACTGGTGGCTCTGGTTTCGACGTGTCATCCTTTCTGCTATAGATGCGTCTAGAGACGCAACTTCTTTGCCTCGTTATTTTTGGTTCTTTCTTCCTTATATCATAAGTTTCAGTACGTTCCTTCTTGAAATCACTCGTGGATATCCGAACGTGCAATCGTAGTCACTGGCACTGGCCAAAAGATAGGGAAAAACTAGGGTTTTAACGTCCCTTCGACAATGATGTCATTACAGACGGTGTACAGTAGTGGATCAGTATCTGGAGCAATTTAGGGAAATCACGGAAAACCCAAATGATGATGGTCGTCCTCCAGAATGCAGATCAAGTTCTCTTCAACGTTAAAAGAACACCAAGAAGGATACTTGGGGACAAATATGCAACTTTCTCTTAACTCAGGTGAAGGGGAGATGTAAAGATCACAACCCAAATATAAGAACTTACACACTCACTCCTTAACGGTAATCTGTCCCCAAAAACAAATCTCGGCTTAAATCAGGCAAAATGTTTTCACGGTTCAAGATGAAAAAACGCTTATGTCAAAACAATTAGGGTGTCGGCCACCATATCATAACTAGATTACTGAATTTGATACAACTAGAAACGCGATCACCTGTAATTTCTCGACAAAATGAAAAACAAGACATCTATTGAGCTAAATATGGAATCAATGTCGTACGTGTGATTTGGAAATGGACGGCGTCTAAACCCACGGTTCTACAAATAGTTTTCTTTTCAGTGTAAGTGATTATTTCATGGCCTGTGTGAGCGGAGAAAAGCCTTATCACCGTGACTTTCGGCGTTTTTGAACAAAATAAAGTGGCAAGTCTTGAAACGATCCTGTGTCCAGTCTGCCAAACGACTTCATTTCGTCCACAGACAATGGGGAGCAAGAAAACGCAACTGCAGTTGTGCGTGATACATGTCAGCATCGTGAGTGGTGACTGGTAGCGTGTCTTACCCACCATACAGTTGGATGTGCTGAACTCTGGGCCAAGTGAGACTGCTCTTTGACTGGCCCAAGTTAAAGAGACGTTGTTCCGTCATTCCCAGTTGTAAGTGCTGATTCATTCGTTTACATGAAAGACTATGCGAACATTTATGACATAATTTCTACTGCTTCAGTCAGTTTTTACTAACATTTAATTAGTAAGAAGCGTTTCGGCAGCATGCTGCTAATATCAGGTTCATTACAGCTTACATTAAATTAATCTGAAATATGATGAGGTACATTTGCTGGGTGTGCCAGTGAGATTATATATGGAAACGTAACCATTTTTGCTGGAAATATAGTCGCCTAGCAAAAATAGTCATACGAGTGCTTTGTAAGAAATCTCCTTTGTAGACTGACGTCCGCAGCTCGTGGTGCAGTGCCCGGCACGGCCACCTCTAGACCGCGGGGTCTCGAGTTCGATTCCAACAGGGTCGGAAATTTTCTTCTCTCGGAGACTGTCTGTCTGCTTTCTTCTAATCATTTCGTCTCATATCCATGACAAACAAGCTCAAGTTCGCCGAAGTCGCGTCAGATAGCCAATAAAGCCATTCTATCATTTCTTTTCATTTGTTGACTAGCAGCGTTTCCTCAGCATCACACCAAGTGTGGCTCCTTACTTAACTACATCTGAGTCTATGTGATCACTCCATTTCACATCCCAACAGAGTGCTACACCCACGTACTCCTGTTAGTTGACTGATCTCAGGTGTGACTCATTGATACTGTAGTCACTGGATATGACGTTTATTTCGTTCTGTCAAGTGCACAGTTTTATATTTTTAATCTTTAAAGCAAGTTCTCAAAATTTGAACCACTTTGAAATCTTGTTAAGATCTCACTGGATATTTGTGAAGATTTATTTGAACAGATCTTCATTACAGATAACTGTATCACCTGCAGACTTCGGAGCTTGCTATTGATGTTGTCTGCAAGTTTATTAATAAACAACATGAACAGCAAGGGTCTCAACACATTTTCCTAGGGCACGCCCGAAGTTACTTCTGTATCTGCCGATGACTCTCCATCTAAGACAACATCCCGGTAAATAATGGGCAGGCAGCCTAAATTATGATTTGTGAAGGTCCGTACCCAAAGTCTGGAAAGTGCCACAAGTCGCTCCGATACCCACGAAAGGAAATAAGAATAATCCGCTCAAATATAGATCCACCTCACTAAACTCGATCTGCAATAGGATTTTGGAACATGTAATGTTCTCGAACATTATGAATCACCTCAAAAAAAAAATCCTATATATCGACAAATAGCCAACAAGGATTAAGAAAATATCGTTCTTGTAAAACATAGCTAGTTCTTTATTCTTACGAAATAAAGAGTGCTATTGACGGGGGACATCAAATTGATTCCACATTTTTAGATTTCCAGAAAGCTTTTGCCACCGTTACTCACAAGCGACTTCTAGTTAAATTGCGTGCCTGTGGAATATCGTCTCATTTGTATGGCTAGATTCGTGATTTAATGTCAGAAAGGCTACAGTTCGTAATTATTGACAGATCGAGTAAAACAGAAGTTATATCTGGCGTTCCCCAAGGCTGTGTTATAGGCCGTCTGTTGTTCCTAATTTAATAAACGACTTAGGAGATAATCTGAGCAGTCCTCTTTGTTTGTAGAAGATGCTGTCATTTACCGTCACGTAAAATCATCAGACGATCAAAAAGTGGCAATTGACTCGAAATCATGAAAAGTTTGAAGTCATCCACATGACCACCGCTAAATTTCAGTTACACTATAAATCACACAAATATAAAGACTGTAAACTCAGCTTAATATTTAGGGACTACAATTACGAATAACGTAAACTGTAACAATCCCATAGATAACGATGTGGGGAAAGCAAACCAAAGACTGCGATTTATTGGCAGACCTACTAAAGAGACTCTCAACTGTACGCTTAATCGTCCTCTGCTGGAGTGCTGCTGTGCTTTGTTCGATCCTTACCACACAGGATTGACGAAGACGCAGACAAAGTTCAAAGAAGGGCAGCTCGTTCTGTACTATCGAGAAATAAGGGAGAGAGTGCAACGGATATGATATTGAGATGGCAATCATTAAAACAAAGGCGTTTTTCGCTGTGGCAGGACCTTCTCAAGAAATTTCAATCACCAACTTTGTCCCCAGAGTGTGGAAAGAGTTTGTTGGCGCCCACTTACATAGGGGTAAATGATCATCATAATAAAATAAGAGAAACGAAAGATTTAAGTGTTCGTTTTTCCCACGCGCTGTTCGAGAGTGGAACGGTACAGAAGTAGCTTTATGGTGGTTCGATGAACCATCTACCACGCACTAAACTGTGAATTGCAGAGTAATCATGTAGATGCAGATGAACTCATGGGATACTACAACATTTATTACTGTTGTTGATGGACTGCATGGCCTGCAGTGACGTCATAATCGACAGGAATCAGTATATACAAAATAGCGATAAATAGAAAATAAATGAGTGTTATGACAAGAGGGTGTCCTGAACTTGTCTCGATTTCTCTGCCCTCTTTGACATGGCCGTTGGCGTAATGACGGGGGCTCCTTAATACGGAAAGCCGTTGGTCGGTATAGTAGACGATTTTTGCTACAAGTAGCCGCGTGGAAAAATTTCCCCCAGAGAGTTATTCGTATGCGGGTTGGGAAGACAGCGTTGACGTCGTGCAATCTTACTTTGACAGGAAAGCATATGTAGTCATGGTACGCCGATGCACCCAGCATGTCTTGATCGTTTTACGCTTGCAAAAATTACTGCAATTTCTTGTATTCAAAAGTCTAGTATGTGTGTGGAAAAAAGAGATCTTTTTATACATCAACAGCTGCACTTCAGAAGCATTTATTTGACAGACCGGTATTCGCGCATATAGTCCATCATCAGTGACATCTGGTACAAAGTATAAACAAACAAATGTATGCGTATCAGTATCGGAAACATCTAACAACCCTGCCACAACAAAGGTCAAAAATTAATTATGATTGTAGTGTTGCTCACGCTGCTAAACATTGCATTTTCGGGCAACAGCGAAGTTATATTATGTGGCAGGTGTCATTAGAGCACAGTTAATAAAGTCATTTCTTGAAATAATGGATAAACTAGGCACTCATCTTTTCGTGTTTCCCACGGTGGTCCCGTTGTGAACTCATGGTTCAATCGTCGAAAATCTAGGTAGTGATGATTCCAAGCTCGGATTCAAAGAGGCCTAGGTGTTATTCTGCGATAATCAAAAGTTTTATAGATGTGTTTCATAATCCATTCTTGAAGATTAAACTTTTGCAAGTTAGGACAATGGTGATGTAAAAAAGTAATCAGCACTCCGAATTTAAGTTATACTTCTTTTCTATTACTTTTGTTGCAATATCACGTAACTCGTTCCAAAACATCACTTCACAATATAAAACATACTTGAAAATATCTTCCTCACTGTTAAAGTTCACATTTCATAAACTGACTACAATTTGCGTCTTTTTAACTTGACGACCAAAGCTTAACTCTCTGATAACCGCTTACGCGCCCAAAAATCAGAGTTACAAGTACGTCAAAGATCATAGTGACAAAAGAAAGAATACACATAAGAATAATATCATTCCAATATATACATATCGATGTATCGAAGTACCTCTACATTAATGAAATCAAATCTGAATGTTGTCACAGAAATATGTTAACTATTTTACAGAAACACAGTAGAATATTGCTGGTATCGAGAGGTTGAGGTGAGGTGCCGTAATGGTTACGTAATTCAAGTACCATTACAAACAGAAGAACATTTTTATACACTAAAGTTGAAACATAAGATTCTTACATTTTGTTCACGACTACGTGAAACGACGTGACTGTCAAATATGAAATCTTCATGACGTTTAAAATTCATGTTGATTTAGAAAATACAGAATTCCTTAATTTTTAAAATCTTATTATAACAGTGTACACTGAGGTGACAAAAGTCACGGGATAGCGATATGCACATATACAGATGACGGTAGCGTCACGTATGCAAGGTATACAAGGGCAGTGCACTGGCGGAGCTATCATTTTCAGGTGATTGACATGAAAAGGTTTCCAACGCGATTATTGCCGCACGCCTGGAATTAACAGAATTTGGAAGCGGAATTGTAGTTGGAGCTAGACGCATGAGATATTGCATTTCGGAAATCGTTAGGGAATTCAGTATTCCGAGGTCCACAATGTCAAAGAGTGTGCTGAGATTACCAAATTTAAGGCATTACCTCTCATCACGGATAACGCCGTGACTTAACGACCGAGAGCAGCGGCGTTTGTGTAGAGTTGTCAGTGCCAACAGACAAGCAACATTGCCTGAAACAACCGCAGACATCAATGTGAGACGAACGTATCCGTTAGGACAGTGCAGCGAAATTTGGCGTTATCGGGCCATGGTAAAGGACGACCGGCGCGAGTGAATTTGCTAACAGCACGACATCCCCTGCAGCGCCTTTCCAGGGCTCGTGACCACAACGGTTGGACCCCAGACGACTGAAAAACTGTGGCCTGGTCAGATAAGCAACGATTTCAGTTGGTGAGAGATGATGGCAGAGTTCGAGTGTGGGGTAGACCCCACAAAACCATAGACCCAAATTGTCAACAAGGCAGTGTGCAAGCTGGTGGTGACTCCACAATAGTGTGTTTACGTGGAATGAACTGGGTCCTTTGGTCCAACTGAACGGATCAGTGACTCGAAATGGTTATGTTCGGCTACTTGCAGACAATTTGCAGCCATTCATGAACTTCATGTTTGAGCCGTGGTAAAATTTGCTGTTTTGAAGAGCGCGCCTCAGCGCGTAGTGTAAAGCAGTCGCCCTCCGTTTCTGGCGGTGGCGCCGTTGTGGCAGTCGCAGCTTTGGTGTCTCCCTCCGGTGTGGAAGGGGAAAGGTAGCCTGTTCACGTGCATTTAATGGGCGCTATGGGCTCGCCAGTGGGTCAGTTGGTCAGCCGGGTCAGTATGGGGTAGTCAGTGTCTGTCGTCCGGAGTGCCAGTATGCGTTAGGCCGCCAGTATGCTCGAGTTTGTTCGGGCAATCGTCGTTGGCGGTTGGATCGATCGGTTGATCGGTCGCGCACTGAGACACAAGATGACTTGTCCGCCTTGAGTGTCGGCGCATGTGAGGTCGCCAAGTCAGTCCAGTGGGCCGCGCCGTATAGCGACGGGTAGTGGCTTCGCGGCCGACACGAGAGCAACAGGAGCCAACCCACGACATCGGTCTGGCCGGGGCGAGCTGCGACGCCGTGAGACGGGAGATCGGCGCGCCTTCCTGCGTCCGTTGAAGTGGCTGGCAGCGGACGGTTCGGGAGAGCGTTTTGGGGGGTGCTGCGCTAGGTCTTCGCCAGACATCGCAGTTTATTAGAAGTTAAGTGATTCGTGATATGTTGTTTCATTAACTTGTTAGATTCTACTTGTTTTCTTGGTCAGTCTCTCGTCCCCAGCTTGCTCGTCTGTCTCCCGTCCGCATTTGTTAGGCAGTTAGTGTCTGTCTGTCTGTCTGTCTGTCAGTCTGCCATACGTTAATAGCTGCCTCTGTCATGTTTGTCGGATTCGGTGTTAACGAATTTATTGCTTAAGGTGTAAAGGCCGAATTCCTGAAATATGTTTTTATCTTGCCTATCATCTTGAGAGGCGTTATATATGTAATGTAGAGCATGTCTGTACATTTTATGTAAGACTGCATTTCATGGGTTTTTATTTAAATGGTCATTTCAGTATATAAAGTTGCCACCCTTCCACCGCAAGAGTTTTCTTTTAAAAACAAGTTGCACTTTCGGTGGCAAGTAATTTTTTTAAATGTAAGTGTTTCTACCATTTCCATCCCTCCTACGGGGTGCATAGTTTATGTGTTTGTGTGACTTGTTAAAATTTTTAGTTTAAAGTAATCTGGTGTGTTGCAGATTTGCACCAGTGTAGTCTTTCAGAGGTTGTTGTGAGCGGCCGTGACTACGACCGTGTTAAAAGGGAGCGGCAAGGTTATCACCTCGAAAGCTCATACTGTCAAAAAAAGATTTTTTATGTCTGCCTCTGAATAAATTGTAACTTGATATTTAGAGGGTGCTTTATGATTATAATTTTTAGAGCTGTTTAAAAAAAAGAAAGGGTTTTTAGGATTAAAAATTTCCACTTGTTGAAAGAAATTTGTTTTCATCAGTTACCCATTGGCAACTACGTCCACGCTCACGTAGTCTGATTAAACGTGTTAATGTTCTTGATGAATCGCTAGTAAATAAAGTAAATTCTTAAGAATATTTTTTAAAAGTAAATTCAAGGTTGAATGTTCCCATACAACGATGTAGTCTCCCCGGGCCACAATTGCTCGCAATTGGTTTGAAGAACATCTGAAAAATTAGAGCGAATTATTTGGCCACCAAGATCGCCCGACGTGAATCCCATCGAACATTTATGGTGCAAAATCGAGAGGTCAGTTCGGGCACGCAATCCTGCCATATGGACGACTATAGATACAGCTTGGCTCAATATTTCTGTAGAGGAGCTCTAACGGCTTGTTGAGTCCATGCCATTTCGAGTTGCTGCACAATGCCGGCTAAAAGGAGGTCCGATACGAAATTAGGAGGTAATGACTTTTGTAACCTCAGTGTATACAAAGAGATAAAAATTATACTCTCCATCAGGTGCCACTGATGTGCTATATGTATGAATACGGTTTTGACAAATACATACTTTGGAAGTGCATCTGATGCTGTACAGCGGGATGTCATTTATCTGCTTCTTACGTATCAAGATCATTATCATTGTCCATGAAACCGTAAAACTGAAAATGACGATATGTCTGCGAAATTAGCAGTATCGAATTCATAATGTCGTACATTTTAGTCGCATATGATATCCTCATAGATTACGCCAGGTTTGAAATATGTGAATCACATTTTGGTTTGGACACCGTACGCGGGTTTTGATTGATAAGAATAAGTATATGGCTATCTGAAGATGTGATCATATTGCCCCGAAGCTGATGATGTAATATGAATCTCTTCATTAAATGGCAGCCTGGGGTGCAACGGCTTGGATTGGCTTATTAACTGACTGTGGGTTGTGTATGTAATTGGACTTACCGAGTTAAAAACACCGCATTCGAGAGGCTCATGCATACATCCATCGTTAAAAAAAAATCTTACGAGTTGCGTCTAAATTCGTAGCACAAGAAAACTGGAAAATACAACGGGGAAACCCCCAGAACGCGCCAAAACTGTAATTTATAATGTACTACGGTCGCCAGCCTAATGAGGCAACGAGTGAGTCGTGAGAGAGAAACAACGGAAAGCTACAATTTAACTTACGTGCGGTGACTGCGAGCTGCCATAAATCCACTCGAAACTGTAAAAAAAAAAAAAAGAGTTACTTACAAGGTATTGGGCAATTGAAATATGGACGAACGACTCTGAACAACACAAACAAGATGATTTCCGTTTTAACTGATGTTATTAAGATGGCGGATAGAGACGATAATGCACTGGTGGACATTACAATCGTTTTTGCACAATAATTTAGTTTTGCTCTTATAGCAACGCCCGATACAATCTGATCATCAAATTAGTACCTCCTCTAAATCTTAGGCAACACCTCATGCAGTTTACGGGTCACTACTGTTAAATACAGTTGTATAACAACTCTGGTTCTTTTTACAACGCCTTTTTACAATACCGTAGAAGAACCATCACGCAGATTGTCCGCAAGAAGACATGGCAGTAAAATACATTGTTCAGTATATTGTAACTGCTCTATACATGACAAGTCAGTGGAGCAGACAAATCAGTCAAGGATCCTTACATTTATTAAGTGAACTACAATGTGGGGTCTTGCATTATCCTGGTGGAACATGCTCTTACTGGATTATGCCCTTTCGTAACCTGGTCGAGAAAGGTGTTACAAAAGGGTTTACCACTCTTGCTACATACTGGCGAGCATTGAACTTCCCTTCAACAATTACCAAATCGGTCGCTTTGCCATATACAGTAGCTTCCCCCGTGAGATGACTGAAGGACTTGGAGAGGTATGGTCCTCTACAATCGCTGCTTCCTCCGATCTCCCAGTAGGACGTGTACCGACACGTTGGTGTCGGCCTGACCGCCACAAACAGAAGCGAGATTCATTGCCGGACAGCGCAGAATACCACGCATCCTACTTTACTCTGGTTGTACACCACGTACAGTAAGTCTCCATTGTGGTATCGTGCGAGCGGTGAACATCGCATGCCAAATGGACACAGCTTCTAGTAATCTGCTCCCGACGTTTCGTTGATGACACGCGGGTTCCAGCTGCTGTCGTCCGTCTACTGCTCCGATCTTGTCGTGGTGCGGTCCTTCTGGAGGGATCTCTGCCTGTTCTTGTTCCCACATTTTTGTCCCGAGTCAATCCATTAAAAAACCAGTGCTCTTTAACCAACTGTATGTTCATTTGTCGGTCTGAGGCTCCCGTGTATCTAATGTTAATGATTCGACTGTTCTTGGAGTCACAAAGTTGACGAAAATCTGCACATGTATTTCCTCTGTGCACGCTGTGTCGTGTAAAGTTAGACGTATCAAATACCTATCATGTTCTCACTCTATTCTCCAACTGGAAAGGCTTTTCTCTGCATTGAAACTACTTAAAATAATCTCGCACGTGTTGCTGTTGTGCTATGAAGTCCGAAGACTATCAACGCAACCTTATTCTATGCAAGCCTCTTCATCTCCGAATAACTGCTACACCCTACATCCGTTTGAAACTAGTAACTACATTCATCCCTTACTCTACAACTTTCACCTGCCCTCCCCTCTCCCCACCCTTCTTCCCGTTACCAAACTGACAATTCCTTCATGCCTTAGGTTTTGCCATAAATTTCTTTTTTCCTCAGTTCGATGAAGTACGCTTTCTTTAATCACTCGATTAACCCATGTGCTGTTCAGTACTCTTCTGTAGCTCCACACTCCTCTTCTGTGAACCGGTTATCGCCCATGTCTTTGAGATCATATTCGTAAGCATGGATTGGGCAGTTCTCTACATTATGTCTCCTTGTCTCTTCTTCCTCGCCAGTCGTACGCTGTAACCCTACTTCTTCCTGATGCGTCTGGTTCATAAGCCTAACATGGGTCTTACCCCTAAATGACGTAGTGGACAGTATCGCAAGCTGCATGAGGCTTTTTGCGGATGACGCCATTTTATACAGGTAACTCGGAAACCTAGAAAACTGTAGCGAAATGGAGGAAGACCTGCAGAGGATCGACGCTTGGGGCTGGGAGTGTTAATTGACTCTCAGCGTAAAGAAACGCAGCGTATTGCTCGTAAATAGGCAGAAAAGACTCATTACTGTGTGACTGAAATATTTCAGAACAATCACTGGAAGCAGTCACATCCATAAAATATCTAGAAGTATGCGTACGGAGAGATTTAAAATGAAACGACCATTTAGGGGAGGTTTACTATCTTTGGCCCGAAAAAAGCATGTTCTTTGAGAATTTTTTTCTCGGGATTTGTTATAGATTTCAATTCAAATTTGGTCAAAATTTTTGTTGATATTTCCTCTACAAACTGGAATTTTTTCAACAGGAACTATCGAAGAGCAAAGGCGGAAGCGCCGTCGGAACGAAACAAAATTTTGACGTAGACCTCCATGGTCGGTATGTCGCAGGTCAGCTGGCTCGTCTGAAATCAAAATTGAGTTGACGTTAGCGCAGTATATAAGATTCTTTAGGAATTGTACCTCGCTTAAATTATTTGGACCATAGGAAATAAAACGGAGGCCATTTGAAAAAAATAGGGTTTTTGTCATCGATTTTTCGACTTCGTCGGTCAAATAAACATATTTATAGTTGATGGATCGGATTAAAAGTGGTACAACTCCTAGACAATTTAGCTAGCTTCGTCGGAAACAAAGAATCATGCCAATCGGTTCAGTAGATTTGAAGTTACCATACCGCGCGATTAAAAAATAAATAAAATAAAAATAAGAAAAAAAATAAGAAAAACGCGTTTGAAGTTTTGACTACATATAAATGCAATATTATGCAACTTACGTTCAATCTGCTATTCCGGCTCCATAAATTAGTCTTTCCTCTTCCTCATAGAGGGCGTTCTGCTCGATCTGGGCCATCCTGCGCTGCTCCAGAGCCGCTCGTACGGCCGGCGACAAGCGGTTTTCGACCGCTTAAATCAGGTGTTCGTCAGAATGCTTGGCAAACTGCGTCGAATAGAGTCCCAGGGTGACGTCCATCGTTGTGATGGTCTTCAGAATTGCTGAATACCCTTCGTTGAAGCTGCTCACTGCCAGGAAAGTCGCAATCTCCACAGTCTTCGCACCAGAATGCAAATGCTTCGGGGCTAACTTCCAAACACATGCGTTCAAATTTGAATTTTTGTGTGTTTCCTCCCAAGCACCGGTACAATAACTCGTCCTCCGAAAGAAAAAAACTGGTGCGTGAAGAAGGCCGATTTCAGGCAGGTGCTTTTTTTGTTAAACCGCGAATAACAAACATTTCCGTTCCGTATACGGAAAAACCGTTTCAGGGGTGGATTCTAAACACTTTTATGGATCCAAAAATGCAATTTAAAAAAAATCTATTTTTTGAACCGAAAGATAGTAAACCTCCCCTTAAAAGCTAATCGCAGATAAGGCAGATGCCAGACTGAGGTTCATTGGAAGAATCCTGAGAAAGTGTAGTCCACAACACAGGCGGTAACTTACAACACCTCGTTCGACCAATTCTTGAATACTGCTTGTCAGTCTGGGATCCGTACCAGACGGGATTCACACAGCATATAGAGATGATCCAAAGAAGAGGAGCGCGTTTCGTTACAGATTCATTTACAACGTAAACGGGAAAGCCCCACGGAGGTGTCTGGCCTACTCCAGTGGCAGACGCTGCAAGAGAGGCGTTCTGCATCACTGTTGGAGAAGGGTAAATGTATCAATTTGAGGTAAGGGACCCTGGAAACGGTCAAGCCGAATTATAAGCGAGAATCGTTCTGATACTTCTGACAGTGGGATACTGTGTCGGTACTATTGTTGCTAAGAGTGTAGGGTAGGCAGCTTTCAGTGGTAGCATCGACCAATGGAAGAAAATAAATCTAGTGAACTTGGGCTCTAAAATGCATACCTTAAGAACTATTTACACTTCTTCCTCTTCGATACTGGGAAACACATTCCGTCTACTGGAAGCTCTCTAGTTTCCGTACTTTTTGGATGAGGTAGTATGGGCCAAGACAGAAAACCATTAATTATGGCGTCTAAAATGCATACCTTAAGAGCTACAGGGTGACACTTATTGAACTATATGAAAAAAACGTAAATTAGTTACAAACTACAGCGTACACACACTTTGTTCAGCATTAAATGGCACTACATATATTCAGATTTAGGTTACGACATGTTCGATATGGCTGCCATCATTGGCGATGACGTGGCACAGACGAATAGCGAAATTCTGCATGACCAGCTGAAGTGTCGGAATATTGATGCTGTCGATGACCTCCTGAATGGCTGTTTTCAGCTCATCAATGGTTTTGTGGTTATTGCTGTACACGTTGTCTTTAATATGGTCACACAAAAAGAAGTCGCATGTGTTCAGATCTGGAGAATATGGCGGCCAATCGAGATCCGTGCCATTGGCCTCTGGATACCCCAGAGCCAGAATGCGGTCCCCAAAGTGCTCCTCCAGGACATCAAACACTCCCATGCTTTGATGGGATCGAGCTCCGTCTTGCATGAACCACATCTTTTGAAATCAGGCTCGCTTTGGATAATTGGGATGAAATTGTCTTCTAAAACCTTGACGTAGCGTTCGATAGTTACCGTACCATCGAGAATATCGTACCGATTATTCTGTGACTGGACACCACACAGTCACCCGTTGAGGGTGAAGAGACTTCTCGATCGCGAAATGAGGATTCTCAGTCCCTTTCTGCGCCAATTTTGCTTATTGACGAACCCATCCAAATGAAAATGGGTGTCGTCGCTAAACAAACCATACAGCACATACTAATCCCCATCATATCCCGCGGGCAACCGTGCAGTTTGAACGTCCTAACGCAAACCATTCAGAAGTTATGACGATTTTATTTCACGTTGTTCAATAATTGTCACCCTGTATGAACACTCTCTCAGCAGAAGAGGTGTGTTTCACATCATCAAAAATGAAGAAGAGCTCATAACTCTTCAGGTATGCACTTTCGAGCCCTGTTTGCTAGATATTTGTTTCCTTTTTTTGACCCATAAAAACACCTCTGAAAGCTTCCTGCCCTAAAATCTTAATAACGATAGTACCTGAACATGTATTTGACCCTCAGAGGTATCAGAACTATTTTGGCATATAATTTTCGACTCGATCGTTTCTAGATCGTAGGCCTTTATCTGAAATTGATACATTTACCCTTCTCCCTCATCCGTGACAATTTGTAAGGTCGTCATGCAATCACACTGTATGGCTGCCCGTTACGTTTATCTCGCGAAAAGACCATGAAGTTAAAGCTGGAGAGATTAGACCTCACACGCAGATTTCCCAACAATCGTGCTTCCCGCGAACCGTTCGCGACTGGAACAGGAAAAGGGGGAAGCGACCGTGGTACACAGAGTACCCTCCGCCACACACCGTAAGTTGGCTTGGCCAGTATATGTGTAGAGGTAGGTGTACGCTGACCAGCCACAACATTATGACCATAGAGCTACTGTCGATATAAACCCATCCAGGCGATGGCAGCGTCACCCCGCAGCAAGGACTGCTAGTCAGACACACGCACGGTGGATGTGGTATCAGTGATGGTGCTGTCCAGATGTGGAATGGGGATGGCGCGCAATCTATCTGAGTTTGACGGAGGGCAGATTGTGATGGCTCGGAGGCTCGGCAAGAGCTTTACGGGAACTGAACGACTTCTCGGGTGTTCGAGGAGCGCTGTGATGAGTGTCTTCAGCACGTGACGAAATCAAGGTGAAGCGGCGTCCAGACGTCGTGGGGTTGGGGACCATCCCTCCTTACAGATACCGGAAGTCGTAGGCTCGTCAGACTGGTAAAACAGGACAGGCGGCGAATTGTGGCGGAACCAACATCAGACTTTAATGATGGGAAAAGTACAAGTATGTCTGAACACGCGTGCACCGAACACTCCTAACAATGGGTCTCTGCAGCCGACGACTCACGCACGTGGAAATGATAACGCCACGACATCAGCAACTACGACTGAAATTGGCAAATGACCATCGGCTCTGGACGTTGGCGTAGTATCAGAATGTTGCATGGTCTGATGAAGCCAGATGCTTTCTTCATCATACCGATGGGAGGGCTCGAATCCGTCGTCTTCCAGGGAAACAGCTTCTTGAGACCTATACTGTGAGATGGAGACAACTGGCGGCAGCTCCGTTATGCTCTGGGGAAATTCATGTGGGCATCTATATGTTCAGTGGAGCTGTAGCTATGTGTTCAGTGGAGTTCATGCAAGGAAAAATGACGGCCAAGGAGTGACGACCATACAAAACTGTTAAGGCTTTCGTGGCCACTTGTTGACAAAGTGCCTATTGGCTTCTGTTTCGGGTTCTTCGGTCGACGTTCATCTAATGATTTTACTGATGTTTCCAATGGAGGGTGAAGCTTTGACAATGCCAGCCACTCGTGCTAGCGAAACGTCAGTAAAATCATTAGATGAACGTCGGCCGAAGAACCCGAGACAGAAACCAATAGGCAGTTTGTCAGTGACGACCATGTTTCCCGACGGCAGCGGCATTTTTCAATAAGATAATGGGCCATGTCACAAGGCCAGGAGTTTGATGGAGTGGTTCTAGAAACACAGCGGCGAGTTCTAATTGGTGTGTTGGCTCTCCAGCTCGCCATATCTCAACCCAATCGAACGCATCTGGGATGTGGGTTCAGTAGAGCTTGTGCAAGGAACCATGATGGCCAAGCAGTATCGTACACTGGTTGCAGACCACGTACACCTCTCATGATGATCATGTCTCCCGACGGCAGTGGCATTTTTCAACAAGGTAATGGGTCACGTCCCACGGCCAGCAATGTGATGGAGTGGTTCGAAGAACACAGAGACTATTTCCAACTGATGTGTTGACTGCCCAGCACACCAGATCTGAACCCAATCGAACACATCTGGGTCAGACGTCATCGCTCCCTCCTAGAATTTACGGGGATTAGGTGACTCGTGTGTGGAGATGTGGAACCATCTCGCTCCAGCGACCTACCAAGTCGTCATTGTCCCCATGCCACAATGCGTCGCCAATGTTATCCGTGCCGAAGGTTGACATACCGGCTATTAGGCAGGTGGTCACAATGTTCTGGCTGATGAGTGTATGTGGTTGAGCCTCGACAATTAGCAACGTGGAAGCTCAAACCCCGCAAGCTTCTGCATTGGGTATTGAATTAGGTGACCGTTGTGGGGTGGGTGTTTTTCCCAGTGTTGGTTCCACTTCTCGCTGACAGAGAACGCTCCATGGTCCGAAGACGGACGCAAGGAGGCTCGCGTGACTGCACACGTACAGCTAGAGGGTTTCAGAAAGTGCTCTTGCGTTGTTCAGACTCGTTGCGCCGCGGAAACTGGGCTCCGCTGAGCCAGCGGCTCAGTGCTGCGGTTGCGTCGCGCTGGCCCGCCGGGCGGCTGGCAGGTCCGCGGCTTCGTCCCCCACAGGGCGACACGCGCCGTGCGTTGCGCCACCGGGAAGCCGGCCAGCGGCCGCTGCCAGCTGACGGGCAGTGCGAGATCGGCCAGCTGAGTGGTGCCAGCTGCCAGCTGCGGGCGCCGCCGCGCCTCCCACAGGCCGGTGCACCTCCACACCACGACACCCCTCCCCCGCGACGCCTTGTTTACTATCCGCGGGGGTCGACACCCGCTAACAGCCTGAGCAGCCATAATGACCGGGAAGGTGGGGCCAGCTACAGGGGTTGGACAAAAATACCGACACACCTCGAGAAATGCACGCTCGAACATAAATGCCATAAACTAGCCAGATTGCGCTGTTGTACAAGCACTGGACCATAGACGACAGCTGTGCACTATCCTCAGTACCTGCAAATGTCAGTCGTGATCAGATCACTGTCTTGTGTAGTGTGTGCATTATGTACGTCTACATCGACATACTCCTTACTGCATGCGGCGAATGGTACCTTGCACCACCAATAGTCACTTCCTTTCCTGTTCCACTCGTAAATACAACGAGATAAAGACGACTGACTATATGCCTCCGTATCAGCCCTAATTTGTCTTATCTTCGTGCTCCTAACGCGAAATATACGTTGGTGGTAGTAGAATCGTTCTTCGCCATCATATGGTTTTCAGAAAGGCTTTTCAACAGAAAATGCTGTATACACTATGTGATTAAATGTATCCGGACACCTGGCTGAAGTCCGCCCCTGGTAGCTCAGTGGTCAGTGCGACGGAATGTCATACCTAACTGCCCGGGTTTGATTCCCGGCTGGGTCGGAGATATTCTCCGCTCAGGGACTGGGTGTTGTGTTCTCCTTATCATCACCATTTCATCCCCATCGACACGCAAGTCGCCGAAGTGGCATCAACTCGAAAGACTTGCACCAGGCAAACGGTATACCCGACGGGAGGCCCTAGCCAAACGGCATTCATTCATTCACCTGGCTGAAAATGACTTACAAGTTCGTGGTGCCCTCCATCGGTAATGCTGGAATTCTGCATGGTGTTGGCCCACCCTTAGCCTTGATGATAGCTTCTACTCCCGCAGGCATACGTTCAATCAGGTGGTGGAAGGTTTCTTGGGGAATGGCAGCCCAATCTTCACGGGGTGCTGCACTGAGGAGAGGTATCTATGTCGCTCGGTGAAGCCTGGCACGAACTCGGCGTTCCAAAACACCCCATAGGTGTTCTATAGGATTCAGGTCAGGACTCTGTTCAGGCCAGTAAATTACAGGGATGTTACTGTCGTGTAACGACTCCGCCGCAGGTTGTGCATTATATACAGGTGCTCCATCGTGTAGAAAGACGCAATCGCCATCCCCGAATTGCTCTTCAACAGTGTCGCCATCCCCGAATTGCTCTTTAACAGTGGGAAGCAATAAGGTGCTTAAAACATTAATGCAGGCCAGTGCTGTGATAGTGCCACGTAAAACAACAAGGGGTGAAAGCCCCCTCCACGGCAAACACGACCACATCATAACACCACCGCCTCCGAATTTTACTGTTGGCACTACACACGCTGGCAGATGACGTTCACCAAGCATTCGCCATACCCACACCCTGCCATCGGATCGCCACATTGTGTACCGTGATTCGTCACTCGACACAACGTTTTTCCACTGTTCAGTAGTACAATGTTTACGCTTCTTACACCAAGTGAGGCATCGTTTGGCATTTACCGGCGTGATGTTTAGCTTATGAGCAGCCGCTCGACCGTGAAATCCAACTGACATAGTACTTGCAGTGGATCCTGATGCAGTTTGGAATTCCTGTGTGACGGTGTGGATAGATGTCTGCCTATTACACATTATGACCCTCTTCAACTGTCGGCGGTCTCTGTCAGTCAACGTACGAGGTCGGCCTGTGCGCTTCCGTGCTGTACGTGTCCCTTCACGTGTCTACTTCATTAACACATCGGAAACAGTTGACCTAGGGATTTTTAGGAGTGTGGAAATCTCGCGTATAGACGTATGACACTAGTGACACCCAATCACCTGACCACGTTCGAGGTCCGTGAGTTCCGCTCAGCGCCCCATTCCGCTCTCTCACGATGTCTAATGACTGCTGAGGTCGCTGATATGGAGTAATTGGCTGTAGGTGGCAGCACAATGCACCTAATATGAAAAACGTATGTTTTTGATGGTATCCGGATACTTTTTATCACATAGTGTATGTTTTCACTGATCAAATATTAGATGCATTGAATAATCGAACATCACCCATTGGGATATTTTGTGATCTCTCAAACTCCTTTGATAGTGTTAATCGTGAAATTCTTCTAGATAAGCTTACGTATTGTGGTATGACTGGAACCGTACACTAATACTTTAACTGATATTTTACTGGAAGAATGCAGAAAGTTAAAATTAACAGCACAGTCAAGCTGCAAAAATCAATAGAGGCCTCTATCTTGGGAGGTATCAAGAATGCTGTCCCACAGTTTTGGGTCCCTTATTGTTCATAATATATATTAATGACTTGCCACTCTGTATTCTCTTTGCTGATGAAACAAGTGTGGTAATCACACCCAACAAACAAGAATCAGATTTGCTCATTTATTGTTCATAATATATATTAATACCTTGCAACTCTGTATTCTCTTTGCTGATGAAACAAGTGTGGTAGTCACACCCAACAAACAAGAATCAGATTTGCTCATTAAATTTTGAGAAATACACAGTATATACAATTCTGTACAGTAAACGGCACAAAACTATTGATAAATATAGACTATGAACAGAAGTATCTTGCTGAGGCAGAAAATTCCTCGGTGTATGCACTGACGAGAAATTGAATTGGAAGAAACACATCGATGGTCCGCTGAAACAATTGGGTTCAGCTACTTATGCTATTAGGGTTACAGCAAATTTTGGTGATAAACATATAAGTAAATTAGCCTACTATGCCTATCTTCATTCACTGCTTTCATGTGGCATTATATTTTGGGGAAATTCATGATTAAGAGAAAAAGTATTCATTGCACAAAAGCGTATTGTAACCTTCCCACAAAATTTTGTAAGTGACAATATTTAAATGTTAATGGGAATAGAGCCAAGTGTAACCTTCCCACAAAAATTTATGAAAGAAAATATTTTAAAATGAGAATTGGACATCGTGCTAAGTGTAACCTCCCCGCAAAATTTAGAAAATGAAAATATTCAAATGGTATTGCAAATAGTGCCAAATGTTAGCTTCCCACAGTAATAAAACTCAATGATAATAAAAATGTGCAAAAATGTTAAGTCCCCACAAAATTAACGTTAAGATCAACCTGATAAATTTTATAAGGGCAGCTGCGCTGACCTTAGGCCCTGTGCAATAATTAATCTGATAAATTGATTCTGGGATGAAAAGCATAGGAAATATTGTTTCAATTGGAACGATTCTTTTCTTAAAAAAGATTGCTTTGAAAACAAAATTATTATTGGGGCATTTCTTGAACAAATTAATTACAATTAACATACATTACATTATCAGCTGTGCGCAATGCTGCTTCATTACCTTATTTAACAATATACCTCGTCCCGAACCTTGACCAGAGACCCATATCGGCGCCCGCCGACTCCTCACACACAACTCCGACTCGCAACTGCTAACTCGCAACTGAACTACATGCTCTCGCGACTCGCTACGTACAACAACTGCACTCACGCGCGGTCAAGCGCAGACTAGCAACGATAAAAAAAAAAACTCTCTGGTCAGAGATTCTGTCATGCCTCGCCATCGCTGGTACTTAATACGTACGTGTTTCAGTATAATCAGAATAATAGCTGGAGCCCAACCAAGATCACCTTGCAGACATTTATTTAATGAACTCTGAATGTTCACAGAACCTTCGCAATACACATATTCACTTATGAAATTTGTTACTAACAACCCATCCCAATTCAAAAATAACAGCGAAGTGCATAGCTACAATACTGGAGAAAGGATGATCTTCACTATTCTGGGTTAAATCTAACTTTGGCACAAGAAGGGGTGAATTATGCTGCCATTAAAATCTTTTGTCATTTTCCACATAGCATTAAAAGTCTGACAGATAGCCAATCAACATTTAAAAACAAATTAAAAGAATTTCTGAATGACAACTCCTTCCCATCAATAAATGTATTTTTAGATATGAAGTACGAACTGTAAAAAAAAAATTATTGTGTGTAAAGAAAACTTATGTTAAAGTGACACGTTCCACATCATTATGAAACGTCGTATTCAAGACCTAAGGAACAAGTATTAAGGTATGAATGTATATATGCCGGTTGTCTAAAATTCTCTCAATATAATTCCGTGAAACGAACGTCGTCTTCTCTCCATGGAACCTCACATGGGTATAAGAAACATCTCTATAACGCGCGCGTGTTTATCGAACCTCCAACGAATAAATCTAGCAGCCCGCCTCTGAATTACTTCGAAGTCTCACTTAATCCGACCTGGTGGGGGTACCAAACACAAAGCACTACTCATGAATAGGTCGCACTAGTGTTCTACACGCTATCTTCTTTACAGATCAACCACACTTTCCTATAATTTTCCCAACAAACTGAGGTCGACCATCCGCTTTCCCCACAGCCGTCCTTACGTGCTCGTTCCATTTCATATCGGTCTGCAACGTCACGCCCAAATATTTAATCCCTTTGACTGTGCCAAGCAGTACACTATTAATCCTATATTAGAACATAACGGGATTGTTTTTCCTACTCATCTGCATCAAATTACGTTTCTCTACATTTGGACCAAGCTGCCACTCATCACACCAAGTAACTGATCTTGGGTCCTCGTACAGTCACTCCAATGGTGACACCTTCCCGTACACCACAGTATCATCAGCAAATCCCTGAGGCATTCCTGACAATATCCCTTCTCTGATGAACACTCGCCATCGCCGACATTGTACCACTAACAAAGTCTTCCAGTCACTCACATATTTGGGAGCCTATTCCGTATGCTCTGAGATAACTGAATTGCAACTTGGGCAAATTGATGGTGCTCTTATGGTGAGTGCTTCCGTAACCATGATATCGAAGATTTATACCGCATACAAGGAAAGCAGAAAACATCATCCGCTAAGTCACAACTCGCACGAAAATGTGATAGCGACGGACGGTCATTTAAGAGAATTGTGACGAAAAATAAGAGCACGACAGAACCAAAAGCCACTGTACAAATATGTCCCTCTCATCCCACTCACGAACCCTGCCAACAACACGAAGGCAGCTCCATAACGTGTGAGCTGCAGCGTGAGCTGGTATTCCAAGACCACTCATCAGTGACGCAAATTCAATAAAAACTGCACTGTGGAGGAATGGAAGAAAGTCATTTGGTCGGATCAGTCTTGTTTCACAATGTTTCCAACTTCTGGCCGAGTTTTCGTCCTAAGAGTGAAAAGTGGCAGGGGTTCGTTGATGACCTCTGCAGTCATACCGTGACATTCCATGGGCCCCATGCGTACTCTGGCAGGTCACATTGCTACCATCGATCATATGATCATTTTGGCTGATTAGGTCCACCCCATAGTACAATATTTGTTCCCTAGTGGTGACACTGTTCTCCAAGACGACGGGACACATGTTGACACAGCTCGTATCGCCCACGACTGGTTATGTGACCACGAGGATGAAAGGTTGGGTCTCTCCTGCACACCACAGTCACCAGTTCCCCATATTATTCAGCCTGTTTAGTCTACTTTTGCGAGAAGGGTGCGTGATAGCTTTCCACCTCCATCATTGTCACCTGACCTGTCACTGTTTTGCAGTAAGAATGGTATAAGATTCCCTTGAAAACCATACAGGAGCTCTATTTATCCATTCCGAGATGACTGGAAGCAACTTTCAGTGTCAGCGGTGTTGCTACACGGTATTTGGCATGCTAATGTGTTGCGGTTTTGGTGCTTCCATGTTTCTGTTTACCTCTGTACGTTTAAAATACACCGATATGTGGAGAAGAATGACTTCGATACAGCACCTATAGAGTCTTCGGTTCTCTTCACTAGACGGAGCGTCCATCCCCAGGGTACATTGAAGCTTGGGCTCTTCGGGCTACCAGACAAGACAGTAATCAGTTATTTTGGACTCCATACCGACTACAAACTTCGATAGAAGGCACATATTACGGAAGCTGTCGTCATCTGCGGAAAGTTCAGTGATATAGTGCGAGCTACCGTGGGTGTGAGCTAGGGACTGAATGCAGACATTATGCTTGACTTTGTTTCGGCTCAGGTCCAGACTCATGTCTAGGTCAACGAGATAGATATCAGTACAAAACACTTAGAGTCTGCCTGGGGGCAATGCAGTCTACAAGAAGTAACATTCTTTTATTCGAAGGAAATTTCGCTCGATTTACCCCTTCCATGTTAAGTTGAGAAATAACCAAAGACGGTCCAATTCTACGAAATTGTGGGTCCTGAAAAGGACCTTCTGACTTCTTCTATGTAGAACAAGCAGCGTTCAGACCATGGAGAAGAAGCTGTAACGACCAGTTACTCTCTTTCGCTACTTACATCGGAAATGAGTATGAGAAGAAACCAGTAAGAGTGGCCGCCTTTTTTGATCTATCAGCTGCTTATGATACTTTTCTGCAACACGGACTTCTTTTGATGTTCGTCAGTGTTACCTCACGTCGTAAACTTACAGACTTAGTTAACAACATGAGAAGCAATAAATACTTTCAGGTCTATTCTGATGATTATTTAAACTTGATGATGATTTATGGTAAGGATCTGTTCTGACTCCTCTCCGTTTCAGTCTTTACACACACGATTTACCGGAAGCATCTTCAACAAAATTCATTTTTGGTAATGCCATTTGTTTGTGGCCCAGAGCTCCATTTTCTTCTGATGCTGTAGCCACCTTATCAACTGATATGGCAGTCTTCGATGTATCCTTCAAGAAATGGTGCCACCACCTAAATCCTCAGAAAACAGTTATATGAGCTTTTCACCTATGCGCGAAAGAAGTCAGATTATGAGGCCTAGTCTTGCCATACTGCAGTACACGAAAACACCTAGGAATGACGTTTGACAGAACTCTGACTTGCAAGCGGCGTCTTTAAAACGTAGGTGCTAAAGTCAAAACGAGAAGCAACATTCTTCAAAAACTTGCTGGTACCTCATGAGGAACTAATACTCATGTTTCACAATCCAGACCCTTAGAGCTACACACTGTTGCTGTTTGACCTTGTTCAGCACTGCTCACACTAAGAAGATAGACGTGCACCTCAACTGCGGCATATATTCAGAGAACAAACGCCCTACGGCTTCCTGTTCTCAGCAATATCCCACTTCCAAGTCTGAGATCAGGAGCTCTCCTGCGGGTCAGCAGCAAAATTTAGAAGAATCCTCAGCTATCCGTTCACCGAGATACTGCACAAGCAGAACACCAACGCTTGAAAACAAGAAAAGCTTTCTGACAAAAACAAAAAAAGCCTTGTTGAGTCTTCTTTCAGCGTCAACTATTCGTGAGAAATCCAGTGGGTACAGTCATCAGTAGTCAACTCACGTCTAGTTGAAACACGTCCATGCGGATATAAGGATTCGATCTCCCCACACGACAGTGGAGGAACATGAAACGGTTGGGGAAGAACAAGGCAGGTATGGTTACCTAAGGCACAATCGGTGATAGGCCAGTAACACACATTGTGACTGTGAGACCTCCGTAAGTCAGTACACCATATCGTTGCTGACTGTCCTCTTGGGACGTACAAAGGAACGATAATGGACTTTCACCACGCCTCGGATGACGCGATCGAGTGGATTAAGGAACTAGATCTCGAGATTTTTTTACAAATCCTGAGTACGTCGACGTGATACTTGCGCACAGATTTTGTAATGGGAACAGTGCTGCCACGGGTAGAGAACATGGCATAATATTTCGTAAACTTCAGAGTACCAGATTCAAGACCGATTACCCGTGTTTTCACTAAACTCGTGAGACTGTTGCAGGACCCAAAACACATATCTCATGTGAACGAGCACATGAACAGAGTGTAAATGAAACAAAAGACTCTATTAAGTTAGTAGAACGTAGTTCTTCAACAAGAACATGAAATTTCTAAATGTATCGGAGTTCCACACACAAGAAAACTCGGACATAACGTATGCACAGCCTCTATCCTTATCATTTAGAGCGGATTCAACACTTTCGAGGAGCAGATGAAGATATATGATTGGAAATTTGCCGAGTAATCCCAATGACACTGTTTATTGGTGGAGTCATTTTCAGTCGTTACTGTATCAATAACACCCGCAACTCATATCGGTGGTCCGAGGAAAATCCAACTGCTTTTCTGGATGCTCGTTTACAAAGAACGCCTCTATGTAGACGTGTGGCATGGTATGATAGACAACCACTTGATGACCGAAAAAGAATTTGTGTCAGTAGGGCTAAGTCTTCGCTTAAGTCATGGGGCTTCACATCAAAGGGCATCAAGAGTGACTGTGGCGTAAACCAGTCAGCCATATGTGGCAATGCCCTGTCTGTCCGTTTTCAAGCTCAGAACAAGATTTATTGCTTGCCTATGGCGATACCCTAGGTGTCGCTCAGTTTTAGAGAAATGCAAGCCGAATGCAGATTTGGTCAATTCCATTTGTCTCGTTAGTTTAATTTGTGCAATCTATGTACATAAAACTGTGATTGCTATGTAATCGCGTACATGTTTAGCATTCTTCTGAGAAAAGGAAAAATCCGTTGACAGTACTATCTGTGTTGCAGCACCGTCTTACAGAGCCCGCTTACCCACATTTTCCTGAAAGCGAGCTTCTAGCATTATTGGAAGGGGTCCCTTGCCTACAGGAATAGGTATGTTCTTCCAGCATGACGAGGCACCTAAACATTCCAGTCTCCTTGTGACACATCGTCTAAACCTGGCATTCCCCAGTAGATGGATTGGCAGAAATGGTCACGTTTCTAGACCATCAAGGTCCCCGGAATTTACCGCCTTAGATGACTGTCGCGACGGTTGAAACGCGAAGCCTACAAAATAAAAACTTGATGTAAGAGACGGACTGATGGTTCGGATTACGAGTAATGCCACCCTCTTAAAAGACGAGGTACGCATGGTGCTGCAAAGAGAATTCGGAAGTGCATTGCAGTAGGAGGTGTTATTTATTAAAATCAACTTGACACTTAATCATTTGGCTTCGCTTAACACCCCTTTAGATATTTGTTTGGGTTATATTTTAATAGCTGTACCTCCGTAACCAGTAGAAATTGAACACATCTTATGTGGAATATTTTATTCCAGTTGATCTGTATTGCCACCTTCTGCAATATTTACTACTCCCCTTGGGACACTCTGTATGCCATGTAACCTTGCACGAACTAACTTTGTGATTTCCCCTCCATGTGGGGGGGAGGCAGCATGATTCGCATGTGGGGGGAGTCAGCTACCAGTTCACCCTTTGGTTGCTGAATTGGCACCATCAGTGCACCTTATAGTGTGCTTTTCATAAATTATTCCGAGTATGGCGCAGTCTGATACAGCGAACAAAATGTACACTGGTCAGGCAAAACAGTGCGACTACACGACACAACGCGATAGTCGACCTAAATGTTTAAATAGCGGATATACAGGGTGTTATAAAAAGGTACGGCCAAACTTTCAGGAAACATTCCTCACACACGAAGAAAGAAAATATGTTATGTGGACATGTGTCCGGAAACGCTTACTTTCCATCTTAGAGCTCATTTTATTACTTCTCTTCAAATCACATTAATCATGGAATGGAAACACACAGCAACAGACTTCAAACACTTTGTTACAGGAAATGTTCAAAATGTCCTCCGTTAGCGAGGATACATGCATCCACCCTCCGTCGCATGGAATCCCTGATGCACTGATGCAGCCCTGGAGAATGGCGTATTGTATCACAGCCGTCCACAATACGAGCACGAAGAGTCTCTACATTTGGTACCGGGGTTGCGTAGACAAGAGCTTTCAAATGCCCCCATAAATGAAAGTCAAGAGGGTTGAGGTCAGGAGAGCGTGGAGGCCATGGAATTGGTCCGCCTCTACCAATCCATCGGTCACCGAATCTGTTGTTGAGAAGCGTACGAACACTTCGACTGAAATGTGCAGGAGCTCCATCGTGCATGAACCACATGTTGTGTTGTACTTGTAAAGGCACATGTTCTAGCAGCACAGGTAGAGTATCCCGTATGAAATCATGATAACGTGCTCCATTGAGCGTAGGTGGAAGAACATGGAGCCCAATCAAGACATCACCAACAATGCCTGCCCAAACGTTCACAGAAAATATGTGTTGATGACGTGATTGCACAATTGCGTGCTGATTCTCGTCAGCCCACACAAGCTGATTGTGAAAATTTACAATTTGATCACGTTGGAATGAAGCCTCATCCATAAAGAGAACATTTGCACTGAAATGAGGATTGACACATTTTTGGATGAACCATTCGCAGAAGTGTACCCTTGGAGACCAATCAGCTGCTGATAGTGCTTGCACACGCTGTACATGGTACGGAAACAACTGGTTCTCTCGTAGCACTCTCCATACAGTGACGTGGTCAACGTTACCTTGTACAGCAGCAACTTCTCTGACGCTGACATTAGGGTTAGCGTCAACTGCACGAAGAATTGCCTCGTCCATTGCAGGTGTCCTCGTCGTTCTAGGTCTTCACCAGTCGCGAGTCATAGGCTGGAATGTTCCGTGCTCCCTAAGACGCCGATCAATTGCTTCGAACGTCTTCCTGTCGGGACACCTTCGTTCTGGAAATCTGTCTCGATACAAACGTACCGCGCCACGGCTATTGCCCCATGCTATTCCATACATCAAATAGGCATCTGCCAACTCCGCATTTGTAAACATTGCACTGACTGCAAAACCACGTTCGTGCTGAACACTAACCTGTTGATGCTACGTACTGATGTGCTTGATGCTAGTACTGTAGAGCAATGAGTCGCATGTCAACACAAGCACCGAAGTCAACATTACCTTCCTTCAATTGGGCCAACTGGCGGTGAATCGAGGAAGTAGAGTACATACTGACGAAACTAAAATGAACTCTAACATGGAAATTAAGCGTTTCCGGACACGTGTCCACATCAAATCTTTTCTTTATTTGTGTGTGAAGAATGTTTCCTGAATGTTTGGCCGTACCTTTTTGTAACACCCTGTAATTGTGTAAACAAGTGATGATCTGATCTCGTTAAATTACACTGAATGAACTTAAGTGTGTTAGTTAACACTGATTAATTCCAAGTCTGTGATTCTGACGTGAAAAAAAATGAAATTAAATTTAGTGTGCAACTCTAAAGCAATAAAGCTGTACTCATATACTCACCCTTTATGTTTACTCAGACATGGAAAAACCAGGGTGAAAAAAATTAAATAAACATCATTGTCCGGTACTACCTATAATTCTCACAAGTATATAGTACTAATGTTGTCGAATAATAAGTATGCATACTCCCAGAAATGCACTCAGTTACTCGAAGTACACTGACGCCCCCAACACATGCAGCTGGCTTGATAGTGCTAACAGTCTTGCCCCAAACACGTGTACACCAGATGTCAAATTCGAATATAACGCTGTCTGCCGTTCTCAACCAGTCAGAACAAAACACACTTATGATGGTTTCGTGTGCACGCCATATGATGTCGGTTTGCCATTTTGCCCACGTCATAAAGTTATTAATTTATTAGGTGAGAAATCAGAATCTACGAAATGCGCTGAATGAATGTACATGTGACTATTATTTTACGAATTAGGAGAAAAATGGTAGGGAGGGATGTGTATCAAACACTACATTTGTATGTTGATACAGCTGCAGTGACACTGTTGCAGATCGACAAATTACAATATTACAACTGATTCAACATTTTATTTTAAAGAGAAAACTACGGACAACTGTTGCAGCTGGGAGCCTGGTCTGATTTAACAGTCAGTTTCAGAAATTTTTGCTTTGCTTGCACCTAAACCGATTGCAAGATTCCGAGGTAGTGTTACGACACTGAGGCGCGATGCTGGTATTTGACGATTATTTGTTCAAAACACTGTCGCGAAGCCCGTTACCTATCCGTTGCACGTAACGGGAAGACTCCTGTGCTGTCGCAGCTGTCTTCATCAGATTGATGCCGTGGGACGGAAGTTCCAGAGTGCGCACAATCTGAAATACGAGTACGCGGCAGTGACGTATTTGCGGAATATATTCATCTATCCCACTCCATGGCTCCTGCCAGACAGTTTCAGTCCAACGAGTGATACGATGCAGTTGAAGACTTGCTCACGTCAAGGCGAAGTCCTCGAAATGAACAAACCTAACATCGGGCACATGTATTGTTTCACCAGTGGCCCACCGATCTGCTTCCTCTGCACATGCGAGAACTGCCTTAGTTCATGCACGACTAAAAGAGCAACATACTGTTCACTGTTCACTCGCTGCCGCCGAGAGTTGTGGCGTGGTGGTTACCACCAATTTCTGTGCCGAGTTTAGCGCCTCGTAGATTTAACTCATGTACTATCCACATAACAGTGTCAGTTTTCTATGGATGTCTGGTAAGATGTAAGAAATGGTGTCAAAGCTCTAATCGTGAGAGATAACATAAATGCTGCTTTTGTGGTCTTCAGTCCGAATACTGATCTGATACAGCACTCCATGCTACTCTATTCTGTGCAAGCCTCTTTACCTCCGAATAACTGCTGCAACTTAGATCCGCTTGAAGCTGCTTACACTTTCCTCTAATACTAAACTGACTACTTCTTGATTCGCAAAACGTGTCCTGTCAACCGATTCCTTCTTTTAGTCAAGTTTTGCCCCAAATATTTTCTCCCGCCGGCCGGTGTGGCCGTGCGGTTCTAAGCGCTTCAGTTTGGAACCGCGTGACCGCTACGGTCGCAGGTTCGAATCCTGCCTCGGGCATGGATGTGTGTGATGTCCTTAGGTTAGTTAGGTTTAAGTAATTCTAAGTTCTAGGGGACTGATGACCTCAGAAGTTAAGTCCCATAGTGCTCAGAGCCATTTGAACCATTATTTTCTCCCCTATTCAGTTCCTCCTCATTACTTACACGATCTACCCATCTAATTCGCAGCTTCTTCTGTAGCATGACATTTCAAAAACTTGTGTTCCTTTCTTATCCCTACTGATTTATCTCCACGTTTCACTTCCGCACAAGGGTGTACTCCAGACAAAAATCTTCAGAAAAGACTCCTTAACACTTAAATTTATATTCGATGTTGACAAATTCCTCTTTTCCTGGAATGTTTCCTTGCATTCTGCGTTTCATGTCATCTGTAATTCGACCATCATCTGTTGTTTTACTGCCCAAATAGCAAAACTCATCTATTACTTTTAATGTCTCATTTTCTAATCTAATTCCCTCACCATTGTCTAATTTAATTCGACTACATTCAATTAGCCTCGTTTTGCTTTTTTTGATGTTCATCTTGCATCCTTCTTTCAAGACACTGTTCATTTCCGTTCAACTGCACTTCCAAGTGTAACGCTGTTTACGAAAAAATTACAATGTCGTCGGCAAACAATGAAGTTTCTTCTCCCTGGCCTTAATTTCAATTCCACGTTTCTCTTTGTGTTCCTTTACTGCTTCCTCAGTATAAAGATTGAATAACATTGGGAATAGGCTACAACCCTGTCTTCCTCTCTTCTCAACCCCCTCTTCCCTTTCATGCCATTCGACCCTTATAACTGCCGTCTGATTTCTGCACATGTTGGAAATAACCACCTTGTATTTTACCCCAGCTTTCTTCACAGTTTCAGAGACCGTATACCAGTCAACATTGTGAAATTTTTTCTTCTAAATCTACAAATGCTATAAACGTAGGTTTGCCTTTCTTTAACCTATCTACTTCGATAATCCGTAGCGTCAGTATTAGCATACGTGTTGCTACGTTTCTCCGGAGTCCAGAGTGATCAGATGGTTCAAATGACTCTGAGCACTATGGGACTTAATATCTGAGATCATGAGTCCCCTAGAACTTAGAACTACTTAAACCTAACTAACCTACGGACATCACACACTTCCATGCCCGAGGCAGGATTCGAACGTGCGACCGTAGCGGTCTCGCGGTTCCAGACTGAAGCGCCTAGAACCGCTCGGCCACACCAGCCGGCCCACAGTGATCGAGATGGTGTTATTGATAATATTAATACCAGGCCAAAAGCAAAAGTGATTATCTGGACGGAGAAAGCACTCGAGATTTATAGCAGGTGGGAAAAGCGTGACTGGTTTACACAGTGAGTACAAAAACGACTGCATTAGAAAAAAAACGCTCCTTAGGCAAATCTGATGATGTATTCATGAATCGTCGACAACAATTTTAATACCATTTTTCACTCCAAAAAAAGATATTGACATTTGTGCAGTCCCTACAACACCGCTAAGGAAGAAGTACGAGGGGCGTGTAATAAATAATGCAACACATTTTTTTCTCGCCCAATTTCGGTTGAAAAAATGCGGAATTTGTTTTGCGACACCGTGGAATATTCCCGCTTCAGCCCCTGTAGTTTCATGAAGTTTCGATAGGTGCAGTCGCTATACGTTGCCTTCAAAATTGTGTCTGTGACGGAGGTGCGTTTCTTCTGGCGGAAAACCAGAGCATCGCAGATATTCATAGGCGCTTGCAGAATGTCTTCGGAAACCTGGCAGTGAACAAAAGCACGGTCAGTTTTTGGGCGAGGGGTCTTTCATCATTACACCAAGATTGCCCAAACCTGTCCGATCCCCCGCGTGCCCACCGGCCGCACGCAGCGGTGATTCCTATGATGTTGGAACGTGCGGACACACTCATCCGAAGTGATCGATAGACACAGTCAGACACCTCGCTACAAGACTGGACGTCTCTGTTGGTAGTGCTGACAGCCTCTTCCGCCAATTGAGGTACTCAGAATCTGAGCCCGCCGGATTACTCGCGGCCTGACAGAAGACCATAAAGAGCGGCGAAGGAGCATTGTGTGCAACAGCTTGCGCGTTCCGAGAGTGACCGCGACAATTTTTTAGCGAACATCGACACAGGTGATGAAACGTGGGTCCGTCACTTAGAACCGGAAACAAATCGGCAGTGCATGGAGCGGTACCCCACCACTTCTCCTCCGGAGAAAAAGTTGAAAGCCGCGCCCTCAGCCGGTGAAATCATCACTCCGACTGGGTCAAGAGCTGTAGTGGTAGAGCGCTTCAGAGAGAACTTGCAGAATATAGTTCATAATTTTCCTGATCATGCTGTTGTAATCGGGGGTGACTTCAACTTGCCAGATATAGATTACGAGAGTCATGCTATCAAAATTGGTGCAGGAAACAGGGATTCGTGTGACATAATACTGAATATGTTGTCCGAAAATTACATCGAGCAGATATTCAGAGAACCACTTCCTGAAGGTAACGTCTTAGACCTCTCAGCAACTAAGAGACCTGAACTTATCGAATCAATTAACGTAGAGGGAGGAATCAGTGACAGCAACTATGACTACTGTTACTGGAAGGAACGTTACGAAATGTAGGAAAATATTTTTGCTTATGAACAGTGAAAGCATAAAAATTGCTGAGTCTCTAAGTAGACAACATCAAACGCTCAGTGTTGAGGACGAAGAAGTGAGCACAAATGGAAAAAAATTCAAAAGCATCATTCAGCACGCATTATAGACTATTATTTTTAGAGCAAGGTCTTAAAAGTTTGCAAAGACCCACTGTCGTTTAATAGCCGTGTTAGAGAAGTACTACGTAAACAGAAAGAGTTACATCACAGATTCAAGAGAAGGCAAAACCTAACTGACAAATAACGCAGAACGAAGCGAAAATAAGGAATGGAGAGCGGTGAGAGAAGTTTTCAATGACTTTGAAAGTAAAATTTTGTCAACCGATCTGACAAAAAACCCAAAGAGGTTTTAGTATTATGTAAAATCACTAAGCGGGTCTAAATCCTTAGTTCATTCACTCAGTGACCATAATGGCACCGAAACGGAAGATAATAGACGGAAGGTGGAAATACTGAATTCGGACTTCCGAAACTGTTTCAACGCGAAAGTTCGTAATATAGTCCCTCATTTCAAACAGCTTATGAACACCGAAATGAGACATATTGAGATAACCGATAGCGTAACAACTACAATGGCTTAGTAGTAGCGAGGGTACTTGTAAGATTCTCCAATGACCATGCGAAAGAACTTGCTCCTGTTCTAATAGCAGTTTATCTCAGTTCGCTGGAGCGACGAGCGGTACCTAGCGACTGGAAAAAAGCGCAGGTCATTCCTGTTTCCCGTATGGGTCCTAGGACAGATGCATGTAATTACAGGCCTATATCTCTGATGTCAGCCTGTCGTAGAATTATGGAATATGTTTTATGCTCAAGAATTATGACGGTTTTGGAGAACGAAGATCTCGTCTATAAAAAAAGAGATCCTTCGAAACTCAGCTCGCTCTGTTCCTCCATGAGATCCATAGCGCTGTAGACAACGGCGCTCAGGTTGATGCCGTGTTTATTCACTTAAAGAACACATCTTGTAACCTCCCCCCTCACTTATCGACCTTAATGACAGTGAAAAATTAAACCGCGTGCACCTAATGGAAATTTGGGAAAAGCAATCGTCACCGAAGTTAATCTGTCGGTAAAGAGAGAGGACAGGGTTACATCTAAATGAAAGGAAAAATGCAAATGAAACTGGTGGAAATTAATTTTGAAAAAGGGTAAAGTTAATAAAGAAAGTAAAAGTGCGGTTGTTACGTTAACAATTAACTGGCGTTAATTACATATTTGAGATTTGGGGAAAATTACGGTCACCAGTCCTATGGACAACTACTATAATAACTGAAAAGAAAGGTTATTGCACATATAATTAGCACTAAAAGCGTGGCAACTGAAGGTTGACACGTGTTGTGTGAAAACTGAATGTTTGTCAGAAGTAATAAATTTCACTACACTCTGACTTAATTTAGCAAAAGAATTAATATAACCGGAAAATTGAAAGTTAATTTAGTGACTGAAATTAATAGTGAGATTTGTTTCTGAAGCACTACGAAATTCAGTGAAATAAGGTTAGTCTTGGGCTACCTCAACAATCATTTCGAAAGCTACTTGAATCTACGCAATTTAGAAATAAGAGATTTAACTTTGAACTTGAATTAAATGATTCTGGACAGTTAACAATAGTACCATTTAGTACGTACCAAGCTGAGCTGCAGTCACAGGTAAGCTAAAATATGCTAACAAAACTCGCACTCTTAATTTGTGCTTGTGTAATCTAAATTTTGTAGCCAGCTATGGATACCTTAACTGAACTTTGAAATTAAAGCAGTGAAATGGAATGATATTAATTTAATGTTGGCCTCTGAATTTCAACGACACTCGGGTTCATTTCGGAAAAGGAAGGGACCCTGCTTGGTAATGCAATTGGGACAATGAGCAACAAAGGTTCATGCTAAGTTGCCGTAATTTTGCGAGGCAAATGGAATAATTTTAAAAGCTGAGGTCTGCCATACAGTTCTAAACCTTTACGTGCTTCCAGTCTTCCTTGTTGGTTGATTGAAGGTTTGAAGTCGTCGGTCGAGGAGGTGGCGACAGTCACTCATTGCCGGCCGTCGCTGTTGCAGAAGCTGGATGTTGGCGCGCCTCCTTCTCGACACGGTCACCAGGCGAAACTGGCTCTTGATATGCGCCAGCTAATACTTCCCGTCCGCGACACCGTGTCAGAAACTATCATAGCAAGTCGAGCGCAATTACATGCTGCCAAACCCCGAAAGCGCGGCAACTCGCGGGAGCGTCACACAACACACCTGCTCCACCGCCCTATTCAAGCCAGACTCTCTCTGCCCGCGCTCCACACGGCAGAGTTAACACTACCAAAGATCCTAAACACTTTGGTTCTCCACACGACCTATCGATGTAATCGTTCGATAGCATAGTTTTCCCTTGCCAAGACCCAGCGTAAAAATACAAATAGTATTTACAAAACAAACCAATTATACATCGACATAAATGCATATATATATATATATATATATATATATATATATATATATATATATATATATACAAATAGTGAAACAATTACAATATATAAAGACACAGAGATGTCATATCTTCAGGTAGCAAAAAAAAAAAAAAAACAAAAAAACAAAAAAAAATGAGATTACCGAGTGTCGTGCCAGATTTGCGACTGCATTCAAAACTTCCTTGCAGGTAGAACTCAAAATGTCGCTCTTAACGGAACAAAATCGACAGGTGTAAATGTACATTACGGAGTACCCCAAAGAAATGGAATAGGAGCTTTACAGTTTACATCTTATATTAATGATTTAGTATAAAGCGCCAGAAAACTTTTTTAAGACTGTTCGAAGATGATGCGTTTTTTTTTTTTAAGACAGTAGCAATGCCAGAAGACACTATCGATTTTCACAATGACCTCCATAGAATTGATGAATGGCGTGGACTCATACAGGTGACCCTGAACGTAAGTAAATTTACCATATTGCGCATATGAAAATAAATCCACTACTGTACAATTACACTGTTGGTGACAAATTGCGAGAAACAATATCTGCCATAAAATATCTAGGAGTAACTATCCGGAGAGACCTTAAGTAGAATGACCACGTAAAACAAATAGTGCGAAAAGTTGATGCCATATTGAGATTCACAGGAAGAATCTTAGGGAAATATTACTCATTCGCGAAAGAGGTGGTTTGCAAGAAGCTTGTTCGACCGATTTTTGAGTATTGTTCATCACTCTGGGACCCTTACCAGGTATGAATGATAGAAGAGGTAGAGAATATCCAACGAAGATCGGCGCTTTTCGTCACCGGCTGCTGTGACAGACATCATAAAAGAGGCGTTGCGCATCAAGAATAGGTTGAGTATTAAAATTTCGAGGCACTATACTTTCTCCCCTATTGCGTGATGGTACAAAATGAGCTTCCTTTCTTTGATCTTTTCCACTGCCCCCGTCAGTCCTGTCTGGTAAGGATCCCATACCGCACAGCAGTTCTCTAGCAGTGGCCGGACAAACGTAGTCTAGGCAGTCTCCTTAGTTGTTGCATCTTCCAGGTGTTTTGGCAAAACGCGGAGTCTTTGTTTCGCCTTTCCTACAACATTACCTATGTGGTCGTTCCAATCTAAGTTGTTCCTAACTGTAATCCATAGATACTCAGTTAAATTGACAGGCTTTGCATTTGTGTGATTTACCGTGTAACAGAAATTTAACGGTTTCCTTTTAGTACTCGTGTGGATGACCACACACTTTCAATTATCTAGTGTCAACTCCCACTTTTCGTACGATACAGATGTTGTTGTGGTCTTCAGTCCTGAGACTGGTTTGATGCAGCTCTCCATGCTACTCTATCCTGTGCAAGCTTCTTCACCTCCCAGTACCTACTGCAACCTACATCCTTCTGAATCTGCTTAGTGTATTCGTCTCTTGGTCTCCCTCTACGAGTTTTACCCTCCACTCTGCCCTCCAATACTAACTTTGTGATCCCTTGATGCCTCAGAATATGTCCTACCAGGCGATCCCTTCTTCTAGTCAAGTCGTGCCACAAATTTCTCTTCTCCCCAATTCTATTCAATACCTCGTCATTAGTAATGTGATCTACCCATCTAATCTTCAGCATTATTCTGTAGCACCACATTTCGAAAGATACTATTCTCTTCTTGTCTAAACTATTTATCGTCCACGTTTCACTTCCATACATGGCTGCACTCCATACAAATACATTCAGGAACGACTTCCTGACACTTAACTCTATATTCGATGTTAACAAATTTCTCTTCTTCAGAAACGCTTTCCTTGCCATTGCCAGTCTACATTTTATAACCTCTCTACTCCGACCATCATCAGTTATTTTGCTCCCCAAATAGCAAAACTCATTTACTACTTTAAGCGTCCCATTTCCTAATCTAATTCCCTCAGGATCACGCGATTTAATTTGACTACATTCCATTATCCTCATTTTGCTTTTGTTGATGTTCATCTTATATCCTCCTTTCAAGACACTGTCCATTCCATTCAGCTGCTCTTCCCGGTCCTTTGCTGTCTCTGACAGAATTACAATGTCATCAGCGAACCTCAAAGTTTTTATTTCTTTTCCATGGATTTTAATTCCTACTCTAAATTTTTCTTTTGTTTCCTTTACTGCTTGCTCAATATACAGATTGAATAACATCGGGGCGAGGCTACAACCCTGTCTCACTCCCTTCCCAACCACTGCTTCCCTTACATGCCCCTGGACTCTTATAACTGCCACCTGGTTTCTGTACAATTTGTAATTAGCCTTTCGCTCCCTGTATTTTACCCCTGCCACCTTCAGAATTTGAAAGAGAGTATTCCAGTCAACATTGTCAAAAGCTTTCTCTAAGTGAACAAATGCTAGAAACGTAGGTTTGCCTTTCCTTAATCTATTTTCTAAGATAAGTCGTTGGGTCAGTATTGCCTCACGTGTTCCAATATTTCTACGGAATCCAAATTGATCTTCCCCGAGGTCGGCTTCTACCAGTTTTTCCATTCGTCTGTAAAGAATTCGTGTTAGTATTTTGCAGCCGTGGCTTCTTAAACTGATAGTTCGGTAATTTTCACATCTGTCAACACCTGCTTTCTTTGGGATTGGAATTATTATATTCTTCTTGAAGTCTGAGGGTATTTCGCCTGTCTCATACATCTTGCTCACCAGATGGTAGAGTTTTTCAGCGCTGGCTCTCCCAGGGCTGTCAGTAGTTCTAATGGAATGTTGTCTACTCCCGGGGCCTTGTTTCGACCTAGATCTTTCAGTGTTCTGTCAAACTCTCCACGCAGTATCATATCTCCCATTTCATCTTCATCTACATCCTCTTCCTTTTCCATAATATTGTTCTCAAGAACATTGCCCTTGTATAGACCCTCTATATACTCCTTCCACCTTTCTGCTTTCCCTTTTTTGCTTATCTTGTCTAAATCATTTTGCAATTGGTTTTGATATTCGGATGACTTTAGTAGGCCGTAAATGACAATATCAACTGCAAACAATCTAAAACCGCTGCTGGATCACTTCTTCGAAATCTCTTAACTGTCTCCCACTACGACACATAAGGTTGAAATCTGACTCAAATGTGCCTACAATTTTCTCTGTAATGGCGCAAAACCGTGGCGCCCTCGATATCGACGTAGCTTCAAACAGCAAATGCGAAAAAAGGCCACAGCTCAGAAGTTCATGTGACGTGCAAAGTGCGTTGTTGATGACCCACTGGCACCAAATTTCACCACAATTCTGCCCACCGCCACCGTGGACGCATCAGACGATGGGAAGGTCGTCAGCACCCCCTCTTACCTAAATTTCACCCTTTCTTTTTACGTCTCTGTGGTGGAGGTCAGAACCCGGATACCCAGCGTTCAATTCACCCAGTTTTCTTGTGGGTGGCTGAGGAACAAATTTCTGACATATCGCCGCTCATAATCGATACGAAAAGACCTCAAGGGGTGACATAAAGGACGTCAATGGTGCCACCCTTTTCCCAACTGACAGTTTACAGTGCGACGAGCAACAGGAGGACGTTCATGACAATCTTTGATATTGCTGATATCAACCTGATGCTTCAGCCTTCCTCTAAGGTCGTCGTGGGCTAGCAGTCCCATTTAATGTGATGTCATCCCTCTGCTCAAGTGTACAGAGTGTGACCACTAGCGACCGTTCAGAACGATTCGACGAAATTGAACATGATCCAGAGCAGCAAATGCTCCTTTCTCAGTGCTCCCGTGTCACACCCTGCTATAGCGTGATTACAGAGGGGTTACGACATTGACACAGCGCGAACAAAAGGGCAAACGGTCCCTCTGAGCCCCCCCCCTCCCCCAGTTCGGCAGTAGCTTCGGTACCACCCGCCCCCATTTACTCAGAATTTTAAAAATGTGTCCTTCGAGAGGAAACCTTCAAAGTGGTCCTAGGCGCCTGCACGAAGGCAACTGGCACCGGAGATGTGTCAAATCGTTGCCTAAATGGAGGCATCCACTGCAGACTGTCGTTTTCGATCGCAAAGTATGTAGGAATCAGTGTCCAAAGGAAAGGAGTGGTTTCATTGCCACCCTTTATGCCACCTTCTGAGGCCTTTCCGTGTAGATTCTGAGTGGCAATATGTCTGAAATGTTTTCCTCGGCCACTCACACGAAAAACGCGTGATTTCAAAACTGGCGTCGCCGTTCTGGCCTCTGTCGCAGTAAGAGGGGCAGTGACGACTTTCCCACCACGTGACATCCACGCCGGCGTTGGGCAGAATTCTAGGACGTCATTTCACATCACGTGAAACTCTCAGCTCTGGCCGACACCTGGCGTAGTCGAGTCCGATTTTTTTTTCTTTTTTTTTTTTTTTTTTTTTTTTTTTTTTTTTTTTTTTTTTTTTTTTACCTTCACACAGAAAGGTTGTAGGCTTCTTTGAGCCAAATTTCAAACTTATGCGTCGCTATGGGAGACGATTACAGGGTTTAGAAAAAGTCACCATTTAATTATGTTGGGCATTGTAGATTAGGAACATCAGAGGGCCTATAATATTTCCTTGGGGAACGCCAGATATCACTTCTGTTTTACTCGACTACTATCCGTCAATCAATACGAACCGTGACATTATTGACAGTGAATCACGAATCCAGTCGTCGGCTGGGGTGGCCGAGCGGTTCTAGGCACTTCAGTCTGGACCGCGCGACCGCTACGGTTGCAGGTTCGAAACCTGCCTTGGGCATGGATGTGTGTGGTGTCCTAAGTTAGGTTTAAGTAGTTCTAAGTTCTATGGGACTGATGACCTCAGATGTTAAGACCCACAATGCTCGGAGCCATTTGAACCATTTTGTAACGAATCCAGTCGCACAGCTGAGACGATACTCCATAGGCACACAACTTGATTCGAAGATGATTGTGAGGAGGGATTTAAAAAGCCCTCTGGAAATAAAGATATACGGAATCAGTTTGAGATCCCCTGTGTCAATAGTACCCAGTACTGCGTGAGAATATACACTGTGATCAAAAGTACCCGGACACCCCTAAAAACATACGTTTTTCATATAAAGTGCTTTGTACTCCACATCAGCGACCTCAATAGTCATTAGACATGGTGAGATAGCAGAACGGAGCGCACCGCTGAACTCACGGACTTCGAGCGTGGTCAGGTGATTGGGTGTCACTTGTGTCATACGTCTGTACGCGAGATTTCCACAATCCTAAATATCCCTAGGTCCACTGTTTCCGATGTTATAGTGAAGTGGAAACGTGAAGGGACACGTACAGCACAAAAGCGTACAGGCTGACCTCGTCGGTTGACTGACAGAGACCGCCGACAGTTGAAGAGGGTCGTGACGTGTAATAGACAGACATCTATCCAGACCATCACACAAGAGTTCCAAACTGCAAGTACTATGACAGTTAGGCGAGAGGTGAGAAAACTTGGATTCCACGGGCGAGCGGCTACTCATAAGCCAAACATCACGCCGGTAAATGCCAAACGACGCCTCGCTAGGTGTAAGGAGCCTAAACATTGGAAGATTGAACAGTGGAAAAACGTTGTCTGGAGTGACGAATCACGGTACACAATGTGATGATCCGATGTCAGGGAGGGTATGGCGAATGCCCAGTGAATGTCATCTGGCAGCTTGTCTAGTGCCAACAGTAAAATTCGGAGGCGGTGGTGCTACGGTGTGGTCGTGTTTTTCATGGAGGGGCTTGCACTCTTTGTTGTTTTACGTGACACTATCACAGCACAGGCCTACGTTGATGTTTTAAGAACCTTCTTGCTTCCCACTGTTGAAGAGCAATTCGGGGCGATTTCATCTTTCTACACGGTGGAGCACCTGTCCATAATGCACAGCCTGTGGCGGAGTGGTTACGCGGCAATAACTTCCCTGTAATGCACTGCCTTACACCAAGTCCTGACCTGAGTCCTATAGAACACCTTCGGGATGTTTTGGAACGCCGACTTCGTGCCAGGCCTCACCGACCGACACCGATACCTCTCCTCAGTGCAGCACTACGTGAAGATTGGTCGGCCATTCCCCAAGAAATCTTCCAGCACCTGATTGAACGTATGCCTGCGAAAGTGGAAGCTGTCATCAAAAATAAGGATGGCATTTACAAGCTGTTTTACAACTGAAGCCGGCCGAAGTGGCCGCGCGGTTCTGGCGCTGCAGTCTGGAACCGCGAGACCGCTACGGTCGCAGGTTCGAATCCTGCCTCGGGAATGGATGTGTGTGATGTCCTTAGGTTAGTTAGGTTTAACTAGTTCTAAGTTCTAGGGGACTAATGACCTCAGCAGTTGAGTCCCATAGTGCTCAGAGCCATTTGAACCATTTTTACAACTGAATTTCCGTTGTGAGTTGCGTGAGCGGAGTAGTTGTATGAAGTGAGTGTAATGTTTCTGATAGCGCAATGTAGACGTCATACACTGAAGAGCCAAAGAAACTGGTGCACCTGCCTAATATCGTGTAGGGACTCCGCGAGCACGCAGAAGTACCGCAACACGACTTGGCATGCACCCGACTAATGTCTGAAGTAGTGCTGGAGGAAACTAACACCACGAATTCTGCAGGGCTGCCCACAAATCGGTAAGAGCACGAGGAGGTGGAGATCTCTTCTGAACAACAAGTTGCAAGACATCCCAGATATGCTCAATACTGTTCATGTCTGGAGAGTTTAGTGGACAGCGGAAGTGTTTAAACTCAGAAGAGTGTTCCTGGAGCCACTCTGTAGCAATTCTGGACGTGTGGGGTGTCGCTTTGTCCTGCTGAAACTGGCCAAGTCCGTCGCAATGCTCAATGGACATGAACGGTTTCACACACACCCCAGACCGTTACAGAGCCTTCACCAGAGTGACCAGCCCCCTGCTGACATGCAGGGTCCATGGATTCATGAGGTTGTCTCGATAGCCGTGCACGTCCACCCACTCGGAACAATTTGAAACGAGACTCATCCGACCAGGCAAGATCTTTCCAGTCATCAACAGTCCAATGTAGGTGTTGATGGGTCCAGACAATGCGAAAAGCTTTGGGTCGTGCAGTCATCAAGAGAACACGAGTAGGCCTTCGGCTCCGAAAGTCCATATCCATGATATTTCGTTGAATGGTTCGCACGCTGAGACTTGTTGATGACCCACCATTGAAATCTGCAGCAATTTACTGAAGGGGTGCACTTTTGTCACGTTGAACGATTCTCTTCAGTCGTCGTTGGTCCCGTTCGTGCAGGCTCTTTTCCGGCCGCAGTGATGTCGGAGATATGATGTTTTACCGGATTTCTGATATTCACGGTACACTCGTGAAACGACCGTACGGGAAAATCCCCACTTCATCGCTACCTCAGAGATACTGTGTCCCATCACTCGTGCGCCGACTATAAGACTCTCTTAAATCTTGATAACCTGCCACCGTAGCCAATCTAACAACTTCGCTAGACATTTGTTGTCATATATAGGCGTTGCCGACCGCAGCACCGTATTCTGCCTGTTTATATATCTCTGTATTTGAATATGCACGCTATACCAGTTTCTTTGGCGCTTCAGTGTAAGTTCTTGTGTGAGCCAGGAGACCCAAAACATAAATGCGAACAAAAATAAATATGACCGGTATAAAACTGCCGAAGCACGAAAATGTGCAGCTGTTGACATGGAAATGACGATAAAATCATTAGTTGCTTATCTCATGCCGGGACGAAGTGAATAACCAGAAGCTTTGTTATTATTTATAAGTTACAGCACAATAAATTTCCTTGAAGGTAATGAAGTAGAAATATGTATCTATTATCCACATTAAAATCAGAAATATACGGAAGACCTAATCATTCTCGGTGCTTACGCTCATTGTTTCTGTACTTACATGACCGATATCGCACTGTTATTTTAGAGGTTTTGCCTTAATAACAATAAAAACGTTTTCCCGCGATCAATCTATCTGGCCTCTAACAAACTTTATAGCAGATTTTATCAAGAAGCTTTTTTGACAGGTTGTGTGTATATTCACGTTTCATTAATCATACTTTATTGACATTATCATCTTCACATCTTCTTTAATAGAAACGCTTCACATATATCACTGCAGGCATGAGGAACTATCTGAGATACAGCAGCTATTTAAACTCGAAACAGTTTTCACGTAAATGTCTCCAGTCGCTAATAACCAGAGTGTAAATGGTTGCCATTCTTCAGGTTGTGTTTCTCTCGGTTATTTGTGTTCTGCTTTTAAGTGTCCGCCTCAGTTGTAATGGAAAACTAGTGGAAAGCGTCAATGGAGAGCTGTCTAAAGTTTTGGAATAATACTAAGTAAGGGTGGAGTTGCAAGTGCTTCACACTCGCGTACAAATTCAGATAACTAGGCCTTTATTGTCTTTTTCTACACAAATTTCCTTGCTCCATCGTAATCAACGCGCTCGCCCTGCAGACTAATATTGTCTGATACAGCATTATGGCTATAACGTGTTTTATTGAGTGAGATTTGTGTGACGATTGTTAGCGCCGCAAAATAGTAACAGTGCCGTAAAATAGTAACAGTGTTCCAGTGGTTGACACCATGGAGGTAGAAATAAGGGAGTTGTTATGACACCAAAAAGTTGATACACACGTCCGCCATCTTAGTTGCCCCAAAACATTACCTTCAGGTGTTTTTATTCTATCCAGAGCTAGAATCAAATAACACAATAAGCTCATGCACAAAGTTAGGTAAAATTTGCAAACTGAAATGGATCATAAGTGAACACACTTCATTGGGTCTTTTGTTCGAAAGTGTTTCGTCATACGTATAAAATACAGATTTTCCAGAAGAAGGCAAGTAAATACTGAATGACTAAAATGACACCTGCCTGTGGTAATATGCTTCGTTGGTTGAAATATTAGTAAGCGAGAGGTTCTTTAATAATCCATACAGATTGCTTTTTTAATCACAAATTTTCTGGACTTCAAACGTTCAGAGCGTTTACCCTTGTAAAACTTGTCTGCTTTCCTCTCAAGTAGTCCTCTGTAAGTCCTTAGAAATTGTTTCTGCTTATTCAAAGTTTGTATCTGAGTTGCATCTTTCTCGTTGTTTATCTGTAAATCATTCTCACCCACTGAACAAAAAGCGGTCGTAAACAGTTTTCGTGCAAATAAAGTCTGCTAATGTTCTGGAGCATCTAACACGGCGGCGACGGCTTTAAAACACAGTGTAGCCTAATTCTGTAGCGGCATCTCTACTTCATGGTTCACACGCAACGTTCGTTTGCTTCCGTTCCTTCCTGTGTGAAGGCTTATTCAGGGGTAGAAGCGAATGGTCGTAAACACAGGTGAATTATCTGCTAACGCTCGTTCACCTCTATTATCTTCCATTCGCTACAGTGCGAAGGTGGCTTAAACAAGCTCCTGCACTGGAATCACCCGAAGGGCAGTAAATGATAAATAAAACGGCTTCTTGTGCCATCTATGAGCGATATTAATAAACTTATTAGTACGAGTAATTGCCGCGTGAAGCGCTATTGGTCACGTCGTATGTTCATGTTGCAGTAAAACATCTAAACCTACGTTTATATCCAACATCCGCGCTACTTGCTTGTTGACTCCTGTAACATTCAGAGGCTACGTAGTTACCGCACAAATTCGTAAAGGATATATGCTTCGCAAGCGGTAAAATGGTTAATGTGCTGCAAACAGTGACAGCAGTCGCAGCCCCCTACCAGAAAGTCCAAGCTCTCACCATGAGAACGCTGCTGTTGAAGTGGTGTTCAGTCCGAATACTTGTTTAACCTTTTCAGTATCAGTTTTGTTTTTTGTTGAAAGTTATTAATGTGTGGTTATTTTCATTAACACCGTCGTCAGAAGTAACAATATGAAAACAATATTTCATGCCATTTCGTTTTCCAGCGCGGTAAAAAGTTTGGGGCATAACGCTGACATGGTACTTACTTGTCCCAGTGGTAATCAAAAGAATAATCATTTTCATTTACGATTTTCCGGACAAGCACCTGGATCGTATGTATGATTACAAACATTTGACATTTAGTTAGGTCACTCCAAATGACAAGCTCTTCCCCATTACTTGCATATTCAAGTGTCTCATGTGACCGTCACGTCATCCTCCTAGTACTTCTCATATAATATGAAGCAGTACCTTCAGTACAAAATAAAAAAATAAAATTAAATAAATGCAAAAGCTTCTGTTCTCTTCTTGTATGAACTATTTATCGTCCACATTTCGCTGCCATCCAACGCTACACTCCAGAGAAATAGTTCTGGAAAAAGACTATCTATCATTTAAATTTAGATTGCATATTAAAATATTTCTCTCGTTCAGAAGCTCTATCCTTGCTATGCCAGTCTGCATTGTACGCTGTAGCGCCAATGAAACTGCTACAGGCATCCATATTCAAATACAGAGATATGTAAACAGGCAGAATGCGGCACAGTTATTGGATCGGTTACTGCTGCTACAACGGCAGGTTATCAAGATTTAAGTCAAACTGAACGTGGTGTTTTAGTCGGCGCACGAGCGATGGGACACAGCATCTTCGAGGTAGCGATGAAGTGGGGATTTTCCCGTACGACCATTTCACGAATGTACCGTGAATGTCGGGAATCCAGTAAAACATCAAATCTGGTCGGAAAAAGATCCTGAAAGAACGGGACCAACGACAACTGAAGAGAATCGTTCAACGTGACAGAAGTGCAACTCTTTCGCTAATTACTGCAGATTTCAATGCTGGGCATTCAACAAGTGCCAGCTGCAAACCATTCAACGAAACATCATCGATATGGCCTTTCGGAGCGGAAGAACTACTCGTGTCCCTTGATGACTGCACGACAAGAAGCTCTGCGCCTCGCCTGGACCCGTCAACACCGACATTGGACTGTTGATGACTGGAAACATGTTGCCTGATCGGACGAATCTCGTTTCATATAGTATCGAGTGGGTGGACGTGTACGGGTATCGAGACAACCGCATGAATCCGTGGACCCTGCATGTCAGCAGAAGACTGTTTAAGCTGGTGGAGGCTCTGCGATGGTGTGGGGTGTGTGCAGTTGGAGTGATACAGGACCCCCGATGCGCCTAGATACGACTCTGACAGCTGACACGTACGTAAGCATCCTGTCTGATGCCCTGAATCCGTTCATGTCCATTGAGCATTCCGACAGACTTTGCCATTTCCAGCAGGACAAAGCGACACCCCACACATCCAGAATTGCTGCAGAGTTGTTCCAGGAACACTCTTCTGAGTTTAAACACTTCCGCTGTCCACCAAACTCTCCAGACATGAACATTATTGAGCATATCTGGGATGCCTTGCAACGTGCTGTTCAGAAGAGATCTCCACCCCTCGTACTCTTACGGATTTATGGACAGCCTGCATGATTCATGGTGTGAATTCCCTCGGGCTCTACTTCAGACATTAGTCGAGTCCATACCACGTCGTGTTGCGGCACTTCTGCGTGCTCGCGAGAGCCCTACACGTTATTAGGCAGGTGTATAAATTTCTTTGGCTCTTCAGTGTATATGCTCTGTACTTCTATCACTGTTAGTTATTTTGCTGCCCAAATATGAAACTTCATCTGCCACGTTTATCATGTTGCCTCATTTCGTAATCCAATCCTCTCAGCATTGCCGACGTGAATATAATGTACCTATCTGAACACAGGGCATCTGGCAACAAACGAAAGTGGCGTGTAGAGGGCAATGAAACAAACAAATAATCGTCATAAATATAGGCCTCAAAACAAATGGTTTCCCCGATGCCACTCATTATGACCTAATACATGAATACCTGAGGATCCAAACTACAGACAACCCTGAAGATAAACACGTGACAACAAGTTTCCCACGTGGTCGCCATTCGCATGAAAGCAGGCTCCAATAAGCGTCCTCCTCGATGTCCGTAGAGGACCAAAAATCCCAGGCGCGTTCTGAAGGCATTGACAATCAGCCACCAACGCCTTCCCGGAGTTTGTCAACACTTTCAACATCGGTGGAATGCATCTAAACTTTTAAATCGCCATACAAAAAAAGTCAACGATTTCAAGTTGTTGGACACGGTTGGCCATGGTATTGGCGAGCCACGACCAATATATTTGTTTTCGAAACGCGTATTACTAGTACTTAGGTGCCATGGATGATGATAAAATTATACGAGGGAAGTTTATCAGTTCGTAATTTACGCCTCACTTGTAGTGTTTCGAAATAAACGTTCCTTTAGACACGGGACATTCTGACGCTCTACCAATTCACCTAACGAGTTCGAAACCCACGGGTAGCGATTTTTTTAACAGTTTACGTGTGAAGTTGTGACATTGCAGAACATTTTTCTGACATGTAAAAGGATGTTTCGAAGTTTGTAGCACTGTTCTTTTCGCAGTCTGCTTTCGCTCCGTTGGTTAAAAGTAGCATACCTATAGCGTACATTTGTATAGGTAACACCACATCTGTCAATACAAATGTTCCCTATAGATGACACCACACCTGTCTGAATGGCTGACATCTACCTCAGTGTCTGATGTCAGGAGGTTTGGGTGTAACAGATTACCGGACGAGTGACTGTAATTAACATTCAGTGGCTTCAGTATTCAACAGTATTGCGAAATCACTGCAGTATGCTTTTGCATCACACATGGCTTGCTCAGAAAAATTACCCTGTGTTTAAGTTATGAATTTTCATCACTTTTATTTATAATTGTAATACTATGTTAGATAACACGACACCTGTCTATACATATGTATTCTATAGATGTCCGCCCCTGGTAGCTGACTGGTCAGCGCGACGGCATGTCATACCCGGCGGAGATTTTCTCCGCTCAGGGACTGGGTGTTGTGTTGTCCTTATCATCATCATTTCATCTCCATCAACACGCAAGTCGCCTAAGTGGCGTCAGCTCGAAAGACTTGCACCAGGCGAAGGGTCTACACGACGGGAGGTCCTAGCCACACGGCATTTCCATTTATTCTATAGACAAAACAATACCTACCTACACAAGTGTACTCTATAGGTTCGTTACTTTCAACTAATGAAGCGAAAGCACGCTGCCAAAAGAACATTGCTACAAACTCCGAAACGTCCTTTTACACGTCATAAAAATGTTCCCTCATATAACAATTTCACTCAGAAACTGTTAAAGATAATTGCTAGCCTTGGGTTTCGAATTGGAGACATTTAGTATGATGATCTGACGCTCTACCGATGTTTTTTTTATCTCATTATGTTCGTTATTGTTCATTACAAGTGTTCGGGGCGGACATCCCATGACACCCGTTGAAGTTCACTGTTGATCCATTGATCCATTCTCCTCAGGTTTTTTTTAACAGAGGATTGCTAACCCTCTGACCAAACCGTGCCGCTAATCAACTCACCTACCAGAGATCTTCACATTCAGCACTCATACATACGCCTTTCCTGTACTCCATAGTTCTGGTGTGACTTTTAGTTACCTTTCACGCGTCTTCTACTGGACGACAGCACACAGCTCGAACTAAATCGGTGTTCTGCTTGATACTCTATCGACACACAACGTTCGGTAACCGACCTGAGTGTCTGACATATGAAGGTTTGGGTGTAAACTGTCGCCGAGCCCCATGCACGCCCTCATCATCACTCTTCCATTGCTCTACACTCGCCTGGTCGTCACCAACATCGCAGTAATATTCCTACGCCTTTATTTTATTTCCATCGTTGTTTTTTTTTTTTTTTTTTGATGGAAGATTGTAGAATGATGGAAATAAACTGCATCCCTGCCTTAGGTATTTTTAGTCCGAGCATTTTCTCTTCATTTTGCATTATTTTTCGCTGTTGGTACTTGTCCATACTGCGTGTCACCTACAGGGTGTTTCAAAAATGACCGGTATACTTGAAACGGCAATAAAAACTAAACGAGCAGCGATAGAAATACACCGTTTGTTGCAATATGCTTGGGACAACAGTACATTTTCAGGCAGACAAACTTTCGAAATTACACTACTTACAATTTTCAACAACAGATGGCGCTGCAAGTGATGTGAAAGATATAGAAGACAACGCAGTCTGTATGTGCGCCATTCTGTACGTCGTCTTTCTGCCGTAAGCGTGTGCTGTTCACAACGTGCAAGTGTGCTGTAGACAACATGGTTTATTCCTTAGAACAGAGGATTTTTCTGGTGTTGGAATTCCACCGCCTAGAACACAGTGTTGTTGCAACAAGACGAAGTTTTCAACGGAGGTTTAATGTAACCAAAGGACCGAAAAGCGATACAATAAAGGATCTGTTTGAAAAATTTCAACGGACTGGGAACGTGACGGATGAACGTGCTGGAAAGGTAGGGCGACCGCGTACGGCAACCACAGAGGGCAACGCGCAGCTAGTGCAGCAAGTGATCCAACAGCGGCCTCGGGTTTCCGTTCGCCGTGTTGCAGCTGCGGTCCAAATGACGCCAACGTCCACGTATCGTCTCATGCGCCAGAGTTTACACCTCTATCCATACAAAATTCAAACGCGGCAATCCCTCAGCGCCGCTACCATTGCTGCACGAGAGACATTCGCTAACGATATAGTGCACAGGATTGATGACGGCGATATGCATGTGGGCAGCATTTGGTTTACTGACGAAGCTTATTTTTACGTGGACGGTTTCGTCAATAAACAGAACTGGCGCATATGGGGAACTGAAAAGCCCCATGTTGCAGTCCCATCGTCCCTGCATCCTCAAAAAGTACTGGTCTGGGCCGCCATTTCTTCCAAAGGAATCATTGGCCCATTTTTCAGATCCGAAACGATTACTGCATCACGCTATCTGGACATTCTTCGTGAATTTGTGGCGGTACAAACTGCCTTAGACGACACTGCGAACACCTCGTGGTTTATGCAAGATGGTGCCCGGCCACATCGCACGGCCGATGTCTTTAATTTCCTGAATGAATATTTCGTTGATCGTGTGATTGCTTTGGGCTATCCGAAACATACAGGAGGCGGCGTGGATTGACCTCCCTATTCGCCAGACATGAACCCCTGTGACTTCTTTCTGTGGGGACACTTGAAAGACCAGGTGTACCGCCAGAATCCAGAAACAATTGAACAGCTGAAGCAGTACATCTCATCTGCATGTGAAGCCATTCCGCCAGACACGTTGTCAAAGGTTTCGGGTAATTTCATTCAGAGACTACGCCATATTATTGCTACGCATGGTGGATATGTGGAAAATATCGTACTATAGAGTTTCCCAGACCGCAGCGCCATCTGTTGTTGAAAATTGTAACAACTGTAATTTCGAAAGTTTGTTTGCCTGAAAATGTAATGTTGTCCCAAGCATATTGCAACAAACGGTGTATTTCTATCGCTGCTCGTTTAGTTTTTATTGCCGTTTCAAATATACCGGTCATTTTTGAAACACCCTGTATCTTTCGCTATGGATTATTACCGAGAATTTCTAACATCTTGCACCATTTTAGGTTGTCGAACGCTTTTTTAGATCGACCGATCCTATGGTTGGATATGAAAATGAAAGGGCTGGCCAGCTTGAGTCCTGGTACCTGTGCAAAAGTTCAATACATCCATACAACAGCCGAATGTGTCGAAGGTCAATCATAGACCGCGCCTCCCCCCAGCCCCCACAAACTGCCTGATCAAGCCCCTCTTTGGATCACTGACTCCTGCTGCGACCACCTTCTCTTCCTGACTTCGCGGGCAGAGGAGACTCTAAACTGTAGACCGGCTCGTTCTGCTCGCTTCCACACTTGTGTCACGCTGGCGATTGCGGCACCCGACGTAACTGGCGATCCAAGCATCCGGTTTCGCCGCTTCAGACAATAAGTACACCCTTTTAAATGGGTGTGTGCGATGTTACTCTTCCTTTTTACGACTGTGCAACATTCTGATTGTCGTCTTAATGAGCGCAGTGCTGGCTTTATAGCCTGCGGTATAGTCCTCCTTTCACTGAGAACGTAGAGCCAACCACTCCTGCACACGGTGTTTCCGCAGGAATGGTAAATATTTCAGCAAGCTGTTGTATTGACGATCGTGTTGAAAAGTTAATACACACGTACATTTTGTGATCTGATTATACTGAAATTCACCGCTGTTTTTATGAATCTAAAATCCCTTACTGGTATTCGATCTACATCCACTCTATTGCTTCAGACGGAAATCACTTCGTGCATGATAACGCAATGCAACATAACGGATAGCTTTAGGTACCACACAAAACTGCTTAAAATTATGTATCTGGTTTCATACCAGCAATTTTGTTCATATACAGGGTGGTCCATTGATCGAGACCGATCCAAATACCTCGCAAAATGAGCGTCAAACGAAAAAACTACAAAAAACGAAACTTGTCTAGCTTGAAGGGGGGAAACCAGATGGCGCTATGGTTGGCCCGCTAGATGGCGCTGCCACAGGTCAAACGGATATCAACTGCGTTTTTTAAAAATAGGGACCCCCATTTTTATTACATATTCCAGTAGTACGTAAAGAAATATGAATGTTTTAGTTTGACCACTTTTTTCGCTTTGTGATAGATGGCGCTGTAATAGTCACAAACACATGGCTCACAATTTTAGACGAACAGTTGGTAACAGGTAGGTTTCTTAAATTAAAATACAGAACGTAGGTACGTTTGAACATTTTATTTCGGTTATTCCAATGTGATACATGTACCTTTGTGAACTTATCATTTCTGAGAACGCATGCTGTTACAGCGTGATTACCTGTAAATACCACATTAATGCAATGCAATAAATGCTCAAAATGATGTCCGTCAACCTCAATGCATTGGGCAATACGTGTAGCGACATTCCTCTCAACAGCGAGTAGTTCGCCTTCCGTAATGTTCACACATGCATTGACAGTGCACTGACGCATGTTGTCAGGCGTTGTCGGTGGATCACGATAGCAAATATCCTTCAACTTTCCCCACAGAAAGAAATCCGGGGACGTCAGATCCGTTGAATGTGCTTCGATGACCAATCCACCTGTCATGAAATATGATATTCAATACCACTTCAACCGCACGCGACCTGTGTGCCGGACATCCATCATGTTGGAAGTACATCGCCATTCTGTCATGCAGTAAACATCTTGTAGTAACATCGGTAGAACATTACGTAGGAAATCAGCATACATTGCACCATTTAGATTGCCATCGATAAAATGGGGGCCAATTATTCTTCCTCCCATAATGCCGCACCATACATTAACCCGCCAAGGTCGCTGATGTTCCACTTGTCGCAGCCATCGTGGATTTTCCGTTGCCCAATAGTGCATATTACGTCGGTTTACGTTACCGCTGTTGGTGAATGACGCTTCGTCGCTAAATAGAACGCGTGCAAAAAATTTTCCATCGTCCCGTAATTTCTCTTGTGCCCAGTGGCAGAACTGTACACGACGTTCAAAGTCGACGCCATGGAATTCCTGGTGCAGAGAAATATGGTACGGGTGCAATAGATGTTGATGTAGTATTCTCAACACCGACGTTTTTGAGATTCCCGATTCTCGCGCAATTTGTCTGGTACTGATGTGCGGATTAGCCGCGACAGCAGCTAAAACACCTACTTGGGCATCATCGTTTGTTGCAGGTCGTGGTTGACGTTTCACATGTAGCTAAACACTTCCTGTTTCCTTAAATAACGTAACTATCTGGCGAAGGTCCGGACACTTGGATGATGTCGTCCAGGATACCGAGCAGCATACATAGCACACGCCCGTTGGTCATTTTGATCACACTAAAGTGCGCGTCATATATCTTGGCGGCCGAGTTTAGGTTCGTTCTGCGCATCTGACGTCACAAAACACAGTCAGCCAATGAACAGAGAACGACGTTGCCACATCTCGACTGCAGTGCAGAGCATGGACGAGTGGCTTCGGTTTTAGAAACGTTCAGTCATAAATAAAGTAATAGAACAAAAGCAATGTCTTGATAGCAGACTTTCTTTTATAGAAAGTTTGGAAAAAGCATTCTTTATACCAATTGTTCATATTCTATTAATTAATTAAACCAAACAAGCAATAAGACTCCTAATTCAGGCGATAGCAAGGAAAGATGTTTGTTTCAATCTCACGAACTGCTTTTTCGCAATAAACAACAGCGGTAATTGTTTATTTCCTATCGTACTTCGACGAAGCGTGAGTAATTCATAGTCAAACCAACAGTGTTTATAAGTAGTTGCGTGAGGTGTTAGAGTCCTTATGGAGTTACACTGTCTGAGGAGGTGAGATAGCGGAACGATTAAGGTGTTAGGCTGCCAACTGAAAGATTAAGAGTTCTAACCTTGTGCAGTGCTTAATATTTTCTTTATTTAAAAACAATATTGGAGTGCCTTACTTCACGAATTTTATTCGTTTGAATGAAATTTCTAGTGCTTTGCCTCTTCATTAACTTTTTCGCTGCTGCAGACACGTGCTCCCCGCATTCCGCGCTGTGTGCGGTTTTGTCATCACTGCACTTCTCGCCTGTGCAGACACATGGTTGGTGTTCCCACTGCTTTGACACACTTATCATTCGATTTCCAAAAACTATTTGGCCAAAAAATTTGATTTTTACACGTCTTCTTGCCTGATATCTTCCCCCCATAAATGACTTAATTTTGTTTTGATGTGCAGCATTAAATGTAGTAAACCATTTCACGAAATTCTGAAGAGTTTGCAGAGGTAAAAGTCCATAGCGTATACTTTCTGTATGGTCGATTTTAGTTGCCACAATGTTGAGAATGAAATGTGGACAAGATACCTAAATTTCATATAATATTTACTGTATAACAATATCTCATTTAACTTAAGTACCACATAGGTGTCGTATGTAATATTGAGAAATATTCCGTCTTTCGCGACTGTAATAAAAGTTTTATTTACACACGGCGCGTTTGTCTTTATTTTAAAGCACTTCCATCGGTGAAAGGTATGGCACATACACAATGGTATTCATGTTCTATTTCTTGTTTTTGTTCCACAGTCGCAGTTTTACCAATGGTATTGAAATATATCCCTCTTCTGCAACTGTAATAAGCGACTTATTTAGACCAGACGCGTTTCTCTCTTTTGAAGCATCATGTATTTTGTGTCCTCCATTGCCAAGTCACATTTCGTAGTTTTGTGCTGCGGTAGCACAATATTCAACGTTTGTGTTGGCTCATGTTTTAGCAAATAAATGCTGTTTGTATGTGCCACACACAAAATTACATTTGACGTAGCTCTGAGCACTTCACTGACAGACGGTATATTCAAGTTTTTGTAAGTCCACAGTTTTGTTTAATGTATTTTGTCTACTTCCTTTTGATTGATTGAAGTGCTTTAAAATAAAGCCAAACGTGCCCAGCGTAAGTAAAACTTTTGTTACAGTCGCGAAAGGTGGAATGTTTCTCAATATTACATACGACACTTATGTGGTACTTAAATTAAAAGAAATATATAGGTATCTTGTCCACATTTCATTCTCAACATTGTGGCAACTAAAATCGACCATCCGGAAAGTATACTCTATGGACTTTTACCTCTGCAAACTCTTCAAAATTTCGTGCAATGGTTTACTATATTTAATGCTGCGTAATAACTGCGTTGAACATCGAAACAAAATTAAGTCATTTATGGGGGGAAGGTATCAGTCAAGAAGATGTGTAAAAATCTAATTTTTGAGCCAAATAGTTTTTGTGGAATCGAATGATAAAGAGTGTCAAAGCAGTCGGAACACAATGTGTCTGCACAGGCGAGCAGTGTAGTGACAAAATCGCTCACAGCGCGGAATGCAGGGAGCACGTCTTTGTAGCAGCGAAAGGGTTAATGCGGCCGTGGTGGCTTTACTTCATGAACTGCGCGCTCCCCCCTAAACATAAGCTTGCGAACTATGCTATGCTATGGCGCTGCTTCTATTGGCGCGTGCGTCGTGTGCAACTGGCAACGCAGCAATCTCCCGCGTCTAGGCGGGCATGCGCGAGCCGCCGAGATAAAAGAATTGAACTATAGCCATACATCAACACGATATCGACCTTTTCCGCAATTGGTAAACGGTCTATTTTATCACGGGTAATGTATCACGAAGCAAATACCGTTCGCACTGGCGGAATGTTACTTAATACCACGTACTTATACGTTTCTGACTATTATAGTGCCATCTATCACAAAGCGAAAAAAGTGGTCCAACTAAAACATTCATATTTCTTTGCGTACTACACGAATATGTAATAAAAATGGGGGTTCCTATTATCATCATCATCATCATCATCATTTAAGACTGAGTATGCTTTTCAGCGTTCAGTTTGGAGCATAATCCCCCTCATAAAATTCCTCCATGATCCCCTATTCAGTGCTAACATTGGTGCCTCTTCTGATGTTAAGCCTATTACTTCAAAATCATTCTTAACCGAATCCAGGTACCTTCTTCTTGGTCTGCCCCGACTCCTCCTACCCTCTACTGCTGAACCCATGAGTCACTTGGGTAACCTCGCTTCTCCCATGCGTGTAACATGACCCTACCATCTAAGCCTGTTCGCCCTGACTGCTACATCTATAGAGTTCATCCCGAGTTTTTCTTTGATTTCCTCATTGTGGACACCCTCCTGCCATTGTTCCCATCTACTGGTGCCTGCAATCATCCTAGCTACTTTCATATCCGTAACCTCAACCTTTTTGATAAGGTAACCTGAATCCACCCAGATTTCGCTCCTATATAACAAAGTTGGTCGAAAGATCGAACGGTGCACAGATAACTTAGTGTTGGCAATGACATCTTTCTTGCAGAAGAGAGTAGATCGTAGCTGGGCACTCACTGCATTAGCTTTGCTACACCTCGCTTCCAGTTCTTTCACTATGTTGCCATCCAGTGAGAATATGCATCATAAGTACTTGAAACCGTCCACCTGTTCTAACTTTGTTCCTCCTATTTGGCATTCAGTCCGTTTATATCTCTTTCCCACTGACATTACTTTCGTTTTGGAGATGCTTATCTTGATACCATAGTCCTTACATCTCTGATCTAGCTCTGAAATATTATTTTGCAAACTTTCAATCGAATCTGCCATCACAACTAAGTCATCCGCATATGCAAGACTGCTTATTTTGTGTTCACACATCTTAATCTCACCAAGCCAGTCTATTGTTTTCAACATATGATCCATAAATAATATGAACAACAGTGGAGACAGGTTGCAGCCTCGTCTTACCCCTGAAACTACTCTGAACCATGAACTCAATTTACAGTCAACTCTAACTGCTGCCTGACTATCCATGTAAAGACCTTTAATTGCTTGCAAAAGTTTGCCTCCTATTCCATAATCTCGTAGAACAGACAATAACTACCTCCTAGGAACCCGGTCATATGCCTTTTCTAGATCTATAAAGCATAGATACATTTCCCTGTTCCACTCATAACACTTCTCCATTATTTGCCATAAGCTAAAGATCTGGTCCTGACAACCTCTAAGATTCCTAAACCCACACTGATTTTCATCCAATTGGTCCTCAACTAATACTCGCACTTTCCTTTCAACAATACCTGAGAAGATTTTACCCACAACGCTGATTAAAGAGATATCTCTGTAGTTGTTACAATCTTTCCTGTTTCCATGTTTAAAGATTGGTGTGATTACTGCTTTTGTTCAGTCTGATGGAACCTGTCCCGACTCCCAGGCCATTTCAATTATCCTGTGTAGCCATTTAAGACCTGACATACCACTGTATTTGATGAGTTCCGACTTAATTTCATCCACCCCAGCTGCTTCATTGCACTGCAATCTATTGACCATTTTCACCACTTCCTCAAATGTGATCCTATTTCCATCATCATTCCTATCCCATTGTACATCGAAATCTGAAACATTACTGATCGTATTTTCACCTACATTGAGCAACTCTTCAAAATATTCCCTCCATCTGCCCAAGGAATCCACAGGATTCACCAGCAGTTTTCCTGACCTGTCCAAAATACTTGTCATTTCCTTCTTACCTCCCTTTCGAAGACTGCTAATTACACTCCAGAATGGTTTTCCAGCAACTTGACCCAAAGTCTCCAACCTGTTTCCAAAGTCTTCCCAAGATTTCTTCTTGGATGCTGCAATTATCTGTTTGGCTTTGTTTCTTTCTTCAACGTAACTTTCTCTGTCTACCTGAGTTCTAGTATGTAGCCATTTTTGATACACCTTCTTTTTCCTTTTACAGGCTGCCTTGACTATGTCATTCCACCAAACTGTTTGCTTCATCCTACTTTTACACACTACTGTTCCGAGACATTCTTTGGCCACTTCTAGTACTGTGTCCCTCCCTGCACCTTGTCCATTCCTTTTCCAATGACTGTAATTGACTACATTCAACTAACTGGTACCTTTCTGAGATCATTGTTATGTACTTGTGCCTGATTTCCTTATCCTGAAGTTTCTCCACTCTTATCCTCCTACATATGGACCTGACCTCCTGCACTTTCGGCCTCACAATACCAATTTCGCTGCAGATTAAATAATGATCAGTGTCATCAAAGAATCCCCTGAATACACGTGTGTCCCTCACAGCCTTCCTGAATTCCTGATCTGTTATTATATAGTCAATGACAGATCTGGTTCCCCTGCCTTCCCAAGTATACCGGTGAATGTTCTTATGTTTAAAAAAGGAGTTTGTGATTACTAAGCCCATACTGGTACAGAAATCCAAGAGTTGTTTCCCGTTCCTGTTGGCCTCCATATCCTCTCCAAATTTACCCATAACCTTTTCATACCCATCTGTTCGATTTCCAATCCAGGCATTAAAATCACCCATGAGCAGAACACTGTCCTTGTCCTTTACTCTAACAACTACATCACTGAGTGCATCATAAAAACTATCCATCTCATTTTGATCTGTCCCTTCACAATGCGAATATACTGACACAATCCGAATTTTCTTGCTAGACACTGTCAAATCCATCCGCATCAGTCGTTCGTTTACATACCTTATTGCAACTAGGCTGGGTTCCATTTCTTTCTTGATGTAAAGCCCTATACCCCATTGTGCTATTCCTGCTTTGACTCCTGACAGGTAGACCTTGTATTCTCCCACTTCCTCTTCTTTCTCACCCCTTACCCGAATGTCACTAACAGCTAAAACATCCAGCCCCATCTTACTTGCAGCCTCTGCCAGCTCTACCTTCTTCCCAGAGTAGCCCCCATTGATATTAATAGTTCCCCATCTCATTACCATTTGTTTGCCAAGTCGTATCTTAGGAGTCCCTGGTTTGTCAGTTAGAGGTGGGACTCCGTCACTTCCAAAGGTCCGAGGGTTCCTATTTTTTTTTAAAAAATGCAGTTGATATCCGTTTGACCTATGGCAGCGCCACCTAGCGGGCCAACCATAGCACCGTCTGGTTTCCCCCTTCAAGCTAGACGAGTTTCGTTCTTTGTAGTTTTTTCGTTTGATGCTTCTTTCGTGAGATATTTGGCCCAGTCACTATCAATGGACCACCCTGTATGCTCTATCAACTCTCATCATTTGATTCAAATTTTAGCTTTTAGTTTCCTTTTTCGAACGTTTACTGAAAATCGGAACCACCTCTTATTTGCAGTGGCTCAACAAATTTTGAGAGGGACAGCTCCCTTCAACTATTCCCGTCGCCCCTAATACCAGAGCACGCCACAATCTTTTGGACCATATTTTAAAAAATTCCATCCTTTTGAGGTAGCTGTGGTATCTCAGTCGAGGCTGGAGGTCAAAATACGACGGTTTATACTGCAGCAGTCACTTGTTACTAATATTTTATTAATAGGACGCGTTTCGGCAGCAAGCTGCCATCATCAGCTGCATTTATAGTTACTGTTATTTTTACACTGTAATTAAAATGAAGTAAAGTTAGTTTCTTTTGCTGCATGCGCCAGTGAGGTTAGGCACACGCAGCAAAGGAAACTAACTCACTTCATGTAAAAGTAACTGTAATGCACCTGATATGGCAGCAAGATGCCGAAACACGTTCTATTAACAAAATGTTGGTAACAAGTGACTGTTGCAGCATTAATTATTTCATTAAAATCTTACAACACGATCGAAACCCTCAAATAACACCCACATAACGTGCATAAATTTAAGTAAAAGACTTTACTTTGATTAATATTAATTATTAAAACATCGATAAAAATCCATCGATGACTTTCAAGATATTTTGGCTTGAAAAAAACCCATTTCAAATTTGTATTCCCCTTACCGAATGCAATGGTTAGATATGCACAACAATAACAACAACACACTTCTCAATTTTTATTTTGTAATTTTTGTATTTTTTAGCAAAACCAAATACATGATTGTTAGCAAAACTCCGAAGATCTCATCAGATATTATTAGTAACATCACACCCATTGAAAGAGCATTACAATAATAAAAATATCTGGGTAATTATGATAAACTCGATCAGTCCCAGGTAATCAACAGGAGAATTGAACAACCTAGAGCTGACTTTTTTAAGATGAGATTGTTTTTTTTAACCGTAATTTAAACTTGCAACTATACGAATAGTGAAATGTTATGTAATGCTAATACTCTTGCATGGAATGTAGGTACGGACAATTTTGTAAGGCAACAATGATGAAGACTGAGGCATTCGAAATGTGGCTCTACCGACGAAAGTTAAAAACTTCTTCGACACGAAGAACTGTCGATGAAGGCATTCTAAGGCGAATGGGAAGGGATAAGGAGTTGGGGAACGCAACCGAAATTATAAAACTATAGTGTTTTGGCCATATCGTTAGAGGAGGAGTATCAAATAGTCTAAGACTAATAATAGAACGAAAGGTTGTAGGAAAAGATCAGTAGGAAGAAGGCAAACATTGTGGCTGCACAATCGGAAAGATGCTTCGGACGTACCTCCCTAGACGGTTTAAATCCGCAATGTCAAAAACAATACTAGTCATAACGATAACCAACCGAAGACAGGCAGCACCATAACAAGAAGGATGCGCATGCCAATCCAACATGATACAAATATGATTATTTCTTAAAAGACATCATAGTCACCGTTGACTGTATGAAATATTTATTACTATTTATTATTATTTCGGCCCAAATTGCAATCGTAATAATAAATATTTCATATAGTCAACGGCGACTATGATGTCTTTTAAGAAATATTGTATGACTGTGAATCTGTGAATCCCAACCATAAGTTGATCAAATATGATTAGCATGCCGGCCGCGGTGGCTGAGCGGTTCTAGGCGCTTCAGTCCGGAACCGCGCGACTGCTACGGTCGCAGGTTCGAATCCTGCCTCGGGCATGAATGTGTGTGATGTCCTTAGGTTAGTTAGGTATAAGTAGTTCTAAGTTCTAGGGGCCTGATGACCTGAGATGTTAAGTCCCATAGTGCTCAGAGCCATTTGAACCATTTTTGATTATCATGCAGAAAAAATCGACAATCTGTGAGGGACTCAGATTATTATTACAATGCACCGAATGTTTCAAAAAATGGCTTCCAGCCCAATTCAAAATTATGTAAAGAATAATCTGAACAGAAGAGCATGCAATGACGTATGGTTCGGGTGACGCCATAGCCATGACGTTACAATCCACGATGTCTCAATGGGCTGCCTCAGCTAAAAAGATGACACTGCATGGTCTGCTAGCTACATGAGAAGGGTAACACGTATTGTGCTGAAATTGTATTTTCGTTTTTAACAGCTCTGTGGTGGCAACACTGAAGCTAGCCATATTGGTACGCAAACCAATGAGCGACTCACTCATGCGTTCTTTCTGTGTGCTGAAAACGACCAGAATAAACAAACAATGCGTTAAGTTTTTCTTTCTTATTCAAACTCTGATATCACTTCGTACGTCAAATAAAGCCTTGAACCTTTGACTCTGGACAAAACAATATTAACAAAGACAAGTATACCCACGGTGGCTGTGGATTTGAGTATCTTATTTATATAAGTTCGTGGGGATTCCATTACATGCCGAAAATAAACAGAGCTATGTCTCAGCTTGTAGAATTTTCTCTTGGTAAGGACGTACAGCTGTTTTTATGTTATTGCATTATCTGATCAACATTGCGGACAAATATTAGTGGACATTAATAAGAAGTGAGCCAATCCTTAGTCTTTAGGCAGCTTAAACTCTGCTGGGGACTCTTTCAATCAGGTGTCTAAATGTCTCTCGGGGAACGACAAAGCATTCGTCCTCAGGAGCAGAAACCAGAGATGTAGGTAGTGCTGCTGGACGCTGTTGTCTGGAGCGAAGGCTGCGTTCTGACTCATTCCATTGGTTTTTAGGTCGGGACTGTGGGCAGACCAAACCATTTCAGAAAAGTTATTGTCCACATACCTTGGCTTAGTTACGGTACTTTATGACAGTCATGCTTATACGAACGATCATCGTCTCTGAACTGTTCGTCTACTATAAGCAATTCACAATGCCGTAAACTGTGTTCGTATCCTTCCGCATTTACGTTTTCTTAACTCAGATAAGGGGACCACAAAAAAAATCCATATACGCTATGTTACCGCTCTTTAGAGAGTGGTTATACAGAAATCAGTATTAGATTAAATTCTGTAATACAAAATGACCTAAGAGCCAAAAAACGGTAGTAATATTTCGAAGTAATAGTTAGTTAAAATTTAACAAAGAGTACATATTCGAAACAGAGTAACGCAGAGTAGTAAAAAGGGAATCCAAGGAAGACATAACAGAGCTGCGTTTTGTTTTGAATGTAATATATAAATCAGTGTGCAGCATTGTTAGGTCTTTTGAGATTTTGTTTTCAGTGGTGAAGAGTGTGTTCGCAGTTCTTCCGTGGTAGTCGGAATTTTGGGATTAGAAGCCCAATTAAATTGCATTCACAACTGGATTAGACATTGGAGTGGTGGAGAACAGATTATTTTGGGATAAATTCAGAGACGGAGTCAATTAGAGGTGATTGGGTGTACGAACATTGATATTCAAGTGAAGGCGATTGTACGTGTTAAAAGAAACGCTACGATCGTATACTTACGATGGTCAAGAGATTTATTGACAATACGGAAACTTTTATGTTGAATTAGGACTTTATTCGCTGTATGGGAATTATTAAAGAGTATTGGGACCGAAAATAGTTTGGACCTTATCACACTAGTATCTCTGCCGCTCGTCGTCAAGGTGATTCCGCTAATAAACGATAAGTGAAAAATAGTGCCCGTTAAAAGACTAAATTTGTGCTGAACAGACATTGAAAGGATTTTAACCCATAATTAATATCGTGTCGTGAGATTTGAGAAGCTTAGACATTGTAAAGCCCAGAGACATATTTATAATTTATCGGACATTAATGGCAAAGGACAGTTTCACGGGAAAGCATATCTTTGGTGACAGGTACATGAAGGAATGTAGTACTGACTGACTTATCATACCGAAACAATACACACTAGGATCAACTCTCCTTTCATTGATCTCCCAGTGCCATCTCTCATTAAGAACTTAATTGTGTCAATAAAACAGAAATATACGAGACATTCCCAGTGTTTACTAAATTCCATAATCAGCACGTACATAAACTATAATATCTGTGAACATTCATGGGTTATTGAAGGAAGCTGATAAACCTTTTTACAAACAGATTTGATAGGATTCAACGAATGCATACAGACTGCTAAAGTAATTAAATCAAATTACTCAGGGAATCAAATTAGTAAAAAAAGACGGGAACTCAACTATTATCTTACTCCAGAGTAATAAAAAATAAAAACAAAACTGTCTTTGGATCCGTCGTGGTTGAAAGTGTATGAAATATCTCTGGAAAAACGCGATCAATGTTCATCTGCTAGTTCACACGACTAGATTCACTACGTGATTCAGAGATGTTTTATGCCCGGCCCACATGGCAGGGAATGGTTCTTAACAAGTCGGGACAATATATGCACAAACTTTTGAGATCAGATCCTCTGCTGGGGGTGGGGAGAGGGGGCGGGGGGGGGGGGGGGGGACGTCGAAGTGATATAAAATAATGGCAGGTAACGATGTCCAGGCATTCGCCAACTCCAAAGCCTTCTATCGGATTACAACAAGGAGTAGTGTGATTCGTCATTCCAAATCACTCGTTTTCAGTCATCCATTGTGTAGTGACGCCCCTCTTTACACCACCTCAAGCGTAGTTTGTGAGGAGATGCCCGACCTTTGTACCCTTTTTTAACCCCCTGCACACAGTCTCTGTGCTAGCTGGGCTGCTCACGAGTAACTCGTTCTGCCGATTTCATACAGTGTCGATACACCCACTCCAAAAGCTCGGGGGTCCCTGCCCCTCACTACATAACCTCTTCGTGGTCTTGGTTTAGCAGCGATCGTTCCTTCGCATTTCTTAACAGTCACGTCATCAACAATGGACTTGGGGCACCTTTAGAAGGGTCGAAATGTTCTTAACGTATTTGTTATTCGAGGTTGGGTTGATTTCGGGGAGGAGACCAAACTGCGAGGTCATCGGTCTCATAGGATCAGAGAAGGATGGGGAAGGAAGTCGACCGTGCCCTTTCAAAGGACCATTCCGGCATTTGCCTGAAGCGATTTAGGGAAATCACGGAAAACCTAAATCAGGATGGCCAGACGCGGGATTGAACCGTCGTCCTCCCGAATGCGAGTCCAGTGTGTCAACCACTGCGCAACCTCGCTCGGTTTTTGTTACTCGGGTGACATCCAATGGTCAGTCGACGTTCGAAGTCACTCAGCTCTCCCGACCGACCCATTTTGCTGTTATTACTTCTCTACTGACAACACAATACTCCTCGGCTCCTTTTACACTGACGAGCCCGCCTCCCGCGGCGTGTAGTAACTAATTCAAAACTACCTGGAGGAGCTCGGATATTTTTGATCAGATTCTCATCTGAGTTCACGGGGTATTTCCCTGATACTCGCCATCGGTAAAAATCGAACAGCACGCTCCTGGATTGCTTCGATAACTCATTTGAATCCGACTTGAGTACGTACTCCAAACAGCCGAGCAATACTCAAGAATGGGTCGCACGACTGTTCGACACGCGGTCTCCTTTACAGGTGAGTTACATTTCCCTGCAACTGTCCCAATAAACCGAAGCCTGCTGGTCATCATTTCGTAACGCACTGATTTGCCTCGACCGCTTCCGAGCAGCACGGCAGTAAAATGCTAAGTCACTGAACTGGCTTGCCTTCATTATTCACCGATACCAGAATTTAAGCTGGGGCGGGGGGGGGGGGGGGGGGAGGGGGAGGGGGAGGGTTAGGACGTCAAACGGGCCGACTTGGAGTGGAGAGGCACTGTAGCGCATCTTAATTTCGACGGTCTATGTTTTTACAAATACATTCATAAAACTTAGTCAGCATGACCAGGGAGGGTTCAGGATTCAGACTCATACTAGTGGAAGTTCAAAAACATAACCAAATATTTTTTCTTACGTGTGAAATTTCATCATTTTTTCACTTACCATTGACTGCGTTTGTTGCTATACGTACACCTTTCTTCATGAATTTTGCACAGCATACAAACTCTAGAATTTTCAAAATCTGTTTAAAAACTGCGGTAAAAATTGAGATAATTAACTATAAATTTTGAGTTTTTGTAAACATTAAGTTTAAAATGTAACAGCTCACTCATTTATTCATAAATTAAACAACTTCTGGAGTTCCATACACCTGTAAATATGGTTTGTATGCTATGCAAAATTCATCGAAGTTTTTCTCTTTCTTATGAAGAAAAGTGTCCCTGTAGCAACAAATGCAGCTAATAGCAAGTGAAAAAATGTTGAAATTTCACGCGTGAAAAAAATTTTTTTTTTAACTTCCACTCCTATGAATGTGAATCTTGAACCCTTCCTGGTCATGCTGACAAAGTTTTATGAAGTTATTTGTAAAAGTATAGACTATGGAAATCAAAATGTCCTGTGGTGTCTCTCCTGTTCCAAGTTGGCCCGTTTCTCGTCCTGCCACCTTAAATAAAACTGCTAACCCGCTTCCTCATTCCTGTCCTCCAATCAAAAACAGAGTTCATTGACGTTGGGGCCTGATGAAGACCTGGAGCAACCGCGACCGAAACTGTGGTCGGTGGAACAACATCACGAGGCGGTGACACGCCTGTAAAGGTTTTATCGAAGACTTCCGAAAATCATTTCACTCAGTACCACGCCAACATTTATTAACTTAAGTAGGGATTATGGGGGGAGGGGGAGAATCAAACGATATTTCTGACTGGATTGTGGATTTCGTGGTAGGGAAGACACAGTATATTATCTTGGATGGCGAGGCATCATCGGATGTAAAAGTATCTTGAGTGGAGCGCACTGAAACACTTCATGTTGTGTATTGAAGATCCAGCACATGATATTAATAGTAAGCTCAGATTTTATACAGATGACGCAGTTATCTGTAGCAAAGTACTGTCTGGGGGAAAAAATGCACAAATTTTCACTCAGATAATACGAATTAGTAGCGTGACAGTGTTCATAAATGTAAAACTGTGGACTTCTGAAAACGAGAAAACATAGTATTCTAGAATTACAGTATCAATAAGTGGCAATTTGAATCATTCAACGGAGACAAACATTTGGATATAACGGTTCATAGGTATAAGAAATTAAGTGATCACGAAGGCTTAATCATAGGGAAACCTTGTGTCACACTTGAGTTTCTTGGTAGATGGTTCAAATGGCTCTAAGCACTATGGGACTTAACATCTGAGGTCATCAGTCCCCTAGACGTAGAACTACTTAAACCTAGCTAACCTAACGATATCACACACATCCATGCCCGAAGCAGGATTCGAACCTGCAGCCGGAGCAGCCGCATAGTTCCGGACTGAAGTGCCTAGAACCGCTCGGCCACCGTGGCCGGCTTTCTTGGTAGAATACTGGTAAAATACCATCAGTCGCCTGTTTACAAAACAGGCGTGCAGCCCTTTCTACAATACTGCTGAAATGTGTGCGACCTGTAACACTTAGGAGTAACAACGGGTATTGAACATGTACTAATGAAGTTAGCATGAATGGTCACAGGTTTGTTTGATTCAAGGTGGAGAGTCAAAGAAATGCTGATAAACCTAAACTGGAAGACGCTTGAAGATGTACAGCACTACATCTACTTATTCTGGGTGTAACGATTGTAAGTGCGGATATTTCTAGTGGTGACTGACGACAGTGTGCTCAACAACATTGCATCAATATTTACTTCAGTTGCAGACTAATGATTATAGCCGTTAGTAGGTGTACGTTTTAGGCTACTTAGTACATACAAGTACACTTGTCAAGAGCAAGCCATTAACGCATTTTTCTCACCTGGGTAGCAGTCAGGTGTTGGAAATATGGCGCGTGAACGCAAAACGATCAGTCTGTAGTGACAGGCGTAGTCCACTTAGTGTTACAGTTACGACCGTTCAGGTAACATAGGGTCGTAAGGTTTGTGACGTGTTTGTGGGAAGGATGGTCGACGCAGAAAAAAAACAACCAGTTCACTGATACGTGTACGTATTAAGCTACCATGTACAAAAATATCTCCACTTACAACTGTTGTACAACCAGTACACAGATACGTGTATGTATTAAGTTACCATGTACAAAAATACCTCCACTTACAACCGTTGTACAACCAGCACACTGATACGTGTATGTATTAAGTTACCATGGACAGAAATATCTCCACCTACAACCATTCTACCCTGTACACCCGTTCTATCCAGTATATCAACACTCAGCAATTCACCTTATAGTGCGTGGTGAAGGCTACTTTGTGCGCCACTGTCACCTCCCCCTAAGCTGTTCCAGTAGCGAATAGTTCGCTGGAACAAAGGATGATGGTACGCCTCCATCTGAGCTCTAACTTATCTACTTTTACCTTCGTGGTCTTTCGCGCTAGATTTACGTAGGAGCCATCAATGTGTTGGATGCAGAGTGAAAATCTCGTTCTGGAAACATCCTCCAAGATGTAGTTAAGCCACGTTTCCACTACATATCTTTTCTTCCAGGAGTGCTAGTTCTGAAAGTTTTGCAAGGGAACTTCTGTAAAGTTTGGAAGATAGGAAATGAGGTACTGGCGGAAGTAGAGCGTGGGGAGATGTTGTGAGTCGTACTTGGGTAGCTCAGTCGGTAGAGTACTTGCCTGCAAGAGACAAAGGTACCGAGTTCGAGTCTCGGTCCGCCACATAGTTTAATCTGGCAGGAACTTTCAATACATTGTCTGTCATTTCTTGGAACGTCGCTCTCAGAATTACATACACACATCAAAAAAAGTTTTGCACCACCTAGGTTCCGAGAGGTCCGGAACCTCAACAGAAAATTGGAATAGAGATCAACATAAACATCATTTCCGCCCCTTTTCTTGCCCATGAAATCCACTCATCGCATGTTGTAACACCATACAGCGAGACCTTCAGAGGCGGTGGTCCAGATTGCTGTACATACAGGTGCCTCTAATACCCAGTAGCACGTCCTCTTCCATTGATGCATGTCTGTATTTGTCGTGGCATACTACCCGCAAGTTCACCAAGGCACTGTTGGTCCAGATTGTCCCACTCCTCAACGGCGATGCGGCGTAGATCCCTCAGAGTGGTTGGTGGGTCACGTCATTTATAAACAGCCCTTTTCAGTCTATCCCAAGCATGTTCGAGAGGGTTCATGTCTGGAGAACATGCTGGCCACTCTACTCAAGCGATGTCGTTATCCTGAAGGAAATCATTCACAAGATGCGCACGATGGGGGCGCGAATTGTCGTCCATGAAGACGAATGTCCCGTCAGTATGCTTCCAATATGGTTACACTATCGGTCGGAGGATGGCATTCACGTATTGTACAACCGTTACGGCGCATTCCATGACCACCAGCGGCGTACGACGTCCCCACATAATGCCACCCCAAAACAGCAGGGAACCTCCATCTTGCTGCACTCGCTGGACAGTGTGTCTAAGGCGTTCAGCCTAACCGGGTTGTCTCCAAATACGTCTCCAACGATTGTCTGGTTGAAGGCATATGCGACACTCATCGGTGAAGAGAACGTGATGCCGATCCTGAGCGGGACATTTGGCATGTTGTTGGGCCCATCTGTACCGCGCTGCATGGTGTCTTGGTTGCAAAAATGGACCTCGCAATGGACGTAGCGAGTGAAGTTACGCATAATGCAGCCTATTGTACACAGTTTGAGTCGTAACACGACGTCCTGTGGCTGCACGAAAAGCTTTACTCAACATGCTGGCGTTGCTGTCAGGGTTCCTCCGAGCCATAATCCGTAGGTAGCGGTCATTCACTGCAGTAGTAGCCCCTGGCCGGCCTGAGTGAGGCATGTCATCGACAGTGCCTGTCTCTCTGTATCTCCTCCATGACCGAACAACATCGCTTTGGTTCACTCCGAGACGCCTGGACACTTCCCTTGTTGAGAGCCCTTCCTGGCACAAAGTGACAGTGCGGACGCGGTCGAACAGCGGTATTGACCGTCTAGGCGTGGTTGAACGCTGCTCATGCATCGTTGTTTACATTTTTGGGTGGGTTTAGTGACATTTATGAACAGTCAAGGCGACTGTGTCTGTGATACAATATCCAAAGTCAACGTCTGATCGTCATGTGCTCAGATTCAAGCAGCCTGCCTGTGCTGTGCGTACTGTAAGACCTTCGGTACACACACCATCAGATTATTTGACTTGTCGCTCTAACGAAGTAGGCGAGTGTCAGCAATACGTCTCGTGGTGTTATCGTGGCGTGTTTATCTTCTGCCGTTAGGTCAGACGATAGAAATGCCACTTGCACGCTTAGAGTAGCAGATTGACGGTGACCAACTTTAAACAAAACTCGATTAATTTTCTCACACATTTATTAAAATAATAAAAATCATAAACCTTACTTAACTTGATTCTGGATGCTATTTACAATTGACAATCTGAAGTTCCTTTGGTCTTGGTACGTTAATCTTATTCTCACATATCTCTGATGCTTGACAAAGTCTATACATTTCTCTTCATGGCTATGTACCGGAATATGATAATCTTATTAGGCGCAGACTGAAACTTGACTATAGACTGGTACAGACAGATGCAGACTAATGCAGACTACTGCAGACTGGTACAGACTAATGCAGACTTGTACAGACAGATGCAGTTAAATGCAGACTGACTAATCGGAGGTCTGTACATTCGTTATAATACCTCCAGCGTTCATGTATCACTGCGCGAGTATGATCCACGAGGAGAAAAGGTTCTACGTTAGCAGCAATCTCATTGGCTGCCTTACATATTAATACGCGGATCGGCGGAAGCAGAATTTTGTCCGTCTCTAAGACAGCGCCATCTCGTAGTGCGGAGACGGATGAGCGCTGCGCCTGCGCTGTTGTGCTTAGCGGGACGCGTGGAAAAATTGTGTACGCGCTGACTACGTGGAACTATCTACACAACACTGCCAGAGACGGTGTTGCTAAAAGTTCTGCGGTTCTAGGCGCTACAGTCTGGAACCGCGTGACTGCTACGGTCGCAGGTTCAAATCCTGCCTCGGGCATGGATGTGTATGATGTCCATAGGTTAGTTAGATTTAAGTAGTTCTACGTTCTAGGGGGCTGATGACCTCAGAAGTTAAGTCCCATAGTGCTCAGAGCCATTTGAACCATTTTTTTGCTACAAGTTTGTTTTTCTCAAACCGAACAAGAGATTCCCACTCCCGTCTAATGTCCAGTTTTTGTATCACTCTCTCATTCGGTTTGAGGAAACCAAATGAAGAACACTTTTGGCAGCATTACCCCTAGCAGGCTGCTTGAATGTCCGTGCGCAATGGCTTAATTGGCCACCTTTTTTGCTAAATAACTCGGAAATGGCGAAACGTATCGAATTTTATTCTTAACGGTTATTTTCAAGCACAACCTTGCCTGCGACACCGTTACGTGCTTTTCAAACTGTTTCTGACCACCCTGTACAATGAATAGGACCGATATGCATTTTTCGGGGGTCTTTATAGTGACCACATTTCCCCATCTAATAACTTACAGGGTTTTTCTTGCACTGTTTTAAGGATATCAAAAACTTGTCTACTATGACCCGTTTAAAATCTTATCCTCTAGTCACTGAGGTAGGCTCCCTAAGACTAATATTATGATCTGCCTTTGCCTGCCATCTCCAACTGTTTGTTAAAACGATGCAATATTTTGTTCAACCCTGCCACCTGGCGTGCTGATATCGATAGATCGTTCCCCGTAAATCCATAAAATCGCTTTTCCATTTGAAAAAAATAATAACTGGTTTCATGTTCTTGTTTTTTTATTGTACACACTCTATAAGCTTCGAATAATCTTTTTACCACGTATTCCATCTCTGTTTTTTTCCTAGAACTATTCTTTTCAGCGTATTACGTGTAACATGAAATTACTGTAGAGGAAGGCATCCTTGCAGTCCACTCTTTACCGCCTCAATCGTATTGTCCATCAACAATAGGATTCCACGTTTTGCTCTGATTTGTGGCTATACTTTTACGTATTTAGATGTCCTTGTATCTGAAACAATACAATCGGATTTTTGTAGTAGACTAAACATAAAACAACAGAGACAGTTTTAATTAATTAACAGTAGTTAATTAATTCAAAATCGTCACAAAGGCATAGAATGACGAGTGATAGCTTTGACTGTAAAAGCATTTAGAAATCAGTCTGTAGTATTATGTGTACCATTATATGGAAATAAATAATTCTCACTGGGGTAAACAAATTAAAAATGAATTGGAGAGTGGCCACTTTTCCCGACCGGGCGCCGTATCGATTTCATGGTTTACAAATGAAACTATCGAACCGAAACACGCAACAAGGAGCTACGTTTGTAAGCCAAAAGATGTTGTTTAAACATTACCGCTAATTTCTTACATCAGATGACTGAAGACCTTGAAAATTTGATTAGAAACTAACGGAAAAAGTTACTTCTCTGTCAGACTCACTGATAACAATGATGGTCTATATTAGAACTAGTTTGTTCACTTCTCGGCAGGGAGCAGCGCTTTTCAGGGCAAAGAATATAGAGTGGATACTTTTCCCGCCCTGGACACTTTGCCCCATCTTCGCATAAGGAGAGGTGACAAAAGTCATGGCATACCTCCTAATATCGTGTCGGACCTCCTTCTTCCTGCAGTGGTGCAGCAACTCGACATGGCATGGACTCGACAAATTGGAAGTCCCCTGTAAAAATATTGATCCATGCTGCCTCTGTAGCCGTCCATAATTGCGTAAGTGTTGCCGATGCAGGATTTTGTGCACGAGCTGACCTCTCAGTTATGTCTCATAAATGTTCTGTGTAATTTTTGTCGGGCAATCTGCGTGGCTAAATTGTTCACTCGAACTGTCGAGAATGTTCTGCAAACCAATCGCGAACAATTATGACACGATGATATGGCGCATTGTCATTCATGACAATATCCATCTCTGTCTGGGGACATGAAGTCCATGAATGGCTGCAAATAATCTCCAAGTAGCCGACATAATCATTTCCAGTCAATGACTGATTCAGTTGGACCAGAGGACCCAGTCAGTTCCACGTAAACACAGCCCACACCATTATGGAGCCACCATCTGCTTGCACAGTGCCTCGTTGACAACTTGGGTCCATGGAAATAGGAACTCTTGTGACAAGGCCAAGGTTTTCCAGTCGCATATGGTACGAGGGCCACTCCAAAAGAAATGCACACTATTTTTGTAAAAAAACAGTTTTCATTCTGCATGTGTCAAAGTTTTACAGTGTGTAGATACATCCTTCCCGCTTGTTTTCAAGCATAGTTCAACCTAATCCATTAAATTTCGGGCATGCAGCCGCGCAAATAAAATTTCTTCTACTGATATTTCGGCCGCGTATCGTCCGGCCATCTTCAGAGCGAGTTCCAAGACTGACGACAAGGTGCCAAGCGCGGCCTTATATGCTCCACCGCGGCGGTACTGCGCATGCGGGTCACAGATGCTGCGCCGCCTGTGGCGAAGGCGTACGGACATTCGATGTGCTTATCGATATTTGATCGGCGGCGGTGACACGGTGACGACTTCTCTGCAATTTAATTACTCCAAGAGCCGGATTCCATGCTTTGTCCAAATTAAAACCATTGTCTCTGTTTATTAAATTGTTGGCTAATCGAATTTCTATGGCTTCTTTGAATACAGATTCCCAAAAAGAAGAGGTGGATGTTAAAATCTTCACATCACTGTAATTCATGGAATGACCCGTATCAATACAATGTTCGGCCACAGCTGACTTGTCTGGTTGTAATAAGCGTGTGTATCTTCGGTGCTCCACACACCTCTCATGAACGGTGCGTGTTGTTTGACCTATGTGTGACTGCTCACAATTTCCGCAAGGAATCTGGTACACACCCGCCTTACGAAGCAGTAAATCGTCCTTCACAGAGCCGAGTAAAGCCGCAATCTTCATGGGGGGCCGGAAGATCACCTTAACACAGTGTTTCTCAAGAATACGGCCTATCTTTGAAGAAAGAGCACCCACATAAGGCAGAAACGCCCTAGATCTGAAGAAATTACTATCTTCTTCCCCATAGCATACCTTCTTTTTAGGTTTAGCATCGAATGCTCTACGAATTTGTTGCGGAGAATATCCATTCGATTTAAAAATACTCTTGAGGTATGTTAGCTCTCCTTGTAAATTGTCTTCATCGGATATACAGTGCGCCCGATGCACTAAGGTCTTAAGGACACCCATGCTCTGAGAAGGGTGATAGCAGCTACTGGCATGAAGGTATAGATTTGTGTGCGTTGGTTTCCGATGTACGGCATGTCCTAATGTGCCATCACTTTTACGGCGAACGACAACATCCAGAAAGGGGAGGCAGCCGTCTTTTTCTATTTCCATAGTAAATTTAATGCTAGCATGGATGGAATTCAAATGCTCAAGAAATCGATGTAATTCATCCATACCATGGGGCCATACCACGAATGTGTCGTCCACGTACCTCCAGAAGACCGTAGGTTTAAAACATGCTGAGTCCAGTGCCTTGTCCTCGAAGTCTTCCATAAATAAATTAGCTACCAGAGGGGAGAGGGGGCTTCCCATGGCAACACCGTCAATTTGCTCATAAAATTCACCATCAAACTGAAAATAAGATGATAAAAGCACATGTTCAAATAAGGCCGTAATGTTCTTATCAAAATGTTGGCTGATAAGAGCTAAAGAGTCCTTTAGAGGTACCTTGGTGTATAATGATACTACGTCAAAACTAACAAGAACATCCATACTATTTAGCCTGACATTGCTAAGTCTCTGAATAAAATCCATAGAATTACGAATGTGGTGACTACATTTTCCTACCAATGGTTTTAATAAGGAAGCTAAATATTTGGCAGAAAAATATGTTGGTGAACCAATAGTGCTCGTTATAGGTCTCATAGACAAGTCCTCTAGACGCTCATCCTTACCCATCTTGTGAACTTTAGGAAGACCATAAAATCTTGGTGGTACTGCACCTCGTACTTTTAAACTTCTTATGACTTCCTTCGGTAGTGATGAAGCGTTCAGCAAGGCAGCAGTCCTTATTGTCACCTTGTTAGTAGGATCTTTGTTAATCTTCCGGTATGCACCAGAACTAAGTAGACCACATATCTTTTCCCTGTGGACTTCCCGAGGCAAAAGGACGGTAGCATTACCTTTATCAGCACGCAGGACGACTGTATCAGTATCCTCACGCAGCTTTCGTATCGCACGTCTTTCTTCCTTGGAAACGTTGCTTCTTTGTAGACGATGCTTCGTGATTGCTTGACAGGTTTCTCGTCTGATTTCTTCCGCAGAATCCTCTGATAGTGGTCGGACAGCTTCTTCAATGGTACTGATGAAAGATGATATCGGCAAAGTCTTTGGAGTAGGGGCAAAATTTAGCCCTTTACATAAGACGGACAACGTAGCTTCGTCCAATTCCTTACCCGTCAAATTTATGACAGGGCGTCGAATAACTGAGTCCACCTGAGAAGGCTGGTCCAATCGGCTATACTTGGTAATCTGCCTTTTTGTGGCCACTTCGCGAACCCAGTCAGACTTAGCCCATGTCGTGCCATCGATCCAGTCCCAGGAGTCAGGAGATAAAACAGCTGCTACTTTCAGATGCAGATGATACAGATGTTCAGAAACAATGTCCAACTTCCGACGAGTAAAACGAATTCTTTCTCTGACAATGACAATGACAGATAGTAATTTCTTCAGATTTAGGGCGTTTCTGCCTTATGTGGGTGCTCTTTCTTCAAAGATAGGCCGTATTCTTGAGAAACACTGTGTTAAGGTGATCTTCCGGCCCCCCATGAAGATTGCGGCTTTACTCGGCTCTGTGAAGGACGATTTACTGCTTCGTAAGGCGGGTGTGTACCAGATTCCTTGCGGAAATTGTGAGCAGTCACACATAGGTCAAACAACACGCACCGTTCATGAGAGGTGTGTGGAGCACCGAAGATACACACGCTTATTACAACCAGACAAGTCAGCTGTGGCCGAACATTGTATTGATACGGGTCATTCCATGAATTACAGTGATGTGAAGATTTTAACATCCACCTCTTCTTTTTGGGAATCTGTATTCAAAGAAGCCATAGAAATTCGATTAGCCAACAATTTAATAAACAGAGACAATGGTTTTAATTTGGACAAAGCATGGAATCCGGCTCTTGGAGTAATTAAATTGCAGAGAAGTCGTCACCGTGTCACCGCCGCCGATCAAATATCGATAAGCACATCGAATGTCCGTACGCCTTCGCCACAGGCGGCGCAGCATCTGTGACCCGCATGCGCAGTACCGCCGCGGTGGAGCATATAAGGCCGCGCTTGGCACCTTGTCGTCAGTCTTGGAACTCGCTCTGAAGATGGCCGGACGATACGCGGCCGAAATATCAGTAGAAGAAATTTTATTTGCGCGGCTGCATGCCCGAAATTTAATGGATTATTCATTACGCCGCGAGAAGTTGAAAATGCACATAGTTCAACCTGTTCCCGTGAGTGGCGCCGTCACAGCATGTCTTCAAGATGGCTGCTACACTTGACGTTCGTCAGAAGCAACGTGCTGTCATAGAATTCCTGTGCTGTGAAAACGGGACAGTGGGAAACATCCACAAGAGGTTGAAAAAGGTTTATGGAGATGCTGCTGTCGATCACAGTACAGTTAGTCGGTGGGCAAGCAGGTTACGTGATGAAAGTGGGCACAGCAATATTGAGGATTGTCCTCGCAGCGGCAGGCCTCGTACTGCACACGCTCCAGACAATGTGCAGAGAGTTAACAAATTGGTGACTGCTGACAGACGCATCACAGTGAACGAATTGTCACGCTACGATGGGATAGGGGAAGGAAGTGTTTGCAGAATACTGAAAGTGTTGGCGTTAAAAAAGGTTTGTGCCAGGTGGGTTCCCAGGATGTTGACAGTAGCTCACAAAGAAACAAAAAAACGGCATGCAGCGAACTTTTGGAACAGTAAGAGAATGTTGGAGATGAATTTCTTGGAAGTATTGTGACAGGTGATGAAACATGGCTCCATCATTTTTCACCAGAGACTAAGAGGCAATCAGTGGAGTGGCATCATGCAAATTCACTCAAGAAAAAAAAATTCAAAACCACAACTTATGCTGGAAAAGTTATGGCTACGGTGTTTTTCGATTCCAAAGGACTCTTGCTTGTGGACATCGTGCCAAGTGGAGCCACCATAAATTCTGATGCATATGTGACGACACTGAAGAAACTTCAAGCTCAGCTGAGTCGTGTTCGAACACATCGGCAAAAGCAGAATGTTTTGCTGTTGCACGACAATGCACCGCCACATGTCAGTCAAAAATCCATGGAGACGATCACAAAACTCGGATGGACAACACTGAAACACTTGCGTTACAGTCCTGACCTGGCTCCATGTGATTATCATCTTTTTGGGAAACTGAAAGACTCTCTTCGTGGAGCAAGGTTTGAAGATGATGACTCCCTTGTGCACGCTACCAAACAGTGGCTCCAACAGGTTGGTCCAGAATTTTACCACGCTGGTATACAGGCGCTGGTTCCAAGAAGGCGTAAGGCAGATTGAGTGGGATTAAAATTATGTGGAGAAATGAAAATAAAACTTTCAAACACGTAGAATAAAAGATGGATTTTAAATAAATAGCGTGCATTTCTTTTGGAATGACCCTCGTACAACCGATACGGTCACGATCCCAGCAGAGGCGCTTTAGGCAATGTCGTGTCGTTAGCAAAGGCAATCGCATCGGTCGTCTGCTGCCATAGCCCACTGACACCAGATTTCACCGCACTGTCCTAACGGATACGTTCGTCGTACGTCCCACATTGATTTCTGCGGTCATTTCACGCGATGTTGCTTGTCTGTTAGCACTGACAACTCTACGCAAACGTCACTGCTCTCGGTCGTTAAGCGAAGGCCGTCGGCCACTGCGTGGTTGGTGAGGAGAAGTAATGCCTGAAATCTTGTATTCTCAGTAGACTCTCGACTTTGTGAATCTCGGAATATTCAATTCCCTAACTATTTTCGAAATGGAATGTCCCATGCATGTAGCACCAACTACAACTCCGTGTTCAAAGTCTGTTAATTCCCGTCGTACAGCTTTTCACGTGAATCGCCTAAATACAAACGACAGCTCCGCCAGTGCCCTGCCCTTGTGTACGCGATACTACCGCAGTCTGTGTACGTGTAAGCGCTATTCCATGACTTTTGTCACCTCAGTGCATATCGTACGTATTTATTACTAAGTAGCGAATATTTTACGAGACTCGAAGTACCGTTTCGTTACTGGCTGGCAGCGTTTCCTTACCCGCGTGTTTGCTTCACCACCCGCAATCCGTGCTCTACTCGGCAGTTTTGGTGTTTCTCCCGTTCGTTATCCTCAACCGACTCGGACTAACGGAAAAGTTTCGTTACTCGCCAGTCTTCTTTCCCGCATGTTTTCACACTCCTCCGAATTCTTATATCAGCGAAGCAAGTCAGTGATACGGATGCATTTCGTCACTCGACAGTTCCTTTGCCACGTGCCATTCATGTCCCACTCAGACTGAGTCGGCACTGTCCGTAATCCTCCAATTCATTCGTTTCGCAGGCTGTGGTTTCCTCGGTATTGCAAATCGCCGATTTTTCGGTGGCCCGCTGCGTTATGCGGCGGTTTTGAGAGCGTCAACGTCGCGCCTTGGCACTCCAAAGGCCGGCAGCCGTGTCTGCCCGTCGTGAACTGCGTGAAGCAGCGACGTGCCTGCCCACCTCGCAGTTACTTTGATACAACCAGTTCAACTCTTCCACATCTACATCAATATTCCGAAAGTGGCCTAGCTGTGTTTGGCGGAGGGTACTTCTGGTACCCCTAACTAACCCCTCCTTCCCAGTTCAAATCGCGAAAGACTAGTGGGAAGAATGATTCTCGGTAAAGCACTGTATTGATTCTAATTTCTCGAATCTTCTCCTCGTGATATGTATGTGGGATGAAGTAATATGTTGTCCGACTCTTCCAATTGTCTCTTGAAATTCCAATAGCAAACTTCTTTGTGACGTACAACGCCTCTTTTTCAACGTTTGCCACTGGAGTTTGTTGAGTATCTCTGTAAGATTCTCGCTCCGACCAAACGATCCCGTGATGAAACACGCCCCTCTATTTTATTGGTCTCAACTAGTAAGGCTCCCAGATTGATGAACAGTACTCAAGAATCGGTCAAAAGCTCCTCGAAAGCTACTTCTTTCGTGAACGATTTACAAGATTCTTCCTGCGAATCTCATTCTGCCATCTACTTTTCCTACTGTTTGTTTCATTTGGTGATTCCGCTTATGGTCGCTCTGGATAGTTCCTCCTATGTATTTTTACGGTGTTTACTGTTTCCAGCAATTTTTCAACGGTATTGTAGTTCTTCAGTAATGGGTTTATTTTCCTATGCCGCAGTGTGTTACATTTATTTACATTCTGGGTCAACTGCAAGAGTCTGCACCATTCATCAATTCTCTGTAGGTCATTCTCCAAATCGATACTGTCGTCTGGCGTTGCTTCTTTCTTTCAGACGAATTCATCATCTGCGAATAGTATTAAAGAGTTTCCGACGCTTTCTATTGCATCATTTATATGCACTGTGGACAGCAACGGTTCTATCATATTTCTATGGTGTACTCCGGAGATTACCTTTACATCCGTCGACTTTCTTCCGTTAAGAGCGACGTGTTCAGTTCTACCTTCAAGAAAGTCTTGAATCCAGTCGCAAATCTGTTTCGACACTCGGTAAGATCGTATTTTTTCACTAAACGGCAGTGCGGGACGGTGCGAGATGCATTCCTCAACTCAAGGAGCACGGTTTCAACTTCAGCGCCGTTGTCCACAGCACTACGGATTTCATGGAGGAACAGAGCGAGCTGAGTTTCGCAGTACCTCAGGTTATGGAATCCATGCCAATTTTTGTAAATTCTTCAGCATAAAACATATTGCCATTTCAGCTGTTCCCATGATTACCAGTACAGCTCAAAAATGGTTCAGATGGCTCTAAGTACTATGGGACTTAACATCTGTGGTCATCAGTCCCCTAAAATTTAGAACTACTTAAACCTTACTAACCTACGGACATTACACACATCCATGCCCGAGGCAGTATTCGAACCTGCGACCGTAGCAGCAGCGCGACCAGTACAGACATGGGACTATTCGTCAGTATGCAGAAAAGAAATATCTGAGGAGAAAAGGGAACCCACTCAAATGGCGCCTTCAATAGCACTGTCAGACCCATAATTTTCTATGTTAGAAAAAAGTATTTACGTGTAGTGGCAACTTCAGTAATGAGCTTCACTATCGACACTAACGAGTAGTGAATACTTTATAACGCTTATTTGTCTTGACAAAACACGTGGTACAATATTTAGGCACTACTATTACAGCCCTTATGCACAGCGCTGGAGCCGGCCGGAGTGGCCGAGCGGTTCTAGGCGCTTCGGTCTGAAACCGCGCGACCGCTACGGTCGCAGGTTCGAATCCTGCCTCGGGCATGGATGTGCGTGATGTCCTTAGGTTAGTTAGGTTTAAATAGTTCTAGGGGAGTGATGACCTCAGCAGTTAAGTCTCATAGTGCTCAGAGCCATCTGAACCGTTTTGAATAGCGCTGGACGTTTGTTTACGCTGCAACTCGCTGCACCAAGCGTCTATCCTTATGCAGGTCTTCCTGCGTTTCCCTACAGCTCTCTCGCGACGCGACTTCTCTGTATAAAACAGTTTCAACTGCGAACAGCCCATGGAACTTCCACTAGGCCATTCGTATACACACAGTGTCCAGTCTCATTAACGTGACCACCTATCAAAAGCTTGAATAACCACCTATTTCAGCGCAGATCGATGCGACGTGCAGGAAGAGGGTCAATAACGTTCTGGAAGGTACCGACAGAGGATCTGGTGCCGTGACGATTCCATTCCCGTGGCCAGCTGCACAAGGTTTCTCGGCTGAGAATCCAGCCCAGTCTAGGTGGTCTCACAGATTCTCGACTGGATTTAAATCCAAGGAGTTTGGTGGCCAGGGGGTTACGGTAAACTCTTGCTGGTGGTCTTCGAACCATTCACGTAACTGCGAGCTGTGTAACATGTTGCATTGTCCTGCTGGTAGATACCATCGAGTCGAGGAAACAAAGGGGTGGACATGGTCCCCAAGGATAGATGCGTACTTGCGATTATCCATTGTGACTTCCACAATGACGAAATTACCCAGGGAATGACACGAAAGCATTCCCAAGACCATATCGCTCCCTCCTACGGCCTGGACCCTTTCGACTATCCTTGCAGGATAGTTGCTATCAGACGTTTCATGCCGTACACGCCAAAGGCCTTCTGTCCGATGGAGCATAAAACGTGATTCACCTGAGGAGACCGCCTGTCGCCACTCAGTCGACGTCAATTTGCGATATTGACGTACCAACTTCCAGCCTTCGTCGCCGATGAGCAGCAGTCAACATGGGTACATGAACAGGCGCCTGCTGCGTAGGCCCATACGCAGAAACATTCGACGAATGGCCTTTGGGGAGACAATGTTGGTAGCCCCTTCGTCCACCTGGGCAGTCAGTTGCTCAACAATTGCACGTCTATTCGCCGGCACATATCTCCGCAGCCATCTTTCATCCCTGCCATCTATGGCCCGTAGTACTACACACTTGCCTCGGCGCGGATTTTGATAGCACCATTTGCCCAAACACGGTATACTTTAACCACAGCGGCATGCGAAAGGTTTACAAACTTAGCCGCTTCAGAGATGCTTCCACCGAATGTCCGAGAGCCAACGATCGTGCCCTCTTGGACGTCAGATAAATCGCTCCGCTTCCGCACTACAACGACAGCACTGTCTACGCGTCCCTCCGACACGCTTTGAATACCCTCCACTGCTAGTGCTGCCACCTGCTGTCTGTGAATGGTTCTTTGACATCGAACATAGGCGTTGGTCACATTAATGTGACTGGATGGTGCACATTAGAAGAGTAATTGCTCTCGGGGCACGCCTGAAGCTGCTTTTACATCTTAAGATTTCTGTCCATTATGAGTTTCAAAAACCAGTCTTAAGCCTAGGAATGTAGTAGCGCCCCCAAGTAGGGACCGCAGAATAAGGCCAAAGTGCACTTACGGCGCCCTCGGTTCTTCCGTGCCGTGCTGCTGTTGGCAACGCGTTATCGCTAGTCTTCGCCGATCGGGCGGTAGTTAGGGTAGTCAAGCAGAATCGATCAGTCTTTTAGTTTTCATCAATATTTGGCTGTTTTTACCGATATGTTACGATTTCCGGGCTTTTCGTTACATTGGAACCTAATATCACACAAATTCTTGTCACGCTCTGCTTTGTCTTGTGCTGTTGCCCACGTTTCTGTTAGATGTCAGGAACGTAAAAACGAAATTGATTAATACTTCAGTAAGACTTACATTTCTTACAATAAATAAACTGCTGTGATTCATTACCCGGCGTAATGAGTATTCCGTGAAGTTTCTGGATTGCAATCGGATGACTCGATATCTTACTACGATATTTGGGACAGATAACCATTCAGCCATTTTTAAATCGCTGGGAAACACTAAGTTGCTGCGAGTGAAACGATAAATGTTTGGCTGTTTCTTCCAAATATGTAACGATGTACGAGGCTGTGGTTAGATTGCGACCTAATGGCACAGCTTAAATTGCTGCGAGGGAAACAAAATACCAGCTGACGTTGTTTACGAAGTATAGGAAATTACGGGCCAGCAGCGTGACTGGCTACCCACATCCGATTCCTGATTCGCCGTGCACACTATCCATCATACTCCAGATGGTGATACCGTTCGCTCAAGAAGAAGTTGCTGTCGCAATTTCCACGCTCAAAACTGGAAAGGCACCTGGTCCAGATGGTGTTTACCCTGAGGTCGTGCAGATGGAGGTCCATTAATAGTTCCATATTTTTTAACAGCATTACTGAGCTAGGCGTTGCGAATAGGTAGGATCCCGGCGATATGCAAACGTCTACGCCAGTACTGATTGAAAAGGGAAAGGATAAAAACCCAGCTTTACCAAAAAGCTATTTGCTTATTAAACGTCTTGACGAAAGTTCAGGAAGGTCTGCTCTGTGATCGGTTGCAGGCGCACAGGGAGCTCTTGGGTCTAAACTACTGTCATTATGAATTCAGAGAAGAGAATTCTATAGATGATGCTGTTCATAGAGCTCTTCAGATTGTAGAAAATTTGACAACGAAGATCGAAGTCGCGCTCATGATTCACATCGCAGGCTCATTCGACACTCTTTGGTGATCTGTGCTGTTCACACGCCTTCGAGATCTGAGGGTCCCCAAATATATGTATAAGAGCTTTGTAGATTACTGTAGTGGACGGAGCGCTCAGTGGCTTGCGGGGCAGAGCAAGGTAATCGAAAAGGTTACCAAGGGCTGTCCTGAAGGCTCCCTAAGTGGTCCACTGCTCTGGGATCCTAGCATTAAACCCCTATTACATCTGTTAGACGGAGCAGATGCTACTGAAGTAATTATTGCATACGCAGACGACATCCTAGTAGTTGTGTCTTCATACTCCAGGGCGAGACTTGAGGAAAAGGCGAATGACGTGCTTGCTCAGATGCTGCACTGGTGCAAGAGCAACAAACTGACTATAGCTGTTCATGAAACCACACACATACTTCGCAAGGGAAGACTTTCTTTTGCCAGAAATCATTTCCTGAGGCTTGACGGAATACCAGTAAAACGCAGCACTGTTCGTAGATACACTCCTGGAAATTGAAATAAGAACACCGTGAATTCATTGTCCCAGGAAGGGGAAACTTTATTGACACATTCCTGGGGTCAGATACATCACATGATCACACTGACAGAACCACAGGCACATAGACACAGGCAACAGAGCATGCACAATGTCGGCACTAGTACAGTGTATATCCACCTTTCGCAGCAATGCAGGCTGCTATTCTCCCATGGAGACGATCGTAGAGATGCTGGATGTAGTCCTGTGGAATGGCTTGCCATGCCATTTCCACCTGGCGCCTCAGTTGGACCAGCGTTCGTGCTGGACGTGCAGACCGCGTGAGACGACGCTTCATCCAGTCCCAAACATGCTCAATGGGGGACAGATCCGGAGATCTTGCTGGCCAGGGTAGTTGACTTACACCTTCTAGAGCACGTTGGGTGGCACGGGATACATGCGGACGTGCATTGTCCTGTTGGAACAGCAAGTTCCCTTGCCGGTCTAGGAATGGTAGAACGATGGGTTCGATGACGGTTTGGATGTACCGTGCACTATTCAGTGTCCCCTCGACGATCACCAGTGGTGTACGGCCAGTGTAGGAGATCGCTCCCCACACCATGATGCCGGGTGTTGGCCCTGTGTGCCTCGGTCGCATGCAGTCCTGATTGTGGCGCTCACCTGCACGGCGCCAAACACGCATACGACCATCATTGGCACCAAGGCAGAAGCGACTCTCATCGCTGAAGACGACACGTCTCCATTCGTCCCTCCATTCACGCCTGTCGTGACACCACTGGAGGCGGGCTGCACGATGTTGGGGCGTGAGCGGAAGACGGCCTAATGGTGTGCGGGACCGTAGCCCAGCTTCATGGAGACGGTTGCGAATGGTCCTCGCCGATACCCCAGGAGCAACAGTGTCCCTAATTTGCTGGGAAGTGGCGGTGCGGTCTCCTACGGCACTGCGTAGGATCCTACGGTCTTGGCGTGCATCCGTGCGTCGCTGCGGGCTGGTCCCAGGTCGACGGGCACGTGCACCTTCCGCTGACCACTGGCGACAACATCGATGTACTGTGGAGACCTCACGCCCCACGTGTTGAGCAATTCGGCGGTACGTCCACCCGGCCTCCCGCATGCCCACTATACGCCCTCGCTCAAAGTCCGTCAACTGCACATACGGTTCACGTCCACGCTGTCGCGGCATGCTACCGGTGTTAAAGACTGCGATGGAGCTCCGTATGCACGGCAAACTGGCTGACACTGACGGCGGCGGTGCACAAATGCTGCGCAGCTAGCGCCATTCGACGGCCAACACCGCAGTTCCTGGTGTGTCCGCTGTGCCGTGCGTGTGATCATTGCTTGTACAGCCCTCTCGCAGTGCCCGGAGCAAGTATGGTGGGTCTGACACACCGGTGTCAATGTGTTCTTTTTTCCATTTCCAGGAGTGTATTTAGGCATTCTTCTAGACGAGAAAAGAAACTATAGAACACGTAAAACCTGTTACTCAGAAAGCGGCCTAACTTATGCATAACATTGCCAGTGCTGGCACTGCTGACTATGAATTACCGTTGCATCTGGTGCGGTCGTATCACGAAGCTATCTTCACCATTGTGGGCTTTACTGCTAGCGTGTGGACGCACCGCCTTAGACTAGGCAGCTACAAAACAATAGGCTGCGACGAATTCAGCAGAGAGTACTTCTGAGGCTCACCGGTGCTTCCGAACTACAACTGCACAGGGTTTACTGGTGATCCTCGGGAAATGTCCGATGGATATCGTAGTACGTTACAGTGCAGTGCTAAATTGGTTGGGGAGTGAGCAATATTATCGTGTGTGCGAGACCACAGGAACGGATATTACCGATAAAATACATTTACGAGGGTGAAAATTAGATGAATGGCAGTCTGACTGGGGCACTAGGTGCACTGTAAGGCGTGTTTTTTTTTTATTTTTTTATTTTATTTTTTTTTTAAAAAAAAAAATCTTTATTCAATACATTACATTATACATTATAACCCACTACCTAACTACATTAGTGTGTCCTAGTATGATACAAATTAGATGCAGCAATGTTATTCTACACTACAGGTAATATTATTATTATTATTACTATTATTTACTCTAATTTTTTACCGCTATAGGGCTCTAAGCATTAATCTACGGGGAAACTACATGCTACCTGCAGCGTTACAAGTTGTGCCAGAGCTACTATAAACCTACTAGTTGTTAGCCAGGCCCACTGAGCTAATCCCAGTGGGCATGCCCCTGGCACTGGGCTGGCTCTTGACTTGGTGTCGCTGCAGTGTATTCTAAGGTGTTATCCTATCTTCTACTTCTAATTTAATTTAACTAAGTGTCAAAATCGGTGTGCGTCATAGTCCGGTATTTATGTACACCCCTCCCTCCTAGTCCAGGGCAAGGCGGATTCCAGCCGTGAGGCGGCTGGCCAGTCCTTGCCCGGCGGTACAGTAAGGGTGCACTAGTCAACGTCGGTGAGAGTTTTGTCTTTAGTGATGATGGTTGTCCCTTAAAAAGTTCTTAAGTATCTTTTTTGATATTTCATCTGTAAGTTTGTTTAGAATGTCAAAGGTGATTTCACGCCTTAACAGGTGGTACGTGTCGTTATTTGGTAGCTGTTGTCTTAGCTCTTGGGCTACATCATCGAAGAGGTGGCACTCATACACCACATGTTCTGGGGTGCCCTGCACTGCGCCACAGTCACACGCTGGTGTAGCCTGCTTCCCAAACCTACATAGGTATGTTGGATATGGTCCATGTCCAGTAAGAAAGTGCAGCATTCCTCTCGTTGGCGTAAAAAATGTGAGTTTTATTCTTTCTTCTATGTCCGGTAGCAGCTCATAGGTTCTACGACCTGTATCTTCATTATTCCACTGATCTTGCCATAGTTCTAACCCTCTCTTTTTAATGGTGTACTTGTCCCCTGCATAAACCCCAAGTATTTCCCTGATTTTGTCCCTGTTCTCCTTTCGTACCCAGTACCAGGCTGCCTGTTCACGTATTTTTATATCTAATGGACAGATTCCCATTAACACTAACAGTGCTCCCCCCGGTGTTGTCCTATAGGCCCCTGCTGAACGTAGAAGCATATTCCGCTGCACTCTTCTTACGGCCATGGCAGGCATGACCCTCGTGAGTCTGTGTGCCCAGACTCCAGATCCGTATCCTATTATTGAGGTCAGGATGCTGTTGTGATATAACTTAATTAAATTTGGTGGGAGGTGAAACCGCTTGTGACCAATTCCGATAAGATTGTTTAATAGAACCAATGATTTTTGTGATACGGTGTCAATATGTGATGCAAAGCTCCACCTCTCATCGATGATTACACCCAGGTATCGGGCCTCGCGGCGCCGAAGAACTGGTATACCATTAATTCTAACCGTCGGGTTCCTGACCAATTGGCCTTTGAGAAGTAGGTATGTGGACTTATTGGGTGCTATCGTCATTTTGCTTCTGTGGCACCATGATGTAAGAACAGTTAGGGCTCTTTCCACTTTCGGCTCTAATTCCTCGCGGCTTCGGCCGCCGACCAGCAGGAGGAGGTCGTCAGCGTATGCTATGACCTCTAGCACATCGTCACAGTTCTTGAGATCTTCAAGTAAAGGCTCCATGTTGATGTCCCAAAAGAGAGGTCCCAGGACAGAGCCCTGAGGACATCCTTTGGTGACAATCTTCCTGACTATGCCGCTAGGGGCCGATAGCCAGACCTCCCTGTCTGCACAATAGCTCCTCAGACACCCATATAGCGGCCCTGGACAGTTCTTCTCCCGCAAGCAGGAAAAGAGTGAGGGCCACCACAGGTTGTCGAAGGCGCCACTGATATCTACCATGATGCCGACAACATACTTGTGCGGGGTGGAGCCACAGACCTCGGCAGCCAGGGCGATTGCGTCAGACGCAGAACACCCAGACCGAAAGCCGAATTGTCTGTCACCCATCCCGCACAGCATGCGGTGTGCTGTCAGTCTGTTCGCTAGTAGCCTCTCAAAAAGTTTGCCCAGTACGTCCAACAAGCAGATAGGTCTATAAGATTTAATTTCAGTGGGATCTTTGTCTAGACTCTTTTTGATGATAATTACATTGGCTTTTTTCCATATTTCTGGGAATTTCCCGAGTTTCAAGCACTCGTTATACAACTTAGTGAGAGGAGCTACGAGCTGGGGGGCAAGGAATTGCACCACTTCCGCAGTAATGCCGTCCGGGCCAGGAGCTTTCCCTCTTTTGAGGGCCTTGATCTGGGCAGCGACCTCCTCCTCAGAGAAGGGGTAGACTCTGATGTTATTGTTATAGTCCCTTTGATTTTCTCTCCTTATCCTTTTTTGTTCTTCCGTCTCATTTTCCTCCACGTCGTCAGGCAACAGAACCCGGAGGAGGGCCTCAGCAGTTTCCTGCCAAGTGCCCGTCATCCGGTCCCCGTCCCTGACGGTGGATAGCACCATTGGTGATCTTATCTTTTCTCGTGCTAATTTATATGGGACTCCGTAAGGCGTGTTTACGGCATATTTCCCAACATCAGTAACAGAGTCAAATTGCCCGACATTGCTCCTACTCGAGGTATGGTGCACCTATTAGCAGGTCGCGGTCCATTTTCCAAACATCTGCATAGAATGGGATGTAGTAACACACAAATCCGTGAATGTGCAGAGGAAGGTTTGGCTGAACATGTCGTTCTTAAATGTCTCCTTTTTCAGGTAGGCAGAGACTGCAGACGATTAGACTGCGATCTGCAAACAGTTGTAAGTGATCAAAACTTGTACACTAAAGTCAATACGACAGCACATCGGATATCTAAAAGGCAACTTCTTAACTTTTGGTCTATAAGGTCAAGTGGACGCTCTGCATATCAAAATAGTGTCAACAGTCACAAGAAGCGTTTCCTCCATTATAGATAATGATAGGTACATATAAATTTAATTAAGAGAAACTTCATATATATAAGTGATTCTTATTTTTCAACTGCTCTGTTTTATTTCTACATTAATATTACCAGTAGTTGCTGTTAACATGATTTACTACCACATACATAATACAAAACATTGTATGGCACCATGATCAACGAAAATGTAGCAATAAATAAATCGAGCGGAACTAAAAACTGACCCAGCATTCCACGCGCGAACCGTTACCAACAGCAGAGTGCAACGGAAACGCAGAGGACACCGTAAGCCCACTTACATAAAAACGGGCTTTAGCGCCGCTACGGCGTTCCTCTCAAACGTGTGTACTACGATCGTTGCGACTGAATGTGACGTAAGTCAGTGAACAGAACGAGTATGTTAGCGACTCCCTTCTCTATGTTACCAAAGATGGCACATAACTGTCTCCATTTGTAATGGAGTGGCAGGACATGTAAGGGCCTTGTTTGTGTCCTGCCACGTCAAAGAAAAACACAGAACATCTAAAAAATGTCCACGAATCTGGCGTATCCATGTGTTGTTGTCGTGCCAGTACAGAGGCACCTGATCTTGCTATGGGATTATAACGGAACTACTTAGTAACTGGCGAAGGCGCACTCTTACTGAAATAATAACTCCTGAACTTTATCTGCTTTTTTTATTATGCACATTACATCAGAATTTGTCACTGATTTGTGGTAACGTGTACGCCTGCGAGAGTCACAGGTTAAGTTCCTGATCATTTTTACTCTTCGTTATCATAATCCTTACACACTGTTAAACTTAGTGGAAACTACCGTTATTATTTCACAAATCAAATCACACTTCCTAGGCCCAATTATACTCTTCACTGCTTGCGCAGTCCTACGAGAGTCACGGGTTAAGTTCCTGATCATTTTTATTATTCGTAATTATAATCTTTACACACTGTTAAACTGAGTGGAAACCACCATTATTATTTCACAAATCAAATCACACTTCCTAGGCTCAATTATACTCTTCACTGCTTGCGCAGTCGTGATCTCGAACGCCCACAGCATTGAATTCGGCCTTACTGTTCGACCTCTCCAATAACGACTTACTGTTAGTAACTTGCAACTCTGTGTAACGCGGACCTTTTCGTTAGTCGATCATTCGAAGCGAAGAAGATGACACACGAAGTGCTACTATTCCTTTTAGTAAATAAATATTTTCCAAAAATTGACACTAAAATGACAGTTTACACTTACTTAATGATAGCTCAGTATTAAGAGCCTTTCCTCTAGTATTATAAACAAAATCTGAATGATACTTTAGTAATAATTATTGAATGAAAATAAGTGATTTGGTGCGCTGTTCCGAGGAATTCTCTCCATCTACCATAGCAGCGAGTCAGCTCACAAGACTATTCAGCTGGCGCAATTTCTCACGTTAGCTGTACGTGTAGTCCCATTTGTCGTTCGCAGCTCACTCCACTTTGTAACATAATGCGTCTGCTACTGCATGCATGCTCAACTGCGATGTGAAACGGGGGAATATAGTTTATAGCTCCAAGAGTCAGAAATCATACACAACCTCTCGACAGCCACTGTTCATTAGAGGCAAGTGTATCGTCAGGAGTGCCCCAGGGAAGTGTGACTGGACCGCACTTATTCTCTATACAGGGTGTTAGAGGTACAGGAACAGACATTGTGATAATTAGTACCTTAATATGTACCCACGTCAGCGTGTTACTTGTTTATTTCTCTGCGTATAGCTGTCTTCCCGGGAAAACATCAAATAATTTGCCACCTTATGTTTTCTCCACCGTCGTAACTGCACCGCCAAGTGGACTACACCTGTCAGTATAGACTAACCGTTTTGCGCCCACGCATCCACACTTCAACACCTGGCCTGCTGCGCAGGAGAAAATAAGCGTTAAGGTCTTGCTCTTGCCACGTTTACTTGGAGGTACTAATCAACATAAAAACTGCTCCTAATAGATATAATTACTAGTCTGAAAATGAAATAAAACATTTGCACTTATACCCCTAACAACTTGTATACACAGGGCGAGGCAGCTGAAACAGGCCAAACCCAAATACATCCAGAATGAATAAATACATCGAGGTGTGGTTTTCACCAAACTATAGCGGATAATATGACGAATTTCCTGACGTTCGCAAGTAATTTTTTATCGTTTATAGTCCCCGGATTACGAAAAAGGATTTGTTTTTTCCTCATGGAATTATATGCTATTTTCTGTGGCTTCTAAGCTTCTAAGAGATCTTCAACGACATAACACGTATGGGACTCATCAAACAGAATAGAGATAACAGTGCCGCAAACCACTGTCCCGCTGCCATGAGAAGAGGTCCCACAAGCGCCTGCCGTATTATACCAAATGAAGGGCTTATTTCAATAGTGGTACAAGTCCATTTTTGTTAATTGTGAGATACAGAGTCCTTAAGTTAAATGAGCGCTGAAAAATCTGCAGTTGAGATACCAGAAATATCCAAGCATATGGCTCCTTGCTAGAGATGAACCTTTCGTTCTGTTTGTTTGGATCATTAATTGCAGAAGCATTGTAGGCAGAAAAGTGGAGGTAATGGACTTGTACCACTATTGAAATAAGCCCTTCAAATGTAAGCAAGCGCGTAACTTAGGTACGGTACGTGTGCGTCACGGATGCCATGTCAATTGCCAAGTGCTCAAAATGTTGACCATGAACATTACTACACGCTATAAAGTGATTGTGGAGGAACAGTATTTCCCGTTGAATTTTATCTGGAGTTAACGGCAGCACAGACCTGTGTTATAAAGCGTTGCATGCCCTCGGGAGTTGTCGATGTTTCCTAATAGACCTCTTGTTTTAATTTTCGCCACAGATAAAAGTATAAAAGTTTAAGTTTAATGAATGTGTAGAGCATTTTGCGTTTCCTGAACGACCGTTCCAATAATTTCCGAATTTGCAGAATGGGATAGACATCCGTCATGTTGGTACCACGCTGATTGCCTTGTGTCCAGTGGGATGTCTTCCAATAACTGCGGCAGCAGCAATTTTTTAGGAACTGGAGATACTTGAGTGTATTTAGATTTCCATCTATAAAACAGGAAGCAATGATGCGGGTCTAGAAAAACACGCAGCAAACATTGATATAGTAAGACCGTTGTTTTTATCAACTTCCTGTGAGTCAGTGTGGATTTTTCTACCGACGTTGATAGACCAAGACTGTTGTTTTTATCCACTTCTTCTGAGTCAGCGTGGATTTTTAACCGACGATTAGTGTATACTGCGAAGATTGACTTGCCAATGCTTTATAAACGATTCTTCTTCTTTATAAATAAAATTTTGCATAGACACGCCGCATCACTTCGCACTTTTCGTGGATAATATTCGGTCAACTGTAACCAATTTTGGAAGTCATTGCCATGAATCTGTAGCTGCAGGACATTGAAGAGGATGAAATGCGATGGAATGTAGTGTTCGCAGAAGTTACTGTCGGGAAGTGATCAGTGCGGCAATCTGCTCGTCTATAGGTTCACATATCTTTGATGCTGTCTGCATACCGCTTCTGGATACATACGTGGTCTATTTGATTTATGGTTTGCCCGACTGGTGCCTACCATGTCTCTTTCATGGATGTTTTTATGTTCAAAAGGATGTACTCATGATGAAGATATCATCGTCAACTGCGAAACTGATCAAAAGGGTGCCATTATCAGTGCTCTCTTGATCCAGACTTGCATTACCGATCACTGGTTTATAGTTGTCTTCCTGGCCCAATTTCTATTTTACTGCTGCTAAAATGTGTGTTTCATTTGTTTCATCGGTTGCTCTTCTTTTTTCTTGGCGTATTTTATTCTCCACGTTTCCAACTTCTAGAACTTTTTTTATAATGTTTTCAAAAACAGATCGTGAGTGCTTGGTGCGACATGGATACTCTTTAGCATTCTGCCGCACCGCTACTATGACAGTTTGGCAACATTCGCCATAAGCGATATTCACTTTCTCGACTGGCGAAAGCATTTTGAACGACTCAATAGCTTTACGAGCAAGTTATCCGCTTGCTACAATAGCAGTTCACAGAGTGATGGGCTTCAAGTCACAGGCAAACACAAAGACGATACCTGAGTTACGAGCTTGCTTACATTATAGCAGGGCGGACGTTTGTGAAACCTCTTCTCCTGAGGCCGGGACAGTGATTTTCGGCGCTTTTATGCTGATACTGTCTGATCAAGTCCCATAGATACTGAATCGTTGAAGTTCCCTTAGAAGCTCCTTTCATATGCCCCAGAAACGCATATAGTTCCAACAGAAAAAACTAAGTAGAGTCGTACTGCAGCGACTGTAAACGATAAGAATTAGTTGAGAACGTCAGGAAAATCGCCATATTGTCCGCTATAACCTGGTGAAATCCGCACCTCGATCTGTTTACTCATTCTAGGAATATTTGGGTTGACTTGTCTTATCTGCCTATCCCTGTATAAATGATCTGGTGAATAGTGTTATCAGCAATCTGCGACTGCTTGATGGTGATGCCGCAGTGCACGGGGAAGCGTCGTCGTTGAGTGGCTGTAGGAGGATACGGGGAGAGTTTGAAAGAGTTTGGTGTGATGAATGGCAGCTTGCTCTAAATGTGGGGAAAATGTAAGCTGCTGCAGATGAGTAGGAAAAACAATCCTGTAATGTTGCAACACAATATTAGTGGTTTGATGCATGACACAGTCGCGTCATTTAAATATCTAGGCGTAACATTTCAAAGCGACGTGAAACGGAATGGGCTTATAAGGATGATGGTAGGGAAGGCGAATGGCAGACTTCAGTTTGTTGAGAGTTTTAGGAAAGTGTAGCTCATCTATAAAGGAGAACGTGTACAGAACACTTGTGCGTCCCATTCTTGAATACAGTTCGAGAGTGTGCGACCCGCACAAGGTCAGATTAAAGGATGGCATCGAAGCAATTCAGAGGTGTGCTGCTATATTGTCACCGGTAGTTTCGATCAAAAAGCGAGTATTACAGAGATGCTCCGTGAACTAAATGGAAATCCTTGGAGGGAAGACGACGTTCTTTTCGGAAAACACTATTGAGAAAATTTAGAGAACAGGCATTTCGGATGAGTGTAGAACGATTCTACTGCCGCCAACGTGCATTCCGCGTAAGGACCGCGAAGACTGGATACGGAAATTAGAGCCCGTACGGAGTCTTAGAGACAGTCGTGTTTCCATCGCTCCATTTGCAAGCAGAAGAGGAAGGATATCATTAGCAGTGGTGTGAGGTACCCTTCGTCATACACCGTACGGTGACTTGCTGAATTTATACACTGGTGTCCAAAGTTACCAAAAGTAAAGCAACAAACTGTTATTTCCCAGTCCCATTTCACGATAAAATCGTACAAACTGTCAACAGATGTCCGTAAGATCATGTTCTGCACGGCAGACGGCATTCCGGCCAACGGTCAACCACGCCAACGATGACATCAGGGCACCTATCAAACGAGGAAGTGTTTGCTGGGTAGTCCCACATCCACAATCGCTGTGTGCGCAGTCTCAGACGTACAGTATGGCACAAGATGACGCCTACCAGACTCTGTGGTGAAGGGCCTGGGAAGAATGGACAAACTGATATGTATTGCTGGCCTAATGTGATTCGTACTGTTGTTTGTCGGTAGTGGCAACAGTTTATAGAGACCGAGGATGTATCCGGAGAACCAGGGCAGGTTCGACTACGTGTGACATCAGAAAGAGAGGACCGTTATTTGGCTGTAAAGGCAGGACGGTACTCCCTTCGTACAGCATGGTAGGCACTGGCATCTGACCTCTCTGCATTTATTGGACGCGTTGTGTCGAGGCAAACGGTGTACTGAAGGCTTCGGCAGAGTGGCCTTTAGTGCTGCAGACCGGGGGTATGTGTACGTCTGACGCGTCTTGACAGAAGGGAACGTCTAGAGTGGAGTCGTCAACCTGCCATCTGGACGAACGAACAGTGGGCCAATGTTCTGTTCGTAGATTAGTCTCGATTTGGTCTGCAGAGTGATTCTCGACGGATTCGCATCTGGAGGAAACTTGGAACACGATTTCTGGATCCACACATTGTGGAAAGAGACCGATATATAGGAGGATTCCTTATGGTGTGGACAGGGATTAAGCTGACCACTCGAAAACATCTTCTTGAAACTGTATGGGTGAATTGGCAAGGTTTAACTGCTGTCAGGTATCGTGACGAGATTTTGGGACCTCAAGTGCGTTTGTTGCAAGGTGCTGTGGGCCCAGACTTCGTACTGATGGACGATAATGCTCGACCTCATAGAGCACAGACGGTTGATGTTTACTTGGAGACGGAAGATATTGCAAAGGTGGTGTGGCGTGCTTGCTCTCCCGATTTGAATCGCATAGAGGATGTCTGGAGTGCATTAGCGAGACGGATTGCAGCGCGTCAGCATCCAATAACCACTCTCCAAGACTTGCGAGTAGCTCTGGAGGAAGAATGGACGTTACTGCCTCAACATGAGATTGATGACATCATTCACAGCATGCCCCGTTGTTAATCCTGTATTGCTGCTATAGATGGTCACACCCATACTGAACACATTAACCAATTGTCGGAAGGTGTGCGTAAATCCGTTAAGTCGGAAAAAAGAAGAACATTTTTGTCTACAGCTATTCACGTTGCAATTGTTTACATTATGCATTCTTTACATTGTCTCTACTTTACTATCGTCTGTTTACACTGTTTTGTAGCAAAATAAAGGCAAACTTGAAACATTTCGGCTTGTTTTGGACACCAGTGTATCTAGATGTACAGGGGATAGGCAAAATAATGTGAACAGTGGTAGTAATGGGATGGCTGTGTTTGTCGGTTAACAGCGCAGGTAAAGCACATGTCGCGCTGGACTGTGTTTGTTCAGTACAGATTACACATAGGTGCAGGTTGTTTACGAGTAGTGCGCACTTCGTATTTGCATTCAGAGGCCGAAGTCTACGTGCAATGAAAGACCTAACAGAGTTCCAAAGAGGTCAGATTATGGGCCCCGATTGGCTAGAGCATCAGTAACCAAGACAGCCAACTTACTGAATGTTTCAGAGCAACTGTTTCAACAATCGTGACAGCCTACACATCATCGTGTAAACGCAGCAGTGGGTGCAAACTAAATGACAGAGATCGTCATATGCTAACACGAATTGTGTAAAACAACACAAAACATTGCAGCTAAAGTGACTGCAGAGCTCAATAGCCATCTTCGACACCCCGTATCTATCGACACTGTCGCCGAGAACTCCATAAAGCGAATATTCATGGACGAGCTGCTACACCGAAACGATTAGTGACGACAACCAACGCAAAGAAGCGTAAAACATAGTGTCAGGAGCATAAATCCTGGACGGCTTGTCAGTGGAAACACGTCATCTGCTCGGACGAGTCAACATTTTCGTTATCTCCAACATCGGTCCGGGTTTGCGCCTGGAGAACATCAACAGAAGCCTGCAGTCATGATTGCTTGATTCCAACGGTTAAGCATGGAGGTGGAAGTGTGATGGTGTGGGCAGCCATATCATGGTATTCTGCTGGTCCCCTCATTACTCTCTCAAAGAACGTGTTACAGCCAACGATTATGTGAACATTTTAGGTGATCAGGTGCACCACATGATTCAGATGTTGTTCCCCAACAATGATGCCATACTTCAGAAAGATAATGCAACCATTTACACAGCCAGGACGGTACAATCGTGGTATGAGGAGCGTGCAACTGAACTCCAGCGTCTTCCCTGGCCAGTACATTCCCGGACTTGAACATTATCGAACTCTTGTGGGCGGTATTGGTGTGCAGACTCCGGAGCAGATTTTCGCCTCCCTCGTCGCTACAGGAGTTAGAAGAAGTTCCGTTCGAAGAGCGGTATAATGTTCCACTGGAGACTATACAGGGTGAAAAGTATTTAAACCGACAAACTCTGGGATGTTGTAGGGGACATCAAAACAAATATTTTTCCCTAATGTCATTTTTTCCTATGAGGAGTATTTAAACCGGCAAATTAATTAAACCAACAAACACATTTGCATTTTTTATGACCAAGAGACAACACATTAACACAACCAAATTTGAATTATAGTAGATTTTCAAAAATGCCTCCACTGGCATGTAAACAAAGTGAAACGTCCCCTTTGAACAATTTATACAAGACTGTGCTTATACTGACACACAATGTTTTTAGCGCAACGCAATCTGACTTTCAAAATTCCCTACTAAAGAATGGCCCTGACTAACATTAAACTATACCTTTCACAAATCACTTACCTCACAAAAATCTTCGCTGCTCAAGCTACTGCAATACAGCGAGCGCCACTACTGCCAGCTAAATAAAAGATTCAGACTATGGAAGGCACTAACTACTGATAGGGATAGTTAGCAAATGAAAGATATTAGTAGAGAACAAACAATGTATTTACCTTGATATCATCATATATAAATATAGCAGTTCATGACAAATTACAAATCTCTGCCATCTCTCTCCCCACATCCACCACTGCTGGCGGCTCACCTCCAACTGCACAACGCTACGCGCTGTTCACAGCCAGCTGCCTAACACTACAATGGCGAGTATTACAACAATGCAAAGCAGCCACAGACTGCACACAGCACAGCCAGTGATTTTCATACAGAGGTGGCGTTACCAATAAAAAAAACCTAAACAGCCTACTTACATAGCCCCCATGCTACCTAAAAAAAATTTTACAAATTTTTTTGGGCACTGGCCAATACATATTTGTTAAAATTTTTTTCACAATTACAATAACAAAGAAATCAAAGGCACACACTTATTGATACAATGTTGGTCAAAAGCTAAAATTTTCTCACAGTCCATAAAGACAGTCCTCATCATTCGTCACAGTAAAATTGCAGTGTTTTTCTCAAAGTCTGACCAGTAAAAGACAATGCACACAGACATAGTGGATTTCCATGCAGTCTTGTAGAAGTAGTGTTGTCCTTCCAACGGAAAGACAGTGCTGACTCGACATGCAGACAGGTAATGGGCCACAACAGAGTAAACCCACAGCAGAGTCAGTCGACGTTTTGAAGAATATTGGTAGTTAGGTCATCACAGAGCAGACCCACTGTAGTCCTGGTAGAAATTACGGTACTGGTGGGCCACCAGAGGTGCAGACCCACTGCAGTCCTTGTAGCAATTGGTGGGCCATCAAAGATGCAGACCCACTGTAGTCCTGGTAGAGACAGCCAGCAGCCATCTGTTGCAAATGTGCAGGTGCACAATCACCATCGAAGAGTCTTGCGGACAATATAGCAAGTCCATAAACCACCACTTGTGCACTCACAAAGTTTCTGGAATTATCCTTAGATCCAGCAATGCTGTTATCCAGTCCCTTGCTGAATCATTAACACACGTGCAAACACTATCAGTCCCTACTTCTCACATATTGTCCATGTACTATGACCAACAGAAACGTGTGCAGTGAAATGTTACTTAATTTGAAGAACTGGTAACAATTACAATTTGGTAACATAAAAATACAATAACAAAGGTACAAAATACATCATTAAAGAACATAAAAATACAGATAACATTTGTAGTACAGGCTTTACAAAAGAATAGAAATGAACATATACATCAGTGTTACAGGAATTATGACATGAGTACAAAAATAAAAGATCAGAATCACTTTCGAAACATCAACTTCACACATGAGCATTAAAACAAAACAGAATAAATAATGTGTAAGCATATTTATAAGGTAAATAACATATTATTAATGCCAATTATATTCGAGGATAACAGTATTCCTCATCATAGTGAATGTAGCTTAATATTAAAAGAAGAAAAAATTCTATGAAACTACACAGAGACAGGAAGAAAACAAATACACAAGGGTACACAAACATATAGTGGGATAATACAAAAGGAAAGGACAGGGTTTGTTGTACTGCAGTATTTTGCAAACAAAACTTTCTTTACTTCTTGGAGATCTCCCTTCATTCAACATTATTCCCAAAAAGTCCTATCTATACCTGCTTTCTGTATTCTATTCATATTTTTTTCAATATAATTATTTCTCAGTGCACAATACTCATTTTGGCCCAAGTCTGTTTCATATAACTTCGCAACGCATTCTTTACCTACTCTCCATAGTCAGTTTCTTATATAGTCTACCCCTCTTAAGCTATCTTAAATCTACTGAGCTCAGATGCTAATCTAAGGGACGAGGCAATGCAGCAGCACATAAAACAATTAATATAAACAGCAATGAAAAAAAAATGGAAAATCGCAAAGCAAGCTACAGTAAATCTAAATTACCAAGCAATTCAACATTACAACTAATATGAGCCAATGTGCAGCAACAACAAAAATAAATGAGTAGTAAAACTGGCTTAGCAGAGTAACACAAAGTCAAATTCAGTAACACTATGGCTGGCAAACAGCAGCTTATATCTAAACATGACATAGCTCAAGCAGAAAAAATAGTACACTAAAGATAACAATGCAGATAAGGGAAATGTATAATCACATCTTAATGTCTAAGTAATTAAAGTGGTGCACCACAACAACTTATTGTAAAAGAAATATTACCATGTACTTGAAAAGAAAATTATGTGTTACTGTTACTAGTCCCTTCTTATTGTTCTTTCCTTTCCAAGTGCACCTTTTTTGAAGAATGTGGATCAAAATAATTATTTAATAGATCTGTTGACAGAAAGTGTTCACATTAGCAAATGCATTTCATTTTATAAAAACAATGCTGCAACACAGCTGGAAACCAGATATCAAATGAAATAAGCAACTATGAAAAGCAAAGCATAAAAATATCATTCAGCAGTCATGTGACATTTCATAAGTTAGTAGAAATTCTCTCAACTCTCATAGAAAGACGCTTGTCATAATCAGGTGTGCAGATGTAAAAATATTTCTTGTCAATTCATAAGCATTTCAGTAATTAGCACAAAGTACGAGTAACCATATGTTTTCTGGTAATGAGCGTGTAATATTTGCGATGCTTTCTACAAAGGAAAGTCAATAGCCACGATAATGGCCTCCCTTTTTTTTTCTACCTGTGCCGCTGAAAGGCTAATGGCCTTTTTTTTTTTTTTTTGGGCAGCTGGCGCCCAGGTGGGTGCCCGCGACGCATTACGTGCAGGTGGTCACTTAACTTTCTTACGGAAATATTTACGACAGCAGTTTCCGCTACAGTGACAGTCTCACATAAAAATATTTCACAGGTCAAGAATTAGCGTTGCAAATCTGTAGAAAGAAAATCCTATAAATATAAGTGTCCAAAAAAATTTTCGCCGGCATTGTGATACATTCACGCATTTACACACATTTCATAACTCTTAAAGTACGATTCTTGGTTTCCAACATCGTGTTTCACAAGTCAAGAGTCCCTACCCACTATTCATCACTCCTTACCTTATTACACATATACGTATCCATCGACACTCGTCAATATTTCGTCATTATAAATATGAAGCATAATCAAATAACTCATATAGCTTCAGCCTATTAATCATAAACATACCTCAGCAGCATAATGCACATCGTCGTCGTAAAAAAATAACATCATAACACCTCAGTCAAATCTCAAAATCGTCGTAGCTTCCTCCAAGAATTAAAAAAATTCTCTGCTCATGTCAAAAGTGTCATCTGCCTCAAACGTACTTTAAAAATCATGAATCCATACCAAATACATCATTCAAAGCTCTCATAGTATCACAATGGTTCCAAAAAAAATATGAACAGTTTACAAAGTACAGACAAAATACAATTTCATAAGTGTGAAGTTATCCAACTGTGTAATTGCGTAAACATCTGTCACTGATGTAATAAAAAAATGTTTATCTCTCAGTTAAATGATCAGATAGCTGTGTAATTTGTGTGTTAGAGAAATATGGTACCGATGTGTAAAGTTGTATAAGCAAATACCATATTAGCTAGGGTTCCTTGTGGTTGCCACACACATGGTACACAAAGTAAGTGTGTAACCCCCTGAGGATTAATGTAATTATACCCTCAGGTGTTACAGATTACAGCAATGAAATGAAATGTATCACTGAAAACCTTTGTATCATTGTACTTCAAATATCTTTAAAAATAAATGTTTTAAGTACAAAATTAATCACTCAAATGCGTGTCCTGTAGCGCTAAATGTGCGTCTTGCTGTAAGATAATTCTGTGGAAGTGTCGTACTTATCGTCCTCCGAAAGCTAAGTTCTGCAGAAGTCAATGTACTTACCTCATGATAAACAAAAGTGAAATGCTTTATGTATAGATATCTTAGTTATTACGCTTATTGCCATGATGAAGAAAGTACTGTGCTGTAACGTATTGTTGTGCTACGGAAAAGGCAATCTCATTGTAGCTATACCACAAAAGTTACTACTAAAACATGTTTTACTTTGCAGAATAAAACAGAAAAACTGTGCAGAAATAAAACAGAAACACTATAAAAGCAACATTGTAAATTGTCACTCATTAGAAGCGTCGTGATAAAACCGTGTAGTTGTCACTTAAACTAACCACTGTGTCATCTGGTATCTCACAGAAAGTACATTAAACCCAGAATGTATTTTCAAGTAAACCAAAATGTTGCATTAAAATCTCATTAGCAGTACCAGTATGTGTCCTAAGTATGTAAGCCTGATAGTCGTTACGTAATCGTGCAACTAACAAGCAAGAATGTACAAATACAACACTGTGTCGTCTGTTCACTATAACAATGCATTCGTAATTTCTGTTTAAAAATGTTCCCTAGGTTCTAGACTGGATATTTAACTTCAAACATTGTTGCATGTTAACAGTTTCTTAAGTCTGACAAAGCATACTGGAAATGTGAAGTGAAAAGTTTTATGGCAAAGACAAAGTTAAAAAGCAGATTATCTTTCAATAAACGGTTTTACATGTGAAATGTGGTGTAAACCTTTACTCTTTCTAGTGTGCAGCGTTTCAACTTCAACGCAATTATCATGCGGTATACGTCGTTAAAGAATACTGGAATTTTTCTTAATGTTAGCGTCTATGTTATTTTTTCCTGAGCCAGCCGGCGCAGGTGGCTGCCTGCGGCGTGAGTCATTGTCTGCCGCTTTGTTGGCGCGCGTCGTTATTGGGATTAGGAAACCTAACTTCTACAAATTCGCCTTGCCGAGAGGGCCCAGCTCTGTTAGAGTCCCGCCAGTTCTGATGAAATTCACGTCTATCGTTATGATTATATCGTCTGTCGTCATGTCGGTAGTTCCTGTAGTTTCTTTCTTGTCGGTCATGTGGTGGAGAATTTCTCCCTGAATCGTAACTGCGCGCTGGACCGTTGCGTCTGAAATTATTCTGTCTCCCTTGATAATAACAGTTCTGGTTACCATATTGTCTGTTTCTATGATTGTCTCTGTCATATTCATTACTACAGAAATGTGATCTTTCTTTGTAACTATTATTACTCTGCCAGTGGTTGTCATATGGGTGGTGTCTGTTTTGGTCACGATTTGCATTGTAAGAATAGACCAGTCGTGTCCGGTTATTGTTTCTGTCATCACGGAATTGTGACGGATGTGACCTGTAGTGATTGTTTTCCTGTTTTCGCATCCCGCGACGGTCTGTGTCAATTTCCAGTTCTTGTAACAGTCCCTGAAATGCTTCAATGTCGTCTTTGCAACGTCCTGCTAAAATAATGTGTCGTAAATGTTCAGGCAATTTGAGTAAGCAAATGCGGATGAGTTCTGAGGGGCTGTATGGGTTTGAAAGATATTGATTCTTATGCAACATGTCTTCAAAATATTTGACAAGACTGGAAAATTCAGATTGTTCAAAGTGTTTCATCATCATGATGCTATGTTTTACACGGTCTTGTGTAGCTTGAAACCAATATGCTGAGAGGAAGGCATGGTAAAACTCCCCTTCACTGTGGCAATCGTGAATTACCGATCGCATTCTTACAGCTGGTTCATTCTCCAAGTAGCCACACATAAATTCTAATCTGTGTTCTAACGACCAGTTGGGAGGAAAACAATGCGAGAATTGATGGAGCCATGCTTGTGGATGAATGTCGTTGCCAGAATTCTTAAATGTTTTGAATTTACGTGTAGTAATGAACAGCTTATAGTCAAAATCATCATGTCGGCGAGTCGCATATCGGTCATTGTTAGGTCGTGTCGGCCGTTCCATATCAAAATTCGGTGCACATTGCCAATTTCTTTCATAACTTCCGAAATGCCCTGTGTTATTATTTTGTGGCTGTTCCGTATTTCTGTGTCCCTCTTCCCGTATTGGGGCGCGAGTATCCTCTGAAATACGTAATTCTTGAATTACCTGTGTCAGCAGATCTTGTACTTCCCGGATTTCTCTTTTGTACTGTGTATTGATTTGATTTTGATTCTGTTCGAATTTTCTAATTTGTTCATACTCTTCTGTGTCAGTGAAGGCTACAGGTCTTGTGTCATTCAGATCATCATCTACCTTTGTAGATAAGTTAGTGACCTGATCCGAAAGTTCGGCTACTTTCTCCGATAGTGAACACATTTCCTCAGTGTGTTTTTCTGAACCAAGTTTCAGAGTGTCCATTTGTGTTGAAATCGAATCTACTGTGTCCTTTAAGTTTTCCTGAGTTATTGCAAGTTGCGTAACCGAATCGGTAGATGCAACTGAGTCAATTTTAGCCCACAAGGTCTCATGATTTTCATGAACAGTGGCTTGCAGTTCTTTTATGGCTGCTTCGTGATTCTGTAATGCATTTTCATGCCGCGAAAAAATAGGTTGAAAGTGCTCACAAATTTGTGTTTTTACGTCATTACAGACTTTTTGACATTTCGATTCAATGTTATGTAACTCAGTAGTTAAATCTTCACGTGTTTGTTCAAGTGTTTGTTCCAATGAGTCTAACTTTTTAAGATTTTGTTCCACTGTGTCTAACTTTTGAAGCTTTTGCTGTGTTTGTCTCTGATTTTGTTCCATTGTGTCTAACTTTTGAAGCTTTTGCTGTGTTTGTCTCTGATTTTGTTCCATTGTGTCTAACTGTTGCTGTGTTTGTCTCTGATGTTGTTCCATTGTGTCTAACTTTTCAAGCTTTTGTCCCATTTGTTGCATTAATTGTAATAACAATGCACTGGTGTCTGAAACATGTTCCTCAGTGCTTTTCGGCAGTGAAGTTGCACCGGCAACATTCACATTTTGACAAGTGGAAAATGTGTCTTGACTCATTTGAGAAAACGGTGGGAACCCAAAACCTGAGTCTGCAGTATTTGCAATATTGTGTTCTGTCATTCCCGATTCCTGAGGCGAGCTGTTGCCGACCAATCGATCGATAACGCTTCCCTGTTCACTACCTGTTTCACTGTCCACACCATTGTTTGCCGCCCGCTCCATTTCCCTATGCGCAATTACCAAATTACTACTTTGAACATTAGTTAATTCATTACTCTGCGGCGCTAACACACTGCTTTCGTCTTCACTGTCATTTCTCAGTTTACTTTGGAGCCTAGTATTACGTTTTTCACACGCCATTATTGTCACAGTATTTCACACGATAACACAGAAAAGCGCAATTTGAAGAGCAAAATAAAATAACATAGCAATGGAAATAATGTCTACTTGATTGCCAGCGCAGCTGCGAAATACTTGGTGCAAATCTACATGCGTGCCACAACTGTTTTACTGTACAACAATGAAAAACTACAACTACAAAGGAAATTCTCTCTATAATTACGCGCTAGCAATAAACAATAGCTACACTAATTACACAAATTACAAGAAAAAATCAGAAGATTCCAGTGAGGTATCCTAGGCTAAGGGTCGACATATGAAACGTCCCCTTTGAACTATTTATACAAGACTGTGCTTATACTGACACACAATGTTTTTAGCGCAACGCAATCTGACTTTCAAAATTCCCTACTAAAGAATGGCCCTGACTAACATTAAACTATACCTTTCACAAATCACTTACCTCACAAAAATCTTCGCTGCTCAAGCTACTGCAATACAGCGAGCGCCACTACTGCCAGCTAAATAAAAGATTCAGACTATGGAAGGCACTAACTACTGATAGGGATAGTTAGCAAATGAAAGATATTAGTAGAGAACAAACAATGTATTTACCTTGATATCATCATATATAAATATAGCAGTTCATGACAAATTACAAATCTCTGCCATCTCTCTCCCCACATCCACCACTGCTGGCGGCTCACCTCCAACTGCGCAACGCTACGCGCTGTTCACAGCCAGCTGCCTAACACTACAATGGCGAGTATTACAACAATGCAAAGCAGCCACAGACTGCACACAGCACAGCCAGTGATTTTCATACAGAGGTGGCGTTACCAATAAAAAAAACCTAAACAGCCTACTTACAAAAGTTTACACCGTCGGATCATGTTCTGTGTGACACGGGCAAAAACCCCAGGAGTATCCTGAATTGTTCCTGCTGCTGCTACTATCCGGGCTACCAGATCATCTTCTGATGCAACAGGAGTTGTTTAAACAAGGTTGCGCATCTCTCGCCACACAAAAAAGTCCAGAGGGGACATATCTGGGGATCGAGCAGGTAATGGTACAGGACCACCTCTGCCAATCCACGTTTTTGGGAACCGTCGGTCCAGGAATCGACGCACACGACGACTGAAATGTGCTGGTGCCCCATGTTGGAACCACATGCGTTGGCTTGTAGGGAGCAGGACATCTTCCAGCAAGTCTGGAAATGCTCTGGCGAGAAAATTGTAATAGTGCCTGCCATTTAATGGCCTAGGTAGCAGATACGGCCCAATTAAACAGTCCCCAACAACACCGACTCACACATTAACAAAGAGTGCACTTGTTGATCAATCCGCTGCGCGGCTCGTCCATTGTGGTGCGCTACGAGGTACGCACCAACCGCATCAGTGTACTCACCCCAGGTGTATCGCTCCATTAGTAAACAGACACAATGCACTACTACACTGGTGGACTGCAGTTGCCTGCAACTGAAGAGCGTAATACGCCCTCTAACAACTAAAGATCGTAATACGGCCTCTAACAACTGAAGAGAGTAATACAGCCTCCACCGGTTTAAATAATCCTCATAGGAAAAAATTACATTAGGGAAAAATATTTGTTTTTATGTCCCCTACAACCTCCCAGAGTTTGTCGGTTTAAATACTTTATACCCTGTATAATCATTATATGCCAGTATTCCAAGAAGAATCACAGCTGTATTACGGCCAATGGGGGTCCAACACCTTATTAACAAACCATTCCCAAGTAAGTACAGGTGTTCACATTATTTTGCCTATCCTCTGTAGGTGAACCAATGGAACGAGAGGGGTACGTGTTACAGTGGGAAGCGCCCCCCGCCGTGCGCTCACAGTGGTTTACGGCGTGTGGATGCAGCCGCACCAGTGGAAGCTGACGGCCGCGGGCCGTGTGACGGCGTGTGTCGCCGCCCCCACACGCGAGCCGGTGCGTGCGCTGGTGGGGCCGCCGGCCGGCTGTGGCGAAACGCCGTGGCCGTTGGCAGCCCGCGCGTCCCTCTCGCCGTGACCGCGCTGCGCTATTCTTGACGCCCCGCCCCGCTGCCCCGCGCGATTACCGCGCCCGGATGTGTCGCTGCGACTCCGGCGCTGCTTTTCATTTCAGCTCTGGAAACATCTTCAGTGCGATGCTCGCGACGCGCTCTGCTGTCCAAAAGTGTAGCGCATCGAGAAATGACATCTCAGTATCTGGCTAAACCACGTGGCACTCGGTCTACATCGGCATCAGCCTTACGTGTCTCCTTCCGTGCTGCTGTAAGCTGGCGCCAGCACACCAGGCGGCAAAGACGTTGCGAGAAGATCGATAGAGGCCAAAGACAGACTCACAAGAAACGCGCCAACGCCCTCTCGGCCGACAGTATTTAGATCGCCGCCGCAGACCGGAGGGACCCGTCGGTTCCGGACAGTCATCCAGGGAGTCTACGAATCGAGTCATCGGTCGCAGCCCAGTGGGATCACAGTCGCAGTTAACTCAGCCTCTAGGTCAGAATCAGTACTTAACGAACAGTGTAGTGTACATAGCGGTATTTGTACTTCACCAGCAGTGAGGCTAATGTGCTACAGAGAGTTTGTAGCAGAACACGCAGACTATCTCGACTTAAGCAGTTTTCTGCCCTGATAAATAAAGAACCCAGTTAATACATGCATACAGTTATGTTACAGAAAGAGCATACCAGTCACCAAACGGCATCCTCTGCCTCCCATGGTACAAGCCTACACTGATAACGAGAGAAAACAAAACCTTCCACGTTTGGCCCTGCTGAACTGGCTGCCTGCTGCTATCTTCATTAAGGTAACATTACTACCAGTTTCTTAATGGTATGTTCGGCCCCCTGTGGAATGCAGTACCAGAGCGATTCTCGTGGCATGGACTCAACGAGTTCTCGGTAGGATACTGCAGGCATGTGGTGCCACATGTCTACACACACGATTCAAAGCTCCTGTGGATTAAAAGTTGGTGATTCGTAGGTGCAGAATAGTTCAGATCATGCAAATTATACAGCGTGGTCCATTGATAGTGACCGGGCCAAATATCTCACGAAATAAGCATCAGACGAAAAAACTACAAAGAACGAAACTCGTCTAGCTTGAAGGGGGAAACCAGATGGCGCTATGGTTGGCCCGCTAGATGGCGCTGCCATAGGCCAAAGGGATATCAACTGCGTTTTTTTTTTAAACAGGAACACCCATTTTTATTACATACTCGTGTAGTACGTAAAGAAATATGAATGTTTTAGTTGGACCACTTTTTTCACTTTGCGATAGATGGCGCTGTAATAGTCACAAACGTATAAGTACGTGGTATCACGTAACATTCCGCCAGTGTGGACGGTATTTGCTTCGTGATACATTACCAGTGTTAAAATGGACCGTTTACCAATTGCGGAAAAGGTCGATATCTTGTTGATGTATGGCTATTGTGATCAAAATGACCAACGGGCGTGTGTTGTGTATGCTGCTCGGTATCCTGGACGACATCATCCAAGTGTCCGGACCGTTCGCCGGATAGTTACGTTATTTAAGGAAACAGGAAGTGTTCAGCCACATGTGAAACGTCAACCACTACCTGCAACAAATGATGATGCCCAAGTAGGTGTTTTAGCTGCTGTCGCGGCTAATCCGCACATCAGTAGCAGACAAACTGCGCGAGAATCGGGAATCTCAAAAACGTCGGTGTTGAGAATACTACATCAACATCGTTTGCACCCATACCATATTTCTCTGCACCAGGAATTGCATGGCGACGACTTTGAATGTCGCGTACAGTTCTGCCACCGGGCACAAGAGAAATTACGGGACGATGATAGATTTTTTGCACGAATTCTATTTAGCGACGAAGCGTCATTCACCAACAGCGGTAACGTAAACCGACGTAATATGCACTATTGGGCAACGGATAGTCCACGATGGCTGCGACAAGTGGAACATCAGCGACCTTGGTGGGTTAATGTATGGTGTGGCATTATGGGACCAAGGATAATTGGCCCCCATTTTATCGATAGCAATCTAAATGGTGCAATGTACGCTGATTTCCTACGTAATGTTCTACCGATGTTACTACAAGATGTTTCACTGCATGACAGAATGGCGATGTACTTCCAACATGATGGATGTCCGGCACATAGGTCGCGTGCGGTTGAAGCGGTATTGAATAGCATATTTCATGACAGGTGGATTGGTCATCGAAGCACCATACCATGGCCCGCACATTCACCGGATCTGACGTCCCCGGATTTCTTTCTGTGGGGAAAGTTGAAGGATATTTGCTATCGTGATCCACCAACAACGCCTGACAACATGCGTCATTGCACTGTCAATGCATGTGTGAACATTACGGAAGGCGAACTACTCGCTGTTGAGAGGAATGTCGCTACACGTATTGCCAAATGCATTGAGGTTGACGGACATCATTTTGAGCATTTATTGCATTGCATTAATGTGGTATTTACAGGTAATCACGCTGTAACAGCATGCGTTCTCAGAAATGATAAGTTCACAAAGGTACATGTATCACATTGGAACAACCGAAATAAAATGTTCAAACGTACCTATGTTCTGTATTTTGATTTAAAAAAACCTACCTGTTACCAACTGTTCGTCTGAAATTGTGAGCCAAATGTTTGTCACTATATCAGCGCGATCTATCACAAAGCGAAAAATGTGGTCCAACTAAAACATTCATATTTATTTATGTACTACACGAATATGTGATAAAAAGTGGTGGCTCCTATTTAAAAAAACGCAGTTGACATCCGTTTGACCTATGGCAGCGCCATCTAGCGGGCTAACCATAGCGCCATCTGGTTTCTCCCATTGAAGCTAGACAAGTTTCGTTCTTTGTAGTTTTTTGATTGACGCTTATTTTGTGAGATATTTGGCCCGGTCACGATCAATAGACCACCCTGTATGCTCGAGACTTCATCTGAGTTTGCTATCGTGCTCCTCAAACCACTGTAGCATAATTCTGGCTTTGTAATAAGGTCAGTTATCCTGGCGGAAGATGCCTTGGCCACCTCAGTAAACATCAGTAAGTGGTTCACAATGATGTTCACATAGTCCACAGCTGTGATAATGCCTTCAGTTACTACCACTGGTCCCACGGAAACCCAGATGATAGTTCATCATAGCATAACACTGTCTCCACCGGGCTGCATCTGTGTGTGGTGCATCTTCCGAGCAGCCGTTTGCCTGGACGACAGCGTACCCATTTCCGATGACCCCGTGCCCACTGCAGTCATAACTGACACTGTCGTTGGTTCGACATGCGAACATGTAGCCCGTCTTCTATGGGGCCCCAAGTTCGACAATTTGCAATGAAAGTGTGTTGCGAAACACGTGCGCCTGCACCAACACTGTTCTATATCGTCAGACCACACGACAGATCGCCAACTATCCTGGTTTAGAAAGAGGCCGAGACTTCGACCACCACGCTCTGTGATGAGTTGTGAATCTCTAATACCTTGTCTCCTAGTCGTGGTATCACCACTTTCAATATATACTCCCAATAGTAGATGATAGGATATCTGTTATGACATCAGGGAGTGACTTCCATGGTACTAGAGAGAACTGTAGAGGGCAAAAACTGTAGAGGAAGACAGAGATTGGAATACGTCAAGCAAATAATTGAGGACGTAGGTTGCAAGTGCTACTCTGCGTTGAAAAGGTTGACACAGGAGAGAAATTCGTGGCAGACCGCACAAAAAAAAAAGTTGCACTCGAACAGCCGAGCAGCTTCGCTATTTCCGAGGTGCTCGTTTAAGGCGACAGACCGGACAGAATGATACCCTGTCCGCCTCTCTTCCATTTACATACATCCCTTCCCGCCTCCTGTGCCCTCAGCGTCACTAAGTGTCATTCAATCTCTCGAAGGGCACTGGTCATACTGTCTTCGCCCTTCAGTCATACAGTACAGGATGCTTTCGCTAAATGAGAACAAACTTAATGAATCCCTCCCTGAGAGAATAAGGAGCAAGAAATGTCATACAGACATGTGGCTGGAAACACGTCCGAGGGAGGTACTCCCCCTTGAACGATCTTTGGCAGTATAGGCTTCAATTATTGAAAGCACATGTGAGAACAGACCATGCAAGTGCCAATATTCCGTCTGTACTAGTGTTTTAGCTTCGCACTTAAGAGGGCAATGTGTTGGAGCTCCATCATGTAGTAGCCGCACCACCCTTCGTACCATCAGTCACACATCTTCCAGCCAGGCAGGCAGGGTCACCTGCAGGAAGCGCAGATATGCCTCGCCTTCGAGGCCTTGTGAAAGGATGGCTGGTCCCACAACACGAGGTGGTTACCAGTAAGCTAGGCCCACACACTGGGGCTGGGCCAGTGCTGATGATTCGCTGCCACCGTACCGTGGCGATTCTGCATAGCTCACAGGTGGGTGTTGCGAAGGTCGACGATAGCGTCCCTATTAAAGGTAGACTCATATGTGAATAGGAAGGATGACAAAAATCTGAGCACCGTGATGGACAGTGCGACGAACCAGCTACAAAACCACACCTCGTCGAGTGATGCGGATAGCAGCAGTTGTCATTGCGAATGCTCCACACGGTCGCCTAGCTTATTCTATGCTGGCAGGTCATCTGGTTGGCGATGATACCAGCGTCACCGTCAGAGATCTTCCATGGCAACCTTGATATGGGTGCACCTCTCTTGCAAAATATTTCCTGCCACATGTCCATATGACCGTTTTTGCTCCTTTTCCTCTCACGTATCGTTTCCTACAGTTTGTCGTCATTTGGCGGAATCACCCTGAATATCTCCAAGCACGTTCGCATTTGTAAGTAAATTACAAAAATTGAATCCAATTCAGAAATGAACATGGAGAAATTGCCCATACCAACACCGAAAACTGTGAAATTCTTGCAAAATACTTTTCTAAATTACTGAATTGTGGAAAGCCTGCAGAAAAATTTGAGTTCCGTAATACACAACGAAACCCAGACTCAAAGCCACCAAGTTTCCAGGAGATTAAAGAGATAATTCAGTCACTGAAAAGTAACAAAGCATTAGGAGAAGACCAAAACACCGCAGAATTATGGAAAAATGCAGGAGAAAATCTTATTGCAAAACTCAAAGAAATCGTAGATGAAATCTGGAAAACAGATTGGAAGACAGCAATCATGCATCCTCTGCACAAAAAATGAAGTAAAAAAGACCCCAACAACTATCGTGGAATCTCTTTATTGTCAATAACATACAAAATTCTGTCTAAAGCCCTACTAAACCGAGCAGAACCTCAGCTGGATTCAAAACTAGGCGAATACCAAAGTGGATTCAGAAAAGATCGATCATGCGTATAACAAATCCTTAACTTGAAAAATTCGACGAAATATTTGCACAGTACTTCAAACAAAAGTTATGCCATTACATTTGTCGACTTTAAAAAAGCATATGACAGTATAGACCGAGAATCCCTTTTTGAAGTGTTAGCAGAATTTGGACTAGATCAAAAGACAACAAACATCATAAAAGAAACACTCACGGACACCAAATCCAAAGTAAAATTTATGGGAGAATTGAGCACAGAATTTGAAATAGACACAGAAGTATGACAAGGAGTGAACTGTTCCCAGTGCTCTTCAATTGTGCTCTTGAAAAAGTTGTTCGAGGATGGAGAAAAGCAGGTGCACCGGCATACAGACTGGGGCCAAAACGTAACGACACAGAATTAGACTGTTTAGCATTTTCTGACGACATGGCACTGATCGCCCAAGACATTACCGATGCACAGAAACAGCTAGAATTATTACAAGAGCAGGCAGCAAAAATAGGATTAGAAATTTCATTTGAAAAAAGAAAATTTATGACTGACATCAAAGATGCACCTTCTGATCTCAAAACTCATAACAACTACATCTCTCGAGTACAAGAATTTAAATATTTAGGTGAATGGGTTGCAGGAAAATGTAATGAAAAGAAATCTGTCAGATCAAGGGTCCAGAAAATGGAGACGGCGTTTCAGTTAGCAAAAAACGTTTACAACAAAGAGTCTCTCGTTGAACTGCAAAATACGACACTACGCAACAGTAATTAAACCCGAAGCTCTGTATGCATCTGAGACACCAAATCTTCAACAAAGAACACTAAAAGGGGAATTAGAAGTGAAAGAATGTAAAATAATGAGGAAAATCCTAGGACCAAGAATTAAAGATGGTGTGCATTATCCAAAACCTATGGCAGAAATATATATAAAATATTTCCAAAATAACAGACACAATGTGCATGAGAAGAATTCAATTCATGGGGCATTTAGAAAGAATGGACTCAAACAGGTTAACGCACAAAATCCATACATTTTTAAACAACAAAACTACAAGACCGAACTGGTACAAACAGACGGCAAAAGACCTGAGAGAATTAGAGTTTCCAAATCTACGTGACAGAAATGAAATCAGAAAAATCACAAACACACGGGGTTTTGAGGAAAAAGAGAGAAAAACTAACCGACATACGTGGTCTGGGCAACGATAACTAGCCCTTTCGTAGCGTATGAAGGAATACTGGGCGAAAAGGAAGGCCAACAAATATTTCCAGAATGAGATTTTCACTCCGCAGCGGAGTGTGCGCTGATATGAAACTTCCTGGCAGATTAAAACTGTGTGCCAGGCCGAGACTCGAACTCGGGGCCTTTGCCTTTCGCGGGCAAGTGCTCCACCAACTGAGCTACCCAAGTACGACTCACGCCCCGTCCTCACAGCTTTACTTCTGCCAGTACCTCGTCTCCTACCTTCCAAACTTAACAGAAGCTCTTCTGCGAGTTCGAGTCTCGGCCTGGCACTCAGTTTTAATCTGCCAGGAAGTTTCATATCAGCGCACACTCCGCTGCAGAGTGAAAATCTCATTCTGGAAAGATCCCCCAGGCTGTGGCTAAGCCATGTCTCCGCTATATCCTTTCTTTCAGGAGTGCTAGTTCTGCAAGGTTCGCAGAAGAGCTTCTGTTAAGTTTGAAGGTAGGAGACGAGGTACTGGCAGAAGTAAAGCTGTGAGGACGGGGCGTGAGTCGTGCTTGGGTAGCTCAGTTGGTAGAGCACTTGCCCGCGAAAGGCAAAGGCCCGAGTTCGAGTCTCAGCCTGGCACACAGTTTTAATCTGCCAGGAAGTTTCCAACAAATGTTGATTACGCGTGGTCCTAAGTGATCCATCCGCGAAGAAGCAGAAGAAGATTCTGAACGATGTAGCCGGTATTATAGAAACTTTCATATATTTAGTGTTTTGTATAGTTGTAAAGGCGAACGTGCTTCGAGACTTTGCGTCCGCTTTATAGGATTGTCGACCCTTCGTGAGTGACGAGCGAAAATGATCCGATGGCAGAGATATATTTTGCTCAAGTGAGCGACTAATCGATACAGAAGACACGAAACGAAAAAAGAACGTATAACGCTATATTAAATGTCGAAACTAAACAAACTGTGTTATGTTGCAGCTGGGGGAGGTGTGTGATATGATACCCGAAATATGTAATTGGAAACGTTCTGAGAAAGTCACGAAACCGTGGAAGTCTCTTTCGTAGACAACGAAATAGTCATTTGCGCTAGGTCGCAGTCGAGCTGCAGTTTGGCTCTCCAGTCCAATCCAAAGACGTCCTTTATATTCGAACGTGGAGGCCTAAACTTTTTTCTCTCTCTCTCTCTCTTTCAGTCTATGTATCTGTCTATCTATTTCTCACTCTCTAGTGTTCATCGCTTTGTTCCGAGTCCGGTGTTTTAATGATGTGGCAAATTTACTGCATTTTAACTCTGTGGTGGGCGCCCTTCCTGTCGCCGAAGACGTCAGATAACCCAAGGGAGGAAAGTCGTGTATGCCATCTGTCTGCGAATCGTGTAAGCTTTGTTCCGTGTTTAGCTCATTTTCTGGGGTGGAGATTAGAGGCGAGCCCCCACCAGCGATGAAGATGTGAAGCTCCGTAAGACCATCCTACACTTCTACATTACGTTTACATCCATAGTGTGTGAGCCACTGTGAAGTACATGACAGGGGGTTCTTCGCATTCATGTTTAATTGGTTGTAATCTATGCATTTCTGATTATTTAGTGCCTTTTCTAGCGATAGTAAAGGACATACAGACATGCATTTCCTAAATCAATTTTTAGTTCACAAATTTGACCGCGAACGTCAGCGACTGAGCGAATCCGTACACACTGCGGGTGTATCGATTTCCGTGAACATCTTGCAACCCACAATTAAGAGTGTTCATTTCAATCCTCTCTAACAGTGACACCTCGTTCTTGCTGATGGGATTCGCCAGTTGGTGCTTACGTGCACTCTTGCGGTTCAAACCGAGCGAGACAGCGCGCTGGACTCGCAGTCGGGTGATCGGCAGTTCAAAACCCAGTCCGGACATCCAGTTTTAGGTTTTCCGTCATTTCGCTAAATTGGTTAAGGTGAATGCCGGGATGGTTCGTTTCAAAAGCATGCGGTATATTTCCTTCCTCGCCCTTCCTTAATCTGAGCTTGTGCTCGATTAATGAACATACCTACCACTTTTCAGCCACCTGCTCCTCGACAACAGGAAGTTAAATACTAATCCCCCTTCCTTCTTGCGGTTGAGTTTTGCTGTAGCTTGTTTGCAAAGAGAACTTTCTTTCTGTATACCCCTTTTTCTACGCACTGGAGTTACCTGTCAGAAGGACAAAAAGTTAGAGTTTAACAATTTCGTCGACGTCAACGTCATTATAGAGAAAACATTAGCTCATTTATTCAAGGATCGGGTAAGAAATTTCTCATAGATTTCTTGAAGAAGAAAGTGATTTATGAAAACAGCAGGACGCAAGGGAGGAAAATGGGGGTTAACGCCCCGTCGACGACGAGGTATTAGAGGACGCTGAATTTCAGTAGAAACTACCCAGCAATTGCCTTCATGGAACACCTAAAGATAGGTGGTCGGACGGCGGTTTGAACCGTCAATGGGACGGGCGAACGGTAATTCATAACACGCTCCTCACGCATAGGACAGAGTTTAATCACTGAGCAACTTGCTTGGCGTAGCATCTCTACGCATTAGTATCGAGTGGTTATTATTAAACTGACGATGTCCCTACTGCTGCAGTGTGGGTTGTATTTATCGGAGGTCGCTGAAAAGTGGTAGGTATGTTCATTAATCGGTGTGCTCGCGGAGTAGATGGAAAAGAATAATAGTGCCACTTTCTGAGACCAGGCGAAAATATGGCGCTGTAAGCACTTAAATGTGAAGTGTTTCCTGTTTTGACGTCAGTATGTTGTTTGTCGCTTGGCGACGCATGTTGGTCTCTTTTGTGATCTGACTTGGTGTAGAGGTTGAAGAAGATTGAAGTTTTCCAGCCGGCCGCGGTGGTCTCGCGGTTCTAGGCGCGCAGTCCGGAACCGTGCGACTGCTACGGTCGCAGGTTCGAATCCTGCCTCGGGCATGGATGTGTGTGATGTCCTTAGGTTAGTTAGGTTTAAGTAGTTCTAAGTTCTAGGGGACTAATGACCACAGCAGTTGAGTCCCATAGTGCTCAGAGCCATTTGAACCATTTTTTGAAGTTTTCCATACGAAACGCAATGGCTATTGAGAAGAAAGACCGTGCACTGCTGGTAAAGTTGTTTTATTAGAACGGCTGCAATAGCAGCGTTACATCGTAGGAATTTCACTGCCAGAAAAAGGTGCAAAGAAGATCATTGTCAGCAAATGGGCAAAAGAATATGATCAAGAAATCTCAGGAAAGAGGTGAATTAGGTGGTGCAGCAGGGGGAGGGAGGTGGCCTATTCCAGTGGCAGTTGTTCGATGAACCTGCTGTGGCTGTAGCCGATGGCGCAGTGTGTGCCTCGAATTCTGTTCGAGCAGTCTCTATCCTGGTTAACAGTACAAAAGGTTTCCGTCGCATTTTACAATGGTACCGCTAAAATATTCATTATGTGCACCAAATGGAGGCCCAAGATTGGCTACAAGGCCGTGAGTTTGCCCATCGTTTTTTGTCGCGCATGGAAATGGATGACATGTGGCTGTGGAATATTCTTTGGTATGACGAGACACAGTTTAGTCCGCACGATGCCGCGAATGCACATAACTGTCGCCTATGGGTTTCTTCCCAACATGTTGTGCAGGAACATCCACTGCACTCAGCTTATGTGACTGTGTTGTGTGACTTCACACGCTCCTTCGTTCTCGGTTCATCTTTCTTCGAGGAGATGACACATCGCAGGCCCGACATCTATATGTTATAAGGACCTTTTTGTGGAACAAATTATTCTAGCTTTGCAAGAAAGTAACTGCGTCCACATCATTGTTTTCATGCAGGTGGGGCGACACTACATGTCGCTTGCCTGGTGAAAGATTTGCTTCGAGAAACCTTCGGTAATGACCACATCATCTCTAGGCAGTTTCAACATGTGCGGCCTTCGAGATACCCCGACCTATAACCGTTTAACTTCTGTTTGTGGGCATCCGAAAGATCGCGTCTATCAGGGATATATCGGTCTCTTCCTGATCTGAAGAATAACATACGACGACACATCGCTCTCATTACACTGGATGTGATACGAGCAACTGTCGACCGCACCGTATAACGAATGCATGTTGCTGCGTCGTGAGACCACATCGAACGTGTGTTGTAACTTGTGACCGTATCCTAATAACCGTGCCACAACCACCACAATCATGAGTTCGATCGTTCCTCCCTAATTTCCACCCACACCACATTCTCGCTGCTTACAGCGCCATATTTTCTCCAGGTGGGAGAACGAGAACTGTAATTTTTTGGCGTACTCCATGAGTGCGTCCATTAATGAACACACCTACGATGTTTCAGCGTCCTGCGATCTATACAGACCGTACCGCAGCACTTGGGACACCGTCAGTTTAATTATAACCACCCTGTGCTAGTTTACTGCCCACACAAGCAATTAAAAGTTTCGTATGCTTCTTAGTGATTTTTTTTAAATAATCAATTTGTAGTGCATCGTGACGTCGAATTCTTTGTTGAGTCTTCCTCTACAGGGTCGGAGGTTACATTCCCGGATTGCACTGTCAACGGAAGTGGAGATCTTCATTGTTTCCTGCGACGCATGGTCGTTAATTGTATGTAGCACGTAGAATAGGTGACGACATGCTCCTTAATGCAGTTGCTGCCCCTTTTCGGCCCCCTTCGATTGTTCTGTCACAGATGAGGAAACTAAAGTCAGAGTTTATCGTCCTTTGCAATAGGGTTCCGAACAAATAACACGCTAAAATTGAAGCTCCGGCACAAAATATGTATAGTAGGAACACATTTCAGGATTCAGGTGTATACAGGGTGTTACAAAAAGGTACGGCCAAACTTTCAGGAAACATTCCTCATACACAAATAAAGATTCCATGTTAGAGCTCATTTTAGTTTCGTCGGTATGTACTGTACTTCCTCGATGCACCGCCATGATTTCATACGGGATACTCTACCTGTGCTGCTAGAAATTGTGCCTTTACAAGTACGACACAACATGTGGTTCATGCACGATGGAGCTCCTGCACATTTCAGTCGAAGTGTCCGTACGCTTCTCAACAACAGATTCGGTGACCGAAAGATTGGTAGAGGCGGACCAATTCCATGGCCTCCACGCTCTCCTGACCTCAACCCTCTTGACTTTCATTTTTGGAGGCATTTGAAAGCTCTTGTCTACGCAACCCCGGTACCAAATGTAAAGACTCTTCGTGCTCGTATTGTGGACGGCTGTGATACAATACGCCATTCTCCAGGGCTGCATCAGCGCATCAGGGATTCCATGCGACGGAGGGTGGATGAATGTATCCTCGCTAACGGAGGACATTTTGAACATTTCCGGTAACAAAGTGTTTGAAGTCACGCTGGTACGTTCTGTTGCTGTGTGTTTCCATTCCATGATTAATGTGATTTGAAGAGAAGTAATAAAATGAGCTCTAACATGGAAAGGAAGCGTTTCCAGACACATGTCCACATAACATATTTTCTTTCTTTGTGTGTGAGGAATGTTTCCTGAAAGTTTGGCCGTACCTTTTTGTAACACCCTGTATAAGACCAAATGTGATGACTGCTGTAAACAATACATAGGACAGACTGGTAGGAACTTTGAAACCAGATTCAGGGAGCACACCTATTCTCAAAACAAAACAGCGTTTGGTGCGCATCTGACTACCTTAAAGCACTCATTCACGAACATTGAACAAAATTCAGACATCCTACATAGAGCTCATAAGCTACAGTTTCTTAACATTTTGGAAGAAGTTGAAATATACACCCACAAAAAGAAAGATCCGAATTTAATCCTCAATGAGCAAAGCGAGTTCAATCATAACGCCTAATTTAGTATTTATGACGACTTACTGAGATGATCACTGTTGTGTATAGAAGTCCAACCCGAAGGATGAGAGATGGTGCACGGTGAATAAGGCGGAAGATGCGTGCAGCGCCTAACGTCGTTGACGGGGCCCTGCTGCACGGCCCTCGTACCCACGGCGATGGACATCAGACGACTGAACGGCTCGCTGCACAACACCGAAATAGCGGGAACCACGGAAGCAGACCGTGGAGGAAAACAAGTCTACACTAGCGCCATGGATATAGAAATCGCCCTTTGTTTTTGATCGTACAAAAATGATAATTTTATTGTGTATTTTAATTTTGACAAGTACAGATTTTAACCGTGACAACTACAGATTTTAACTAAGTATTTTCAGAGATAAAAGTGAATTAGAAAAATGTACTTAATACAGTATGTGCATATGTAAAGTAATAAATGTACCAGACGCCACCTGTCGGTAATAGTTTTATAATTAATATAAATGACGTGCATTCTGCGAACCAACTTAATGTGACGCAGCATGTGAAGGTTGCTGTGTGTGGATGGGTTACTCCTGCAACCGAAATAGCAGGTACAATCTGGTACATTTGATGTTGATCGGATAGGATGAAAAAGGTTTGCATTTGTGAAATAGTAAATTAGTGTCATTGTCGTTTCAGATCTGATGATGGTCCTAGAGGAACCGAAACCGGTCATGTGAACAAACATTTTTGCAATCAAGACGGATTGTAAGTAACATCGTTTATCGTCCTGTTGACATCTCTGTCATTAGAGACGCGGCACTATTTCAGTTGGGCAAGAGCAGGATAGGGAATCCTCAAGGAAATGAATTGTAGCGTAATCTGTTGTCTGCAGTGATTTAAAGAAAGGCCGAGAAATTTGATGAGGATGTTAAGAAACTGAGTCCTCTTCCAAAGTCTTGATCTCCGTGCTAAGTACTCAATCTCACAGAAATTTTCTTACTTTAACTCAAGTCTCAAGAAAGTTCTGAAATGATGATGGGATTAAATGACGCAAATAGTGCCCTTAAGTTCACAATGCTTACTAGTCATCTATTACATCTTTCTGGTGCACGTAATACGCAATGGAGCCACGATATTTCGAGAAAATTATGGAAATGACTGTACAAATACAAGGACTAGGTTAGGCCCACTCCTGTCCTTGACCATGTTCTTGATCACCACTACGAACGAAGTACAGCTGTATATGAAATTCTTAGGCTTTCCCGGTTATCAGTTGACATCTTGATGTGTCGGGTGTTCTGCCGGATATCAGCGTCGTCCACGCACAATAGTTCAACAACGTGACTCGTTGGTTTCATCAGGTACTACCCGAGCCTGCTCGTGGCACATGTACAGTATTTAATAAAATTTTCTTGGGCTTCCACGAGCTTTCGACCGATCTCTCCTCAGTCATTGTCAAGGGATAAGAATGACTGTTGTGTCGAAGTGGCCGCGTCTTTATATAGCCGCACTGCTGGCTGTGACGTCACTAGTGCGAGGAAGAGAGCACTAGTGACGTCAGAGCCAGCAGTGCGGCTATATAACGACGCGGCCACGGCGTCATAGCAGTCATTCTTATCCTTTGACAATGACTGAGGAGAGCTCGGTCGAAAGTCCGTGGGATTTTAACCACCTGACGCGGCTGGAAGCCCGAGAAAATGTTATTAACTAAAATCGTCGCGAAACCATGCATTCATACATGTACAGTATTTATAAGACAAGTCATTTGTCAAAATATTGTGCACCCTGATATCCGGAGGACACGCGACACCTCAAGGTGTGCACCTGTACATATTATAAATTAATGTCCCCTATATTGTTTTCGTGTCTATATTTGAAGGTTAACACCAGGAACCACTCTAGGGATTCTGATACGGTTTTCACTAAGAGGTAGACTGATTCGCGAGAAAGGGTTTTCTGTATAATTTGTACCGCTACGCCAGACAAGTAGACCGGCCGTAGAAGGCCCGGCCGTAGATACAACGTAGTTACAATTACAATGCAGCTACTAACGGAGTTCCAGTGTGGGTTGTAGTCATCGCAGGGCAGTGAAATCTGTTAGATATTCTCATGCGTTAATGGGGTACCGATCTACGCTGAAAGAATACTACTAGTTCCAATTTGGCCACCAAGTAGAAATCTGGCGCTGTATAGTACCTCGTTGACGTCTCCAGTGCTCAGAGTGAACAAATTGTGTAAGTGGTAATTAATAATAAAATTAATGTTATAACTTTCTTACTTGTCTGACCTTTTCAGACCACCTCCCGTTACTAAACCATTACTTACGAAACATTTCGGTGCGTCTTCCTTGCATTCAGAGCGCTATATTTGCACCTGGTGGCCAAAATGGGAACTAATTTTTTTCCAGTGTATATCGGTTCTGCATTAACGCATTAGAATACCTACCAAGTTTCGCTGCCGTGCGGTAATTACAGCCTACACTGGACCTCTCTGAGTAGCAGTGCTTTAATTATAACCATAGGGTACTTAAAGCTACCCTTGTGAAAGCCTAGACGCCATTCCCTGGAACACACCGCGACCTGCGTGGTCCGTCCATCATCACTGTCGATGTAAAGTTCAATAAAGAAAGAGGATGAACAAAATTGCTACGCGCAAGAGAAACATGATTAATAACGACATGCGTACACAGGGAGTTAAAGAAACCATGGAATATTTTGAGAGGTGGTTTCTAACTCAAAGAAAGAAGAAAAATAAATCCAGCAAACACGAATCGAGAACATATACTTCCTGAGATACGAACACTTCTTTTACTTGTTCATTGGAGGGATTAAAAGACATTCGATTGTGGATATGAGGTCTGTCATTGCATCAACGCTCTATCATCTGGGTCAGTTGGAGTTTTTGGTGTCTTTCTATGTCACAACACCATAGACACACATTAGTCTGAGCATCAGATAGTCAGCATTTAGTTGTGTCATTCGAGTTGTCCTGAATTGTGGTTTCAGTTGCGTTAGTGTGTGTTGTTACTGAATGATGCATACTATGTGATAAAAGTATCCGAACACCTGGCTGAAAATAACTTACAAGTTCATGGCGCCCTCCGTCGGTAATGCTGGAATTCAGTATGGTGTTGGCCCAGCTTCAGCCTTGATGATAGCTTCCACTCTCGCAGACATGTGTTCAATCAGGTGCTGGAAGGTTTCCTGGAGAAAAAAAAATGTTCAAATGAGCGTGAATTCTTAAGGAACCAAACTGCTGAGGTAATCGATCCCTAGACTTACACAAAGCTAAGAACAACACATACACCCATGCCCGCAGTCCGTGACAAAGCACCTCACACCGCGCGGCCAATCCGCGCGGCTTTCTTGGGGAATGGCAGCCCATTCTTCACAGAGTGCTGCACTGAGGAGAGGTATCGATGACGGTCGGTGAGACCTGGCACGAAGTCGGCGTTCAAAAACATCCCAGAGGTATTCTACGGGATTCAGGTCAGGACTCTGTGCAGGCCAGTCCGTTACACGGATCTTATTGTCGTGTAACCACTCCACCAGAGGCCGTGCATTATGAACAGGTGCTCGATCGTGTAGAAAGATGCAATTGCCAACCCCAAATTGCTCTTCAACAGTGGGAAGCATTAAGGTGCTTAAAACATCAATGTAGGGCAGTGCCACGCAAAACAACAAGGGTTGCAAACCCCTTCCATGAAAAACACAACCACACCGTAACACCACCGCCTCCGATTTTTACTGTTGGTGCCATACACGCTAGCAGATGACGTTCCCCGGGCATTCGCCATAACCACACCCTGCCATCGGATCGCCACATTGTGTACCATGATTCGTCACTCCACACAGCGTTATTCCACTGTTCAATCGTCCAATCTTTACGCTTCTGACACCAAGCGAGGCGTCGTTTGCCATTTACCGGCGTGATGTGTGGCTTATGAGCAGCCACTCGACCATAAAATCCAAGTTTTCGCACCTCCCACCTAACTATCATAGTACTTGCAGTGGATCCTGATGCATTTTGGAATTCATGTGTGATGGTCTGGTTAGATGTCTGCGTGTTACACATTACGACCCTTTTCAACTGTAGGCGGTTTCTGTCAGTCAACAGACGAGGTCAGCTTGTATGCTTTCGTGCTGTATGTGTCCCTTCACGTTTCCACTTCACTTCACTATCACATCGGGAACGGTGGACCCAGGGATGTTTAGGAGTGTGGAAATCTCGCCTACAGACGCAGGACACAAGTGATACCCAATCACCTGACCACGTTCGAAGTCCATGAGTTCCGCAGAGTGCCCTATTCTGCTATCTCACGATGTATAATAACTACTGAGGTCGTTGATATGGACTACCTGGCGGTAGGTGGCAGCAAAATGCACCTGATATGAAAAACGTATGTTTTTGGGGGTGTCCGGATACTTCTGATGAAACAGTGTATTACTTGCAACTCTGGGAGTGTAATGTCACGTCTTATCTACTTTGACTTCACTTTTGAGTTTACTGTTCTTTTACTGTTTATAGCTACGAACGGATAAACATATTTTTTTTCTCTTTTCACCACTTGTTAACAACGGGCGCCTACGACTCAACAATTCATAATGCGGAAACGATTTACGCCACTGAAAGCCTTGGCTTTTGCACACAAGTTGTCGAACATGCCTCCCCTCTCAATCTCGATTGCCATTCATGCCTCAGCCTACTGGTATTCCAATGCTGTTAGAGATTAGGGGAATACGAGGTGGGCTGAGCTGTGAACGGGAATTTACATTGAGGAGGGAGGCGTGTTAGGGCAGTCCATGCAATTGTGCAAGGCCACTGAGCCGGGAAAGAATAGCGGTTAGCACATCTGCCTAGTGAATGGGAGACCTGAGTTCGAATACCAGCCTTAGTACAAATTTTGATTCATTGCTTCATAGATATTTGAGACATGAAAAGGTCTCTGGAACCACATAGTACAATTGATTCACTTTTTGTCTCGACTTCGCACGACTCAAAGCAATTGATGTGGAACAGTTCATATGAGGCAAAGTAAAGATGCCAGCATTGGAAATCATAGGCAAACATTTTTCCATCGTCAGCAACACAGTGTAGGTGAAGATTATCAGTGGCACCACATGCATCAAGATCATCAGGGAGGCAAGTCAAGGACTCCACTTCTGCCAAGCTTATAGCAATGCAGACACTGTGAGTGTTGATCATGAGGATTTGGGTGTTCAGAGTCTTTTAACTGTCTATTGAACTATCTGCTTAAGCTGTGATAATCACCCTCAACCCGTAAGTTATCGACCATGTAGGCGAGAAATTGGCACAGTTCAAGACATCTTTTCTTGAATGGTGTCCAACAAGTGCATATCAGTCTCCATACACGTGCCCCCTATCTCCGCATCAGGGGCTACAGAGGCATTATCATTTTCGATGGCCAACCCCAAATGTGCTTGGGGTGTGGAAAGAAGAACGTCTTTGGTCAGAATCTATACTAGGCAGATTGCACAGTTACCACCTACAGACGTGACACCCACACCCAAACCGACCGCTCTTTCATTGACATATGCAGCGGCGCTTACCTCCTCCATGATTTCACGAAACCAGCAACTTAGCTACCCCAGACGGCAACCGCCAGCACAAAGAGAAAGTTTGGACAATGTGAAGGGATCAATAGACTGGGAGGCCGCCACATAGCAGCCTCCTCCAGCAAACACCACCATCGGCGTCGACATCATGTCACCACTTGGCTCCCTTGTTGTGCTGGTAGAAGCTTATGAACCTGGACATCGGGACATTGCCGTTGTCTGATGCGGAAGGACGTGTTTGCAAAACACTACAGTGGCCCAAGTGGAGCAGGAACTGGTGACAAAATCACACACAAGAATGGTGATGTTACATGTGCAGGTGACGCCCACCTCCTGATATCAACTGACTGTGACAGTGAAACACAGTCTTGCCAAATGATAACGCCAGCACTTGTCACTCGTATGGACAGCATACTAGCATGATACAACTTATGGTCATCAAACACTCCCCCACCACAATGGCTTGGGGAGAAATTGAAAAAAATGGTTTGGCAATCCCTGTGGGGTCGATGTACAAAGTTAGCCCCACCCACCAAACACTTGAAGGTGTGCCCGCTGTGATCGAGTGGGGCAGGGTGCCATCAGCCATTGGCTACATCCACTTCCTGTCCCAGCAATGGTGGATCAACTTTCAGCAACCCTGTGACAAGTGTACAGTGGCCACAGTAAACACCACAATGATTTGCAGTATGGCGAAGCAACAGTTACTTCGAGACATGATTCACATGTCAATTGTCGACGTTTTCCTATTACAAGAGGAGCATATTATGATGATTACAGATATTTATGGATACGACCTGTGCCACTCGTTTGGAGATCAGGCTGGTGGGGTGGCGATCCACATCTGAGAAGGGCTACTGCTCATAGATATGACCACCCTACCATCCATACGGGGCATGGCCCTTGCCATATTTGGGATGTGTATCATCAATCTATACTCCCCATCAGGCAAGTCAAACGGACATCAGGGTTCTGTTTTATACTTCAAAGACATCTCCCCTCTCTTCCATGGTCGTGTCTCCCACACTATAATTGGAGGTGACTTTACACTGAGGTGACAAAAGTCACGGGATAGCGGTATGCATTTATACAAATGCCTGTAATATCGCGTACACTGCGTATAAAAGGGCAGTGCATTGGCAGAGCTGTCGTTTATATTCAAATGATTCATGTGAAAAGGTTTCCGACGTGATTTTGGCCGCAGGACGGCGATTAACAGACTCTGAACGCGGAACGGTAGTTGGAGCTACATGCATGGGACACTCCATTTCGGGAATCTTTAGGGGACTCAACAGTGTGCCAAGAATACCAAATTTCAGGCATAATCTCTCACCACAGTGGCCGACGGCCTCCACTTAACGACCTAGAGCAGCGGCGTTTGTGTAGTGTTATCAGTGCTAACAGACAAACAACACTGCGTAAAAATAACAGCAGAAATCAGTGTGTGTTGTAAGATGGATTTGCGTCGAAATTTGGCGGTAATGGGCTATGGCAGCGGACGACCTATGCAAGTGCCCTTGCTAGCAGAACGATATCGCCTGGAGTGTCTCTCCTGGGCTCGTAACCCTATCGGTTTTCCCTAGACGACTGGAAAACAGTGGCCTGTTCGGATGAGTCCCGATTTCATTTTCCACGAAGCGATGGACCCAAGCTGCCAACAAAGCAGTGTGCAAGACGGTGGTGGCTCCATTATGATGGGGGCTGTATTTACATGGAATGGACTGGGTCCTCTGGTCCAATTAAAACCGAGCATCGACGGAAAATAGTTATGTTCAGATAGTTGGAGACCATTTGCAGCCAATCACGGACTTCATTTTCCCAAACAGAGATGGAACTTTTATGAAAGACAATATGCCATTTTACAACATTCTGGAGAATTCGAGCAAATGATTTGGCCACCCAGATCGCCCGACATGAATCCATTAGAACATTTATGGGACATAATCGAGTGTCAATTGGTTCATAAAATTCTGCACCGGCAGTACTTTCGCAGTTATGGACGGCTATAGAGGCAGTAGGACTCAATATTTCTGCAGAGGACTTCCAACCAATTGTTGAGTCCTGGTCACATCTAGTTGCTGCCAGGCGAAAGGAGTTCCAACACAATGTGAGGAGGATCCCTTGATTTTTGTCACCTCAATGGGATTGCGTATTGCATCTGAAAGACCAGCATCTCAGCTACTCATGATGTCCAGCCCTGCATACAATGATGGAAGGACTCCGTTTTGTTGATGGGAGAAAGTACATAGCGGCGCCACAAGCCACACACATGTTTCAAGCCATTCTGCAAGCAGGATAGATCCGATCTACGTCTCCAATACCCTCCAGTCTTGAGTACTCGCAGCACAAAAATGACCACTCACATTTTCCGGCCAATACACACTAATCAGCTCCCCTGCTTCCACCGCAGTCAGTCTCGCACAGCTGTAGGACATGGAAGTATAATATGATCCTCCTCCGCGACCCAATTTGTCGACAGCACGTTGCAACGATGTGGACTACCATGAACGGCCCCTTCCCAGGAAACATTCTACACCGCTGTGGTGTTCCAACTGCACCAAACCACGAGGAAGTTGGTCCAATGTGGGAATGAATCAGCCACTTGGCATCGAGACACGATGATCTACTACTGCTCTGTGCTACAGGAACTCAATGTACAACCCCTATCACCCAAGACACACAGGGAACGACAGTGCATTAAGGCCAAGCTCTTTTCATTGACATGGAATAAGCTACAGGGTATAATGGTGAGATCATGCAGACAATATATCGCACCTGTGCTTGTGTTGAAGCAAGATGGTGGTCATGGCACTACATGGCACTACACAGGCGACTATTGTCTCCACCTCTGTTGAACACTATGACAGTTTTGCTATGACAGTACTGCAAATGATCGGACATCTGAGGATGTTCTCCAACACATTACATGTACTCCAAACACCGTGGAGGCAATATCCTTGGTGGCAGCAGTAACAGTGGATGAGGTGGCAGATGCTATTGCCAAAGGCGCGATGAACAAATTACTAGGCCCAAACAGTCTTCCAGCTATTACATGACCTGATGAATCAGCGGTGGACCGAAATGTTGCAGGACATACCCAACCCAAACTTCCACATGCCAACAGCCTTTGTGGCCAGCAATTTAAATCTGGTACATAAACCATCTGGAGGTCCAGAGATCACCAGCTTTCGCCCACTTACTCTTCTCAGTGCAAAATATAATATCTATGTGCACCTATTGGCAGTGTACGTATTTGTGGAACTGCCCTCAATACTTTCACTGGAGCAGATATCACATGGCCATTATGCCAAACTACACACTTTCACAGACAAATGTTAGGATCTCATTGCGCATACCAGTCCTACCAGCTCCATGAGGCACTGGTATCAATCGACTTTGATAGTGCCTTTGATAGAGTCCAACATCTGCCATTCACCAACACTTTGTAACGCCTGCTTACCGGTCTCACCTCAATTATACAAGGCAAGGGAAAAATGTTAGACGGATTCCAATATGGCATTGCATCAGACAGGGCTGTCTCCTGTCCACTGTGCTGCCCGTGATCGCCTTCAAACCCCTTGTAGCAGACTTCCTACCCCACATTACAGGACTCACCCTATGCAGTCCTACCTTCTGTTGCCGAGCATATGTGGACGACCTCTTACTCCTGACACATACACCTGCAGTAACAAATAATGCCACCACATGTATCCAGCAGTACAGTAGAAACTCTGGAAGCATCTTCAATGTGGCCATATCAGCGATTATAAACACTGGTTGTGGACACTTCTGTTACCCACAGTAGAAAAACTCCATTATGTGGGTATCATATTTACTGGACATTCCCATCGTACTGTGATGTACGCTTATAGCCGTTTGCTTCAGACGATGCGAGACTACACTCAACACAACCTCCACCGCAGTCTGAATCGACTCCAGCGAGAGGGCTACACCTATGTCGCATCCAAGCTGGTACAAATTTGGTTCAAATGGCTCTGAGCACTATGGGACTTAAATAAGAACATCACACAACACTCGTGATGACTGGGTGTTGTGTGATGTCCTTAGGTTAGTTAGGTTTAAGTAGTTCTAAGTTCTAGGAGACTGATGGCCATAGATGTTAAGTCCCATAGTGCTCAGAGCCATTTGAGCCTTTTTTTTTTTACCGTAGCACAAGCTGGTACATCTTGCCCAAATCCTCACTCTGCCAATGGTCATACGACGACAATTCCAGGTGGCCTTTGGGTACTTCCTGTCAGTAGAAACCATCTTTAAGATCCGCTATGACACCCTCAACGGTCTAAGGCGCTGCAATAACGGACTGTGCGGCTGGTCCCGGCGGAGGTTCGAGTCCTCCCTCGGGCATGGGTGTGTGTGTTTGTCCTTAGGATAATTCAGGTTGAGTAGTGTGTAAGCTTAGGGACTGATGACCTTAGCAGTTAAGTCTCCTAAGATTTCAAACACATTTTTTTTTTTTTGACACCCTCTACTCCCCACTTCTGCAGGAGGACTCGACTCGTCCATCTTAGAATCAGGACGTCCACTTTATACGTAACTACTGTGACAAGGAGTTGTTGACACAGGCCTTACACGTCCCTTATATGTCAGCCTTCCCTGTCTCGTCGATCAGTTGACCCAGCACTTTCCCACATAGCGACCTACTTGCCGAACTCAGCTACATATGTGATGGCTTTCCGACCACGTACTCCCCACGAATGAAAAACTTTTACAAGCTGTTTTTGCAACGCGCCCATCGCAATGCATTGGAGAACCTTTACCCAGATATCCTTTATTCCTCCCCACCCTCCTTTTTTTGTTTCTGTTTCTTGTCGTACCAAAAGTGTTTGCGGGCCTTGAACTGTTAGGGAAGTCTACCCCTATTCGGCACAAAACGAACAAAACAATAGCTGGTTCCCGTTCTACACCGCTTCTACATATTTCCCAACCTGACACAGCGGTCGCCACGGGTGATGGGGACGTCGTCGACAGACCTCGGTTTGTGACCCCTCGCCACTTCACCCCCCCCCCCCCCCCCAACCCCGACAATCGTTCTAGGACATCCTTATTTTAAAAATAAATAAATAAAAATAGCTCCGTTATAGCTGGATCGAGTTCCGCTCAACATTTTAATGCATATTTTTTCAACACTGGTCATATTATTTCTCGTATATGGTATATGACATCTGTAACGTAAAAAGATGAAAAAACAGTTGTATTTGCATGAATTTTGTAGAGTTTGTAGATACTACGTAGCGTGTTCTTTAGTCAGTCTCGCCGGCCGCGGTGGCCGAGCGGCTCTAGGCGCGTCAGTCCGGAACCGCGCGACTGCTACGGTCGCAGGTTCGAATCCTGCCTCGGGCATGGATGTGTGTGATGTCCTTAGGTTAGTTAGGTTTAAGTAGTTCTAAGTTCTAGGGGACTGATGACCTAAGGTGTTGAGTCCCATAGTGCTCAGAGCCATTTGATTTTTAGTCAGTCTCACTGCTTTTATTTTTGCTTCCGACGAAATATATCCGGTTTTTGACTTCTTCTCGGCTGGCTCGTTATCTTCATCATCGGAAAAATCTTCAGCTTCACAGAATAGACCTTCTTGATCTATTTCGTCGGAATGAATGAGGCCCTCGTCAGCAACATGTGTGTTTTATCCTACCTTTCAACGTTAGACCGACAAAGTATTTTTCTCCAATCACCACTGCATCTGCAGAAATCATTGCTGATGATTGTGCATCAAATGCCCGCTCCTTGAAGAACGCAGCTCTTACATGACTTTTGCAACTGCATTATGCGTTGAATCTTCATCATATTAACCACACGCAGTAGTCGAAGAATCTAGATTCACCTCCATTTTTGCAGTAAAAATGTAAATTTCGTGACCTCTAAAAAACTCGCACGTAAAAAATCGGTAGAACACTTGTTCGCGAAAGGAAAACGTCCTGAGTTCGAGTCTCGATCCAGGACGTTTAAAATGAGCGCACAGTCCGCTGCGGAGTGAAAATTTCATTCTGGATTTATGCTACTGATTAGCAAATGAAAGCAGACTTCGAGCCCATGCCCTCTACACTCAAAAACATCCACATCACAAAGTACCGTCTGATAAGCTGCCCGACGAACTTTCCAGTGTCTTACGGACGCAAGTTCTCTGCCGCCAGAAAAAGTTAACAGTAGATGTCTTCAGTCCACACGCCTGAGAAGGACGATCGTATGCTGTATTTAGCCGTCGAGAAAAGCTTAGCACAAGATGTACTGTGGCACAGAAATACTTCAAAACGTTGTAGACCCTTTTGACCGAAAGTCGATGTAACTAACGTGCAGCAATCAGCCACAAAATCGCCTTTCAGGCGCTCGTATGAACATCTGATCATATCTCACAAAGAACACGTTTTCGGAAGCTTATTTATTTGACTTGCTATTCTTCCCTTGGCGAGTATTGGCACATCTTAAAATAATCGACACTTCTTTCACAGTAAAATAAGAGATAGTGAATATCTTGTTTATTTTGTACCACGAATCACCTTCAAGGGTTCCACGTCTAATTCCGAGCGATATCATCCAGGAATACTTTGCAGATACCTGCTAAATGCTTCTGACTAGCGATCGAGAAGCTGAAAACAACAAAAACGTAACAAGCATCAAACAGAGGGTAAAGTATCAGTATCTGGCCGAGCCTCTATATTCGTCCTTTGGCTGTTGTGTACGACGTTTACGGTTTCCGGGGGATAGAAACTTTTATCCAAACTGGAAGGAAAGTGTCGGTCTTCCATTAATACTGCTAGGGTATTTGCCCAAAAGCATCCGGACAACCCTCTGTGATGCGGAATTAGCCATTAGATGTCACAAGACGCGGACCCGCCAGTATGAAAGAACATGGGGTTTATTGTGTTGTCAGTAAAGAAGCAGCAGCAGCAGTAGAGTGGGTCAGTTAGGAGAGCTCCGTGACTTCGAACGTAGACAGCTCCTACGACGTCATACGAGTAATACACTACTCGCCATTAAAATTGCTACACCACGAAGATGACGCGCTAAAGACGCGAAATTTAACCGACAGGAAGAAGACGCTGTGATATGCAAATGATTATCTTTTCAGAGCATTCACATAAGGTTGGCGCCGGTGGCGACACCTACAACGTGCTGACATGAGGAAAGTTTCCAACACGTTTCTCATACACAAACAGTAGTTGACCGGAGTTGCCTGGTGAAACGTTGGTGTGATGCCTCGTGTAAGGAGGAGAAATGCGTACCATCATGTTTCCGACAATGATAAAGATCGGATTGTAGCCTATCGCGATTGCGGTTTATCGTATCGCGACGTTGCTGCTCGCGTTGCTCGAGATCCAATGACTGTTAGCAGAATATGGAATCGGTGGGTTCAGGAGGGTAATATGGAACGCGTGCTGGATCCCAACGGCCTCGTATCACTAGCAGTCAAGATGACAGGCATCTTATCCGCATGGCTGTAAAGGATCGTGTAGCCACGTCTCGGTCCCTGAGTCAACAGATGGGGACGTTTGCAAGACAACAACCATCTGCACGAACAGTTCGACGACGTTTTCAGCAGCAGGGACTATCAGCTCGGAAACCATGGCTGCGGTTACCCTTGGCGCTGCATCACAGAGAGGAGTGCCTGTGATGTTGTACTCAACGACGAACCTGGGTGCACGAATGGCAAAACGTCATTTTTTCGGATGAATCCAGGTTCTGTTCATAGCATCATGATGGTCGCATCTGTGTTTGGCGACATCGCGGTGAACGCACATTGGAAGCGTGTATTCGTCATCGCCATACTGGCGTATCACCCGGCGTGATAGTATTCGGCCACCTCTGGTTCGCATTGATGGCACTTTGAACAGTGGACGTTACATTTCAGATGTGTTACGACCCGTGGCTCTATCCTTCATTCGATCCCTGCTAAACCCTACATTTCAGCAGGATAATTCACGACTGCATGTTGCAGGTTCTGTACGGGCCTTTCTGGATACAGCAAATGTTCGGCTGCTGCCCTGGCCAGCACATTCTCCAGATCGCTCACCAACTGAAAACGTCTGGCCAATGGATGGTCGAGCAGCTGGCTCATCACAATACGGCAGTCACTATTCTTGATGAACTGTGGTATCGTGTTGAAGCTGCATAGGCAGCTGTACCTGTACACTCCATTCAAGCTCTGTTTGACTCAATCCCCAGGCGTATCAAGGCCGTTATTACGGCCAGAGGTGGTTGTTCTGGGTACTGATTTCTCAGGATCTATGCACCCAAACTGCGTGAAAATGTAATCACATGTCAGTTCTAGTATAATATATTTGTCCAATGAATACCCGTTTATCATCTGCATTTCTTCTTGGTGTAGCAATTTTAATGGCCAGTAGTGTAAATCCGTCAGCGACATTTCAGCCTTTCTGTAGCTGCCAAAGTGGACTGCTGGTGATGTGACTGTGAAGCTGGAACGCGGAGGAACGGCACAGCTAAACCGAGACCAAACAGACCTCATGTTCAGACGGACAGGAACACTCGAGCATTGCGGAAGATGGTTGTAAAAAATTGCATGAAATTAGCTGAGGGAATTATTCGTCAGCTCCACAGTTCGACCTGCAGTCCACCAGTACGATGATAATGCGTACGGATTTAAGAAGAACGGGAGAGTGGTTCATCAGCTCCTTGTCAGCCAAATATTTCTGTAGGCAATGCTACGCGAGGCTAGCGACTGTGTAAAGAGCGACAGCATTGGACGGTCAATCATTGGAAACGAGTAGTTTTGAATTAATGAATCACGCTGTACCCTCTGGCAATCCGAAGGAAGGATTTGCGATCATCGAATGCCCGGAGAATGTTATGTGCCACCATGTGTAGTGGCAAGAGTCAAGTACAAGAGGAGCTGATGTTAGAGTAAGGAGGAATTTTTCTTATTAGGTTGTGGTCGCTTTATTGCGCTAAACAAAATGCTAAATGCGATAGAATTTGAACACATTTTGGAGCATTGTGTACTGCGTACAGTGCAAGAACAGTTCGGAAACGATGATTTAGTGTACCAGCATGACAATACAACCTGTTACAAACAAGCATCTGTTTGGCAACGGCCTGTGCCCAGTGCCACTCCTGAAATGGACTGGCCTGCCACAGTCCCGACCGGAACCCACAGGAACACATCTGGGATGCGTTACAACGTCGGCTTCGTTTCTGATCGCAGCGTCCAACGTGTGGCGCCACCTGGAAGCCTGTCTAACGTATGACGCGGTTTATTCAACCGATATGCAGGTAATGCAAAATAAGAAAGAAACATCTGTAAAATTACACACATCAAAAAAACTTTTGCATCATCCCGGTTCCCAGAACTCCTGAAGATAGACGTTGACTGCCGATATTCTATCACAGACACAGTCCGTTTGAGTCCTCAGAGATGTCACTCAAGCCGCCAAAAGATGTAAACAACCATGCATGAGTAGCTCCCATTAGACGGAGGGGGTCCGACAGCCGATCAGTTCCAGTCATTCCACAAGGAAGGAGATAAACGGCTCGTGTTGTCTGTAGTTCAACCATGCCTAGACGGCCAATCCCGCAGTTCGATCGCGTCCGCATTGTTACTTTGTGCGAGGAAGGGCTCTCAACGAGGTAAGTGTCCAGGCGTCTCAGAATGAACCAAAGCGATGTTGTTTGGATTTGGAGGGGATAACAGGGACAGGAACTGTCGATGACATGCCTTGCTCAGGCCGCCCAAGGGCTGCTACTGCAGTGGATGACAGCTACCAACGGAATATGGCTCGGAGGAACCCTGACAGCAACGCCACCACGTCAAAAAATGCTTTTCGTGCAGCCACAGGACGTCGTGTTACGACTGAAACTGTGCACATAGGCTGCATGATGCGCAACTTCACTTCCGACGTCCATGGCGAGGTCCATCTTTGCAACCACAATAACATGCAGCGCAGTACAGATGGCCCAACAACATGCCCAATGAACTGCTCAGTTTTGGCGTCACGTTCTCTTCACCGATGAGTGTCGCATATGCCTTCAACCAGACTATCATCGGAGACGTGTTTGGTGGCAACCCGGTCATGCTGAACGCCTTATACACACTGTCCAGCGAGTGCAGCAAGGTGGAAATTCCCTCATGGTCACGGAAGGCGCGGTAACGGCTGTACGATACGTGAATGCCATCCTCTGATCGTTGTTGTTGTTGTGGTCTTCAGTCCTAATACTGGTTTGATGCAGCTCTCCATGCTACTCTATCCTGTGCAAGCTGCTTCATCTCCCAGTACGTACTGCAGCATACATCCTTCTGAATCTGCTTAGTGTATTCATCTCTAGGTCACCCTCTGCGATTTTGACCCTCCACGCTGCCCTCCAATACTAAATTGGTGATCCCTTGGTGCCTCAGAACATGTCCTACCAACCGATCTTTTCTTCTAGTCAAGTTGTGCCACAAACTCCTCTTCTCCCCAATTATATTCAATACCTCCTCATTAGTTATGTGTTTACCCATCTAATCTTCATCATTGTTCTGTAGCACCACATTTCGAAAGCTTTTATTCTCTTCTTGTCCAAACTATTTATCGTCCACGTTTCACTTCCATACATGGCTACACTCCATACAAATACTTTCATAAAAGACTTCCTGACACTTAAATCTATACTTGATGTTAACAAATTTCTCTTCTTCAGAAACGCTTGGTTTAAGAATCGTGAAATAAGATTGTACACTACTGGCTATTAAAATTGCTACACCAAGAAGAAATGCAGATGATAAACGGGTATTCATTGGACAAATATATTATACTAGAATCAACATGTGATTACATTTTCACGCAATTTGGGTGCATAGATCCTGAGAAATCAGTACCCACAACAACCACCTCTGCCCGTAATAAGGCCTTGATACGCCTGGGCATTGAGTCAAACAGAGCTTGGATAGCGTGTACAGGTACAGCTGCCCATGCAGCTTCAACACGATACCACAGTTCATCAAGAGTAGTGACTGGCGTATTGTGACGAGCCAGTTGCTCGGCCACCCATTGACCAGACGTTTTCAATTGGTGAGCGATCTGGAGAATGTGCTGGCCAGGGCAGCAGTCGAACATTTGCTGTATCCAGAAAGGCCCGTACAGGACCTGCAACATGCGGTAATGCATTATCCTGCTGAAATGTAGGGTTTCGCAGGGATCGAATGAAGGGTAGAGCCACGGGTTGTAACACATCTGAAATGTAACGTCCACTGTTCAAAGTGCCGTCAACGCGAACAAGAAGTGATACGCCAGTATGGCGATGACGAATACACGCTTCCAATATGCGTTCACCGCGATGTCGCCAAACACAGATGCGACCATCATGATGCTGTAAACAGAACATGGATTCATCCGACAAAAAGACCGTTTTGCCATTCATGCACCCAGGTTCGTCGTTGAGTACACCATCGCAGGCGCTCCTTTCTGTGATGCAGCGTCAAGGGTAATCGCAACCACGGTCTCCGAGCTGATAGTCCATGCTGCTGCAAACGTCGTCGAACTGTTCGTGCAGATGGTTGTTGTCTTGAAAACGTCCCCATCTGTTGACTCAGGGATCGAGACGTGGGTGCACGATCCGTTACAGCCATGCGGATAAGATGCCTGTCATCTCGACTGCTAGTGATACGAGGCCGTTGGGATCCAGCACGGCGTTCCGTATTACCCTCCTGATCCCACCGATTCCATATTCTGCTAACAGTCATTGGATCTCGACCAATGCGAGGAGCAATGTCGCGATACGATAAACCGCAATCGCGATGGCTACAATCCGACCTTTATCAAATTCGGAAACGTAACGGTACGCATTTCTCCTCCTTACACGAGGCATCACAACAGCGTTTCACCAGACAACGCCGGTCAACAGCTGTTTTTGTATGAGAAATCGGTTGGAAACTTTCCTCATGTCGGCACGTTGTAGGTGTCGCCACCGGCGCCAACCTTATGTGAATGCTCTGAAAAGATAATCATTTGCGTATCACAGCATCTTCTTCCTGTCGGTTAAATTTCGCGTGTGTAGCACGTCATCTTCGTGGTGTAGCAATTTAATGGTCAGTAGTGTAGTTTACGGAAAAGAGCCGTCGTTGGCTGACTGTAGGAGGATACATGATGACTTGGATAGAATTTCTATTTGCTATTATGAGCGGCAGATTGATCTAAGTGAAGGAAAATGCAAGATAATGCGAGAGAGTAGGAAAAGCAATCCTGTAACGTTCAAAACAAAATATTTTTGGTGTGCTGCTCCACACAGTCGCCTCGGTTAAATATCTAGGTGTAACGTTGCAAAGCGACATGAAATGGAAAGATTACGTAAGGTAAATCGCAGGGAAGGCGAATGGTACACTTCTGTTTATTGAGATAGTTCTAGGAATGTGCAGCCCATCTATAAAGGAAACAGCGTACACAAATTTAAGCGCCCATTCTATGGACTGCTGGAATGTTTTAAGATTCGCACCGGGTCAAAATAAAGGAAAACATCGAACCCATTAAGAGGTGTGCTGCTAGATTTGTGACAGGTAGGTTCCATCAACACGCGAGTGTTAGTGAAACAGCTCCATCAACTCAAATGGGAATCGCTGGAGGAAAGAAGACTTTATTTTCTTGCAACGCTGTTGAGTCGGAGTTAGTGGTTGACTGCACAATGAAGCTACTGCCACCAACGTACATCTCCCATAAGCGCCATAAAGACTAGAGAAATCACTATCGTGCGGAAGGATGTAGACAGTCGTATTTGCGTCGCTCGATTTGTGAGTAGAACGAAAGGGAATCAGTGGCACTGGTATAATGCTTTTACCTTACGGTGACTTGCAAACTACGTAGGACTACGTATGCAGATGTGATCGAAAGTATACGGACACGTATCAGTGGACATTAACATGGGCTGTGTCCACCGTTCGCCTTTATGACTGCTTGAAGTCTGCTGGGAACACTTTCAGTCATATGTCTGAATGCCTCTGGAGGATTGGCAACTCATTCTTGTTCAAGAACCGAAGGCGTAGAAGTTAGTAATGTTGAACGCTGGAGATGGGGCGAAGTCAACGTGCCGGCCGCTGTGGCCGAGCGGTTCTAGGCACTTCAGTCCGGAACCGGGCTGCTGCTACGGTCGCAAGTTCGAATCCTGCCTCGGACATGGATGTGTGTGATGTCCTTAGGTTAGTTAGGTTTAAGTAGTTCTAAGTCTAGGGGACTGATGACCTCAGATGTTAAGTCCCATATTTCTCAGAGCCTTTTGAACCATTTTGAAGTCGTCGTATTAACTCATCCCAAAAGCGTTTCATTGAGTTCAGGTCGGGACTCAGAGCAGGTTAGTCCATTTCGGGAATCATATCGTCCACAAACCATTGCCTCACAGATGGTACATTGTAATAGGGCGTATTGTCATGCTGATACAAATTATCGTATTCTTCAAACTGTTACTTTAATGTACGCAGTACACAAAGCTGTAAAATATGCTCATATGCTTCTTCATTTAGGGTTTTCTTAAGTGCAATAAGGGAACTTCACCCAAACCACGGAAAAATATCCCGATGCCGTAATGCCACTCCTCTGTACTTCAGTATTGCCACTACACATGATGGTAAGTAACATTCTACAGGCATCCGTCAAACTCGAACTCTTCCATCCGATTGTCATAGTGAACAGCGTCATTCATCGTTCCAAATCGCTCATTTCGAATCATCCACTGTCCAGTGACGTTGCTCTTTAGGCCACCTCATGTGTTACTGAGCTCTGACTACAGAACTGCGTTATGAGGAGCTGCTGGTAAACTTTTCAGGATGTGAGGTCGTGGTGCAAGAAACTCTTCTGTTCCTGACATGTCGTCCACGACTGTGCTGGACATCCTCAGAGGCATTCCTCCGCTGAGTCTTGCCGACTGACCGGTCGGCCGTCCGAGAGCGACATAAATGTCGTAGGATAAGGGGCGTGGTCAAAGTAACACGCGATGAGCAGAGATAATCCTTGCCAGAGATAAAACTTAACTATCAATTGTCGTCTTGTCAAAGATAAAACTGTCTAGCCATCAGCAGAGCTACTGTCAATATGTCGCGAAGTTTCATTGCCTCCTCTTTCCCATTAAAATTATCCTGATGCTTATAAATTTCAATGGCTGTTCTCCATAGTCGCTCTCGGACAGTTGGCAAGACTCAAGCTATGTCATGCGGTCGTGAAAGCCTTCATTTTATGAGGCGCTACTCGACCATTGTACTCCATTTTTTAACTCCCTAATAAATGGTTCAAATGGCTCTGAGCATTATGGGACTTAACTTCTGAGGTCATCAGTCCCCTAGATCTAAGAACTGCTTAAACCTAACTAACCTAAGGACATCACACACATCCATGCCCGAGGCAAAATTCGACCCTGCGACCGTAGCGGTCGCGCGGTTCCAGACTGTAGCGCCTAGAACCGTTCGGCCACATCCGGCCGGCGAATGTTTCAAGAGCAACTGTTTCAACAGTCATGACAGCCTACACAAAATATGGCAAGACATCATCGTGTAAAAGTAACAGTGGGCGCAAATTGAAACTAAACGACAGAAATCGTCCTATGCTAGCACGAATTGTATGAAAACAACACAAAGGTACGGAGGCTAAAGTGACTGCAGAGCTCAATAGCCCTCTTCGACATCCCGTATCTATCGACACTGTCCGCCAGAACTCCACAAAGCGAATATTCATGGACGAACTACTATATCGAAACAATTAGTGACGAGAACCAGCGCAAAGATGCGTAAAACATGGTGTCAGGAGCATAAATCCTGGACGGCAGATCAGTGGAAACAGGTCACAAGGTCCGACGAGTCAACGTTTTCGTTATCTCCAACACTGAGCCGGGTTTACGTCTGGAGAACGCCAAAAGAAGCCTACAATCCTGATTGCTTGATTTCAACTGTTAATATTGGAGGTGGCAGTGTGATGGTGTCGGCATCCATATCATGGTATTCCTCTGGTTCCATCATTAATCTCAAAGGCCGTGATACAGCCAACGATTAAGTGAAAATATTAGGTGATCAGGTACACCCTATGATTCAAATGTTGCTCCCCAACAATGCTGCCATATTTCAGAACGATAATGCACTCATTCACACAACCCGTCAACGTTTTCGTTACCTCCAATACTGGGCCAGGTTTACGTCTGGAGAACGCCAAAAGAAGCTTACAATCCTGATTGCTTGATTTCAAGGATTAAGCATGGAGGTGGAAGTGTGATGGTGTCGGCAGCCATATCATGGTAGTCCGCTGGTCCCATCATTAGTCTCAAAGGCCGTGATACAACCAATGATTAAGTGAAACTTTTAGGTGATCAGGTACACCCCATGATTCGAATGTTGCTCCCCAACAATGCTGTCATATTTCAGAAGGATAATGCACTCATTCACACAATCAGGACATTACAATCGTGGTATGAGGAGCATGCAACTGAACTGCAGCGTCTTCCCTGGCCAGCACAGTCCCCGGACTTGAACGTTATCGAACCCTTGTGAGCGGCATTGAAGCCCAGACTCCGGAGCAGATTTCCGCCTCCCTCGTCTCTACAGGAGTTAGAAGAGGTTCTGTTCGAAGAGTGGCGTAACATTCCCTGGAGACCATACAATCATTAACTGCGAGCTGTATTACGGCCAACGGGGGTCCAACCCATTATTGATAAACCATTCCCAAGTAAGTGCAGGTTGTAACGAAACCTATTAAAGGCTTTACTTTACCGAAGTATGCGATACCCTCCAAATTCAACAAGTTTAACGGTTATTTATGATTATAGAAAAGTTATTGTGTATGTTAACAATGACTGCATAACATGTCTCCATAAACAGTCAACCCATTAAATTATACAGAATAACTGACCCACACAAAAGTTAATATCACTTGATCACTGATACCGCAAATGTCATCATGTAAAAACACTAAGTTCATCTTAAATAATTAATATGAAGTACGAAAAATAGCGGCCAACTTACGTATTTTGGATCTCCTTAAATAAAAATCACCCAGTGTAACCTATTTGTTCACTAGGACAGTTTTCACTCAGTATTCACGTCAACACTCCTATTTTAGACGAAAACCAATGTAATTCTTAATAATTCATGTCATTTACTTATTTATGCAATTTAGAGAAGTCAATTGGCAAACTTCTAAAAAACGGCCTTTTTGTAACCAAGAATTATTCTGTCAAGTCAACAAATCTGTCTGTCATTTTAATAACCTGTTAAATTATGTCAGTCGATATAAATTAATAACTTTTCTGCACAAATTGCGATAACAGATGTACATGTGACGTATAAACTATATCTCTTTTTAGTAGTTCTTTGACAAGGTTATAAATACCAGCAAGAAGGGTCGGGGGCGGAGTCTGAATATCACTTTGGTAAAGTGTATGTGTGTTCAGAATGAGATTTTCACCCTGCAGCGGAGTGAGCGCTGATACAAAACTTCCTGGCAGATGAAAACTGTGTGCCGGACCGAGACTCGAACTCGGGACCTTTGCCTTTCGCGGGCAAGTGCTCTAACAACTGAGCTACCCAAGGACGACTCACGCCCCGTCCTCGCAGCTTTACTTCTGCCAGTACCTCGTCTCCTACCTTCCAAACTTTACAGAAGCTCTCCTGCGACATGACTGTTGAAACAGTTGCTCTTGAAACATTCAGTAAGTTGAAACTTCCTGGCAGATTAAAACTGTGTGCCGGACCGAGACTCGAACTCGGTCCCGAGTTCGAGTCTCGGTCCGGCACACAGTTTTCATCTGCCAGGAAGTTTCATATCAGCGCACACTCCGCTGCAGGGTGAAAATCTCATTCTGGAAACATCCCCCAGGTTGTGGCTAAGCCATGTCTCTGCAATATCCTTTCTTTCAGGAGTGCTAGTTCTGCAAGGTTCGCAGGAGAGCTTCTGTAAAGTTTGGAAGGTAGGAGACGAGGTACTGGCAGAAGTAAAGCTGTGAGGACGGGGCGTGAGTCGTGCTTAGGTAGCTCAGTTGGTAGAGGACTTGCCCGCGAAAGGCAAAGGTCCCGAGTTCGAGTCTCGGTCCGGCACACAGTTTTCATCTGCCAGGAAGTTTTGTATGTGTGTTATTGTTCGAGGTGGATAAACATTGCAAAGAACATGTAAAAGAAGTGCTACTTTGTGTTGTGTCATTGTCTTTGGTTGACAGTGGAATTAAGATGGCCACCAGAGTAATAAGTATTTGAAGTTTAAATATTTGTTGGTTTCGCTCATTATTTATCATCAAAAGCACATCAAAAACACGGGACCTCATCTTTTTACCCCTAGACAACCAGATTTAGAGCCAGCATTAGCATCGAGACACAGCAGCGATCCAGCAAGCAGCAGCGATTACCACAGTGCATTTTAATGGCGCGAACCTAACATCAAGTGCTAACAAGCTCCGTAAATGGGAGTGAAATAGTGCGATTATAGCAATATCTACGACTAGTCGACCATTACAAGGTGTCCACATTATTTTGCCTATCCCTGTAGATCTGGGGACACCAGCACAGCTCACAGAGCTGCAAACTCCGACCGAAAGCTGAGTGTAATGAAATGAATGAAACAGTCTGACGGCATCGCTGTGGAGTTGGCTGTGCTGGGGAGTGTGGCGGCCCGCTCTTCTTGAGGTGGGCCGCGGCAGGCGAGGTCACCGGAGGAGGCGGCCGCGGCTGTCCGGCGGGGGCCGTATTGATCCACGCCGCCTCCCTAATTCTTGCGGGCGGCGCTCCTTGGCACGCGAGCCGCCCCGAGGCCGCGCCAGACCGTCTGCGACCGCGCCACGCCCTGCCCTGCCCTGCACCCCGCTGATCACGACGACCACACCGCACCACTACTCCACCGGGACCACTCATCCACTGCCTGCCCCAGTATTCACTGCCCAAATGACACTCGAGCTCCTAAACACTGGACCTAATAATAGACTTCCCATTATTGCGGGCGGCGACTTCTAATCAAGCTGCGGCGACTTCTAATCGAGCTGCGGGCCTATGGGGTATCGTCTCAGTTGTGCGACTGGATTCGTGATTTCCTGTCAGGAAGGTCGCAGTTCGTAGTAATAGACGGCAAATCATCGAGTGAAACTGAAGTGATATCAGTTGTTCCCCAGGGAACCGTCCTGGGACCTCTGCTGTTCCAGATCTATATAAATGACCTGGGTGACAATCTGAGCAGTTCTCTTAGGTTGTTCGCAGATGATACTGTAATTTACCGTCTAGTAAGGTCATCCGAAGACCAGTATCAGTTGCAAAGCGATTTAGAAAAGATTGCTGTATGGTGTGGCAGGTGGCAGTTGACGCTAAATAACGAAAAGTGTGAGGTGACCCACATGAGTTCCAAAAGAAAACCGTTGGAATTCGATTACTCAATAAATAGTACAATTCTAAAGGCTGTCAATTCAACTAAGTACCTGGGTGTTAAAATTACGAACAACTTCAGTTGGAAAGACCACATTGATAATATTGTGGGGAATGCGAGCCAAAGGTTGCGTTTCATTGGCAGGACACTTAGAAGATGCAACAAGTCCACTAAAGAGACAGCTTACACTACACTCGTTCGTCCTCTGTTAGAATATTGCTGCGTGGCGTGGGATCCTTACCAGGTGGGATTGACGGAGGACATCGAAAGGGTGCAAAAAAGGGCAGCTCGTTTTGTATTCTCACGTAATAGGGGAGAGAGTGTGACAGATACGATACGCGAGTTGGGATAGAAGTCATTAAAGCAAAGACGTTTTTCGTCGCGGCGAGATCTATTTACGAAATTTCAGTCACCAACTTTCTCTTCCGAACGCGAAAATATTTTGTTGAGCCCAACCTACATAGGTAGGAATGATCATCGAAATAAAATAAGAGAAATCAGAGCTCCAACAGAAAGGTTTAGGTGTTCGTTTTTCCCGCGCGCTCTTCGGGAGTGGAATGGTAGGGAGAGAGTATGATTGTGGTTCGATGAACCCTCTGCCAAGCACTTAAATGTGAATTGCAGAGTAATCATGTAGATGTAGATGTAGATTATCACTCCGAAACAACTCGGAACAATTGCACTGCGAGAGAGAGACTTGGTGACGGTTTTGTACCCTTCTCTGGATACTCACCCTCCAATGTGACACATTTTTCTGAACAACGAACGACTTCACAGAGGTCTCGCTGTTAGAATACATTTTGGCTGTTTAGGAAACGTTCTGTCTCGAAAGCCATCTCGTCGCCCTTTCGGAAACACCTACCACGGAATGGTTTCTTTTGCACGAGGAAAGTATAAGGCATCGGTGGGTGCCATGTCAAGAGTATGCAGGGGTGAGGCAAAATTTACTGGCTCAAAGAAGCAACATGCGTTACTTTGACCTATGCAGAATGACCTGCGGTGTCGTACTGGAGAAAAAACACTCTCTCGTACCGAGATCTACATCTACATCTACATACATACTCCACAACCCACCATACGGTGCGTGGCGCAGGGTGACTCGTACCACAACTAGCATCTTCTCTCCCTGTTCCACTCCCAAACAGAACGAGGGAAAAATGACTGCCTATATGCCTCTGTACGAGCCCTAATCTCTCTTATCTTATCTTTGTGGTCTTTCCGCGAAATGTAAGTTGGCGGCAGTAAAACTGTACTGCAGTCAGCTTCAAATGCTGGTTCTCTAAATTTCCTCAGTAGCGATTAACGAAAAGAACGCCTCCTTTCCTCTAGAGGCTCCCACCTGAGTTCCTGAAGCATTTCCGTAACACTCGCGTGATGATCAAACCTACCAGTAACAAATCTAGCAGCCCACCTCTGAATTGCTTCTATGTCCTCCCTCAATCCGACCTGATAGGGATCCCAAACGCTCGAGGAGTACTCAAGAATAGGTCGTATTAGTGTTTTATAAGCGGTCTCCTTTACAGATGAACCACATCTTCCCAAAATTCTACCAATGAACCGAAGACGACTATCCGCCTTCCCCACAACTGCCATTACATGCTTGTCCCATTTCATATCGCTCTGCAGTGTTACGCCGATGGCTCTTCAACTGTAGCTTCGTCAGGAGATTTCGATAGTATGTTCCTGTGATGGTTTGCTCTTTACAAGCATGACCTGTTAGCCGCTCAGCCACTGCCGCTTTGAGAATATTTTCTCCACACAAGCCATATATACTGTATGTTCCCCAGAATCCCATGCCTCTGCCTGCCTTTCCTTGGCCTCTTGTTAAGACCTTTAAAAATCTAAATCTAGTGATAGTGGAAATGCGTGGTTTTGTCTTTTTAAAATCACATACATATATAAAAATGAATGTATGTATATGTGTCTGTGTGTCTGTCCAGCGTCTCCTTCTAAACCACTGGATCGATTTGAAACAAGTTTTGTATACATAATTCTTATTATCAGGGAACACGTAGGCCTCCTGTGGGGGTAAGGACCACCTAGCTTCCATAGGGCTGGGTGAGGTTGTGGGGAAATTTTGGTAAATCTGACATCTAGGCTGCCCTGCATGACAGTTGTGTTGTGTGGGTAGTATCAGAATGTATTCCAGGGGCTGTACGTGTAGACAGATATGGCTGACCAGAGAGAAGCAGGAGTAAACGGATAATGAAGGGGGAGGATAAGTAAACAGAGAAAGAGAGAAGGAGCTGATGGACCGAGAGAGGGGATAGTAAGGACAGACAGAGACAGGGTGAAAGGAGGAGGAGTACAGAGAGAGAGGGGAGGAGAAATTGGTAAAGAGAGAGGGGGAGGAGAAGATGGACAGAGAGTGTGGGAGGAGGGGAAGCTGTAGGAGGCAGGCGGAAGATGGAGTGGGCTAGTGGGCAAATACAAAAGTAAGAAGCTGTGAGGGCATGGATAAAGAGAGATTGGAGGAGAAGATGGACAGAGAGAGACAGGGGCATAGGTGAGATGGATAGACAAAGAGGGGAAGGAGGAGATAGACGGAGGGATGATGGAGAAAGCGACAGACAGAGAGAGATGGGGATAGGATATTGATGCACAGAGGGTGGGGGAAGGAGATGTGTGCAATATATGTGCCACATGTGTATGTGGGCGAAGCCGTGGATAAAAGGCCAGTAAGTATTTTATAGATTTTTCTCTATAACGAAAGTAAATTTCTCAATTTTACTCCAATGCTAAATATTTAAAGAAGAAACTTTTTATTTCCTTTTACAATTGTACAGTTACAGTATTACTAGTGTTCTGTTCGACGCAGTCAATTCGTTTAAATATATGGGTGTAATGTTGCAAAGCGACATGAAATGGAACGAGAATGTGACAACTGTGGCAGGGAAGGCGAATGGTAGGGAAGTCAAATGGTTAACTTCGGTTTATTGGGAGACTTTTAGGAAAGAGTGGTTCGCCTGTAAAGGAGTCCGCATATAGGTCGCTGTTGCGACCTATCCTTGAGTACTGCTTGAATATTTGGGATCCGTACCACGTCGGACTGAAGGAAGACATTGAAGCAACTCAGAGGCGAGCTGCCAGATTTGTTACGATGGATTCCAAAAACACGTAAGTGTTGCAGAGATGCTCCAGAAACTCAAATGGGAATCCCTGGGGGGAAGGGTTCGTTCGTTTCGAGAAACACTGTTGAGAAAATTTAAAGAACCGGCATTTGAGATTGACTGCCGTAAGGATCACACAGATAAGATTCGAGAAATTTGGACTCATCTGGAGGCATACAGTCGTTTTTCCCTCGCTCTATTTGCGAGTTGAACAGGAAAGGAAATGACTAGTAGTGGTACAGGGTACCCTGCACCACGCATCGTACGGTAGTTTGGGGAGTGTCTATGTGGATGTAAATATAGAAAGTGATTCCTGAGATATTAAAAAGCTTTTAGTGAAAGTCGAAAGAACTAGCCCTATTGTATTGTTCTAACTTCGATAAAAATGCCCTTTCTCTAAACTGAGTGAAAAGAACTAAAATATAAAATTTCTATTATTTTTTAGTTTAGTAATGGAGCCTTTGCTTTATAATTTACGTAAGTTTAAATATGAAGTACCCTATATTTTTTTCAGTATACGCTTCCTTTTCTTAAGACCTGATCAAAACGTATCACAGTGCACCATTCACATAAAGAGGACGTTGTTAAAAACGTTACACAAAACTGAGTTTCACTCTCCTGTACTAGCAAACAGTGCATCTATACAGGGTAGCGTAATTCGTCCACTTTCCGGAGTAGACAGTAAACAAATGGAAACACAAGGAAAATGGAGAACCATAGACCAGTCAAACGTCTTCAGTTGAAGAGTAGTGTGAGTACAGTGTACACTGCGCTCACACAAACTTTCAAACTATCCTAATTTCTCCTCGCTTTTCTTAATTGCTTGCTCAATGCACAGACAATAACATGGAGATAGGCTACACCTCTGTTTCCTTCCCTTCTCAACCATTTCTCCCCTTTCATGTCATTCGACTCTCATAACTGTTGTCTGGTTTCTGTACAAGTTGTAAATAACCTTTCATGCCATGTATTTTATCCCCTGCTACCTTCTGAATTTCAAAGAATGTAGTCCAGTCAACACTGTCAAAAGCTTTCTGTAAATCAGAAAAAGCTATAAACATAGGTTCAGCTTTCATCACTTTATGTTGTAAGATAAGTCGTAGGATGAGTATTGCATTATGTTTTCGTACATTTCGACAAAGTGATCTTGCGAGAGGTCGACTTCTGCAATCAGCGATGCAAATCTGTAATTATTATATGCAGCTACCTGTCGAAATTGCATGGTCGTGTAACATCAGTGTACTTTACACAGTTACGGAGTTTTGAGGAGAAATGCGTTTAGCACAAATCGAAAAGATAGAACAAAGATGGCGACGATGTCATTAGAGACTGAGCACAAGCTCCGATTATGGAAGTAGGAGGGATAAATCGGCCCTGCACTTAGTAAAGGAACCGCCCTGGAATCCGCCGTAAGCGACTGAGGGAAACCAAGGAAAACTTAAATCTGGATGTCCTGAAGGGGGTTTGAACCGCCGCACCTCAGATACCAATCCAGTGTCTTAAAAATTGCGCCCTCTCGCTCGCTGGCAATGATAGATACATAGGAAGAGACACTAATATTGTGAAATCCTTAACATGCAAATTATGAGAAGAGGAAGTCAGAAGAAGGGGGATTCACCAGCGGACGTGTGGAAAAAGCAAATGATAGTACTCCTGTAAGTATTTCATATGGAATAATCTAACAAGGGATCCCTTGAGTGCGAGGTCGCAAGTTCAGTCTTTAGGAAGGCTCATTTGAAAGAGTTGTATTAACAAAAACGAGAGGAAAAATAGCTGCTAATAACTCACCATGTGCACCAGGATAGCGACAGAAAATGAGTGCCCGGGAGGTGCAGAGATCAGCGTTCTATGAGATGTATGTGTTACACTTCACAAAATGCACATTGTCGACATTCAAGAAATGTTCAACACAAATCATGAACTTGCACCATGAACACCGAATGAAAAACGGCACGCCACAGTGACCAAAAAAGTTGGCACTATCAATATCGGAGGCGAAATCCTCGGGAGTTACGACGTTCAGCTAGCTATCCACTCCTAAAGAATCCATATAAAATCATACTGGTGTAATTAGGTGATGAGTACTGATGGAATGTGATGGCATGCAACCGAATGGGAAACAGTCTGTCGTAGGGCTTATCCTGAAAGGGGACATCCTTTAAGGCGTACCTGTAGGTAGTGGAATAATACGTTTTATAGGCACGGAAAAAACAAACACCCAGAGTCTGAATTTGTCCAGTGGTTCCACGTGGTAGGAAATGACGCACACTTTTCAGGAGGAGTAGCTCGCTCTAAAGGAGTATGAGTTTGATAAGCTGGCCTGAAATCAAACAAAAGCTAGAGATTTTTTCCAACTGTTGGCCAAAAGCAGTGCTCATTTTATAATTATAGTTCTCTTACGCTTACGACATAAAGATCGTTGGGGGCAGAATACCTCCAACTTTTCGCAGCATAATAAATAACTTTCCAACCAATTTAGTTACTAGATTAAGAGTTGATATAATTGTATACGAATGCGTTAAGGCATTGATTTTAGCTGATATTGATACAACTCTCTTGGTGCCTCTAACTTCCGGAGTTCCTTTCATAAGCATTTCCTCTTCTGATCCAAATTCTTCTGAGTTGAAAACATATTCCTAACTGAACGATAGGATAAGTTTGTATGTCTCATCTACAAATTTTCATGCCGATGCCACAGTTTGCTGTGCATAGCCGGCCGGAGTGGCCGAGCGGTTCTAGGCGCTACAGTCTGGATCCGCGCAACCGCCACGGTCGCAGGTTCGAATCCTGCCTCGGGCATGGATGTGTGTGATGTCCTTAGGTTAGTTAGGTCTAAGTAGTTCTAAGTCTAGGGGACTGGTGACCTCAGATGTTAAGTCCCATAGTGCTTAGAGCCATTTCGCAGTGGAGGAGAAAGTGGCAAGCAGTTGCCTCTCACGGCGGGGTCATGGAAGCGGTAAGAAAAGTCCACGTACACTTCTGACCATTAAAACTTCATCAGGAAGATGATGATGAAGTCCCATACTCCTCGACAGAGCGTAGGGGACGATGCGGAAGACCCGCACCGCTGTACTAGGCAAGGTCTTAGTGGAGGTGGTTTGCCATTGCCTTCCTCCGACCGTAATGAGGATGGATGATGATGATGATCATGACGCAACAACACCCAGGCACCTCGAGGCAAGAAAAATCCCTGACCCCACCGGGAGTCGAACCCGGGACCCCGTGCGCGGGAAGCAAGAAGCGAGAAGCAAGACCCCGAGCTGCGGGAGCAAATAATGAAATTTTAAGTATTACGGATATAATAGGAAGAATATACTATCAAATTTGTAGGACATTTGGAGATATACAGGGTTCGAAATTCATGTGGTATTGTGTTATCTTGTAGAAAGAAAGCTGTGCGAACCAAATATGACGGTGTCGTGTGACAAATGGCAGCGCATATTATCACCCCATGTGCTATACGTCATTCGTGATACCGTACGGGGAACTGGGAACTGACTGAAGGGGCGAAGTGGTGCTGCTCCCGCGTCCAGTGTTATTGTTGTTGTGGGTGGACCTGAGTCGCCGCGCCTCTCCCTACTGCCCCTAACAATGCTCGTCATCGAAGAACATTTGTGTCCTCTCGGGCGCTAGTCAGCGGGACCGACGAGATCTTACATGGCGTTCATGGCCCTTATCAGCATACCGATTCCATATTCGCACGACAGTCGTGCAGCAGTATTACAGAAAAATAAACAGTAGCCTCGACAGGCCAGAGTCCTGCTCCTGTCGAAGTCCGACAAGTGCTGATAGACGTTTCGTCTATAACACGGTCTGCTAACAAACAAACAACAGCGAAATACACTGAAGCGCCAAAGAAACTGGCATAGGCATGCGTATTCAAATACAGTGATATGGAAACAGGCAGAATACGGCACTGCGTTCGGCAACGGCCATATAGGATAGCAAGTGTCTGGAGCAGGTGTTAGATCGGTTACTGCTGCTACAATGGCAGGTTATCAAGATTTAAGTGAGTTTGAATGTGGTGTTGTAGTCGGTGCGCGAGCGATGGGAAACAGCATATCCGAGTTAGCGATGAAGTGGGGATTTTCTCGTACGACCATTTCACGAGTGTATCGTGAATATCAGCAATCCGATAAAACATCAATCTCCGACATCGGTGTGGCCGGAAAAACGTCCTGCAAGATAGGAACCAACGACGACTGAAGAGAATCGTTCAACGTTACAGAACTGCAACCCTTCCGTAAATTGCTGCAGCTTTCAATGCTGGGCCATCTGTAAGTGTCGGAACCGAAAGCCCACTCGTGTATCCTTGTGACTGCACAACACAAAGTTTAACACCTCGCCTGGGCCCGTCAACACCGACATTGGACTGTTGATGACTGGAAACATGTCGCCTGGTCGGACGAGTCAAGTTTCAAATTGTATCGCGTGGATGGACATGTAATGGGTATGGAGACAATTTCATGAATCCGTGGACCATGCATGTCAGCAGGGGACTGTTCAAGCTGGTGGAGGCTCTATAACGGTGTGGGGCGTGTGCAGTTGGAGTGATATAGGACATCTGATACGTCTAGATACGACTCTGACAGGTGACACGTACGTAAGTATCCTGCCAGATCACCTGCATCCATTCGTGCACATTGTGCATACCGACGGACTTGGGCAATTCCAGCGGGACAATGCGACACACCACACGTCCAGAATTGTTACAGAGTCGCTTCAGGGAGACTCTTCTGAGTTTAAGCACTTCCGCTGGCTACCAAACTCCCCAGAGATGAACATTATTGAGCATATTTGCGATGACTTGCAACGGTGTTGTTAAGAAGAGATCTCCACCGATTCGTGCTCCTACGGATTTGAGGACAGCCCTGCAGGATTCACGGTGTCAATGCCCTCCAGCACTACTTCAGACATTAGTCGAGTCCGTGCCACGTCGTCTTCGGTAATTCTGCATGCTCACGGGGGCCGTACACGATATTAGGCAGGTGTACTATTTTCTTTGGCTCTTCGGTGTAGTTTCTTACTGGGAAACCAGCTGCGTTCTGTTTCCTTATTCAGTGCGTCCCAGGAGGAATGGTCACTGCTCAGGGCTGTGACAGGAACGATCATTCGAATTAAACAAGTCTAGTAAACGTGGGCTTTAAAATTGTACCTACGAGCTACGAGCTCTTCATTAGGTACTGTTCATCATATCTCCTCTACCGCAAGCTCTTTCCTTTCCATGTTTTGGGAGGAGGTAGTATGGACACAAGGAAAAAATTCCCAATAAACATTCATTCTAAAATGCAAATTTTGAGGACCAAAATAAGGAAAAATATCCAGTGAATATGTACTCTGAAGTGCGCACGTTAAGAGCTATCTACATTCACATCTACATCTACATCTACATGATTACTCTGCAATTCACATTTAAGTGCTTGGCAGAGGGTCAATCGAACCACAATCATACTATCTCTGTACCATTCCACTCCCGAACAGCGCGCGGGAAAAACGAACACCTAAACCTTTCTGTTCGAGCTCTGATTTCTCTTATTTTATTTTGACGATCATTCCTACCTATGTAGGTTGGGCTCAACAAAATATTTTCGCATTCGGAAGAGAAAGTTGGTGACTGAAATTTCGTAAATAGATCTCGCCGCGACGAAAAACGTCTTTGCTTTAATGACTTCCATCCCAACTCGCGTATCATATCTGCCACACTCTCTCCCCTATTACGTGATAATACAAAATGAGCTGCCCTTTTTTGCACCCTCTCGATGTGCTCCGTCAATCCCACCTGCTAAGGATCCCACACCGCGCAGCAATATTCTAACAGAGGACGAACGAGTGTGAGCATTTGTTCAGTAGAAGAGGTCTTTTTGACGGTAGCGAAGATGAAGAAGTGCACATATCTCCAAACGTGTGCATTTTAGAGCCCATGCTCACTGGACCTTTTCTTGTGCATATTACGCCTCTCAAAATATGTTAAGCAAAGACATGCAGAAGAAGAGATTTGTTTCACGATATCGAAGATAAAGAAGTGCTCATAATTCTAGAGGTACGCATTTCGACTTTTTTTTGTTCCGAGTGATCGTTGCTGTCATATCCCTGAATAATGACGTTTCCTCCTGGGACAGCTGGTATAGAGAATGCACCTGGCGTTCCTCCAATCTACTTTTTTCGGCTGCGCTACAATGCTAATCACTTTCGAATTCGAGAGTGTGTTACACTTCAAGCCACTTTTACGTTTGTTTCATGCCGCTTACATAGAGTTTCATATTTAATAGCCGGTAGTGTAAATCACTGCACTGCACAGTTTGATTTGTCTTTGAGGTCTTAATTTACATTCTTTTATCCAAAAATAAGTGTTTTTGCCAAATTTTGATTTGATCCTCGTTGTTAGTATTGAATAAAGTTAAATAATTTCCTGATTATAAGTACGTTACGATTAATATCTGTTACTTTCACAGGAGATGGCGCAACTGTAACACACGAGATTCGCATTTGGAAGGAGAGAAGTTCGCATCCCAGTCTGACCATCCCTATTTAGGTAAAGACTTGTAAAGTTATTCTCTATGGTTAATAATCTTAACGGTGATCCAAGATTGTGTCTACGTAATACGACGTTCCGAAACTCAGTGTCGGTTTTTTTTTTTTTTAATTAATGGCACCACAAAACATTTTTAAGTAGAGATTGGCATAAAATTTTGTAATTCCCATTTATTCGTTGAGATTAGAGATCTGACTGTAAAGTACTTCTACGTCTATTATCGTACATATATGCCTATGCTTGCGTGATCTTCTCGGTAAAGTATCACACTAACCCTCCCCCCTCCCACCCCTACCATAAAAACAGCTTTGTACAAACGCATCGGACGGGTTTCTATAGAGCTGCCAGGCACACATGTGCTTCCTGAAGGGGGGGTAGCACCCTTTTCAGTACCGGTAGTTGCACAGTCATCGGTCTGAGCCATTGACTGATCTGGTCTTGCAATATTAGTCAATATTAATGACCTCACTATGTCACTGCGAATAGATGAAAGTAAAGGGAAAGTACAGTCATTATATTTTTCAGTTTAATGATGGCGTAAAGAACTGCACAACATGAACATAGCCACACTTGCCCCTAATTCCGACGAAATGTTCACTCATCGTAGAGCAGCGTGCTTCCAGCAGATTGCGGCGCGGGGGGAAAGGGGGGGGGGGGGATTTCCTGCTTGGAACCGCTCACCAATGTAGTGGATACTCATCTCAAGGCGTTGGTCTCAACGGGAATAACAGTCCTCTAAGCTATTTCAGATGAATGACGGCGCGACTTCTTTGACAACATCACGACTTGTTTACTTCTCCTCAGTTACTGCACCGTCGCTAATGATCCTCTTGGAGAAGCGTCTATAGCCTTCCCCAAAGTTCTGATCGTCCTTCACATACAGGTCACTGACAGGCCTAACGGCGTTTGATAGTCGCCAAGATGATTTCAAAACAGTTAATGTACCAACCGAACTGGACGTACCCTTCACACGGAGTTACCCACGATCCTTGTTTGTAAAAACGAGACTTATTTTCCCTCTGCTGATCGCTGAGTTTGTTATTTCAAACTGATAGGTGTCGGGCAGTGTCACCCATCTTCATATCATTTCTTCTAACTTCACAGTAACCCGTCTTGATGGAACTATCAGCTTGACTGCCATATAACAAGCGACTTCACACAGCAAGATACACATAATTATGCCTACTCTCCATCGTGACACAAATACATGAAACTATTTTTTACGCAGTCATGAAGTCTCTGTAAACAACGGTCGGGGCGTTCTAACAATCACCCAACTCACCGACGACAGACATACGCTCCTTAGTCACGAGCCATTCGAGCACGGCAGTGTCAACATCCTCATCGCTGAAAAATTTCTTTCTATCCAGTTGTCCTTTCGGCTTGCCTAAAAGATTGAAATCGCACGGTGCAAGATGTAAATTGTATGGCGAATGCTTCCAAACCGACCACCGACGACATTTGACCAAAGCTATCTAGAACGAAATTAGAATTATATTACTACCTTCAGCTGCTGATGGGCGTTGATATTTATCAACGGGAACAGGTGAAAATGTGTGCCCAGACCGGGACTTTTTTTAAATCTCATTTTGTTCGTTTTCGTTCGTTGCATCTGCTCAGGGCGGACGTCGTCAGACATCCGTTTAAGTTCGTCGTTGATCCATTAACTCAGTCTTTTTATTACAGAGGGCAGTTAACCCTCTGACCGAACACGCTGAGCTACCGTGCCGGCTGGATTCGAACCCGTGATCTCCTGCTTACACGGCAGACGCGCTATCCATCTGAGCCACCGAGGGCACAGAGGATAGTACGTCTGCAGGGACTATCTCGCGCACGCCTCCCGCGAGACTCACATTTTCACCTTGTATATCCACACACTGCATTCGTAGTGTCCCACCCCAACACATTCATTACTCGTGGAAGACATTCTTACCAAGTCCCGTAAGAGTTTGGGGAATATGTGTGCATCCGCTCAGAAGAAGAAGGTAATGGCCGGTATTGACAGAACGAATATGGATATGGTGTCTGTTCTTTCGGACATGTCCAAAAGAACAGACACCATATTCGTATAAATATATAGTTTTGGCAATGCCGGCGATGACCTTCTTCTGTGCGGATGCACACATATTCCCCGAACTCTTACGGGACTTGGTAAGAATGTCTTCCACGAGTAATGAATGTATTGGTGTGGGACACTACGAATGTAGTGTGTGGACATATAAGGTGAAAATGTGGGTCTCGCAGGAGGCGTGCGCGAGATAGTCCGTGCAGACGTACTATCCTCTGTGTCCTCGGTGGCTCAGATGGATAGAACGTCTGCCACGTAAGCAGGAGATCCCAGGTTCGAGTCCCGGTAGGGGCACACATTTTCACCTGTCCCCGTTGATATATATCAACGCCCGTCAGCAGCTGAAGGTATTAATATAATTCTAATTTCGTTCTAGACTGCTGCAGGTTATTAATGGTGTCTGTTCTTTCGGACATGTCCGAAAGAACATACACCAAATCCATATAAGTATAAAGCTGTCTAGCGTTGTGCGCGCCGTGTGGGGTGTTGTATTGTCGTTCAGGAGAAGAACACCTTTGTTGCCAAACAATGGAAAATCCAGGACGGCTTCGGTTGCCTGAGACTGCAGTCATGTGTGCGTGAGTTGCGTTTGTGTGTGTGTGTGTGTGTGTGTGTGTGTGTGTGTGTGTGCGCGCGCGCGTCTGTCGTCTTTTTGTTGTGCCTATCCGCGACTCAGCATCTCCGCTATATGGTGAGTGCTTTCATAATACCTTTGTTGCCAGTCAGTTCCTCGAGTGTCCTCTGTGGTCCCTGTCGAAGGCCTTCTTTCCTGAACAGTATATCACCCACGTCTGCGCAGCCTCAGTCAAATTGTCGGCACCATTTCATTACAGCTGGGCGCAACGCTGCCTTTGGTCTATACACCGCCAGAATTTCACAGCGAATCTATGCGCAGTTAAAATGCTGCCCGCTAGAATCGTGCCGTCCTGCGTTCTTCAGTTTTGGACAACGGTTCGAATTGCCACGCCACTTCATTCGCACACTGTTGCGCGTTGTTGTCCGTGCGGCAGGACAACTGTGTCTGTGGGAAACCGAAACATGTACTCTCTCTCCTGACAATGCGCCAGTACTCTTAGCGTGGGACCACATGGGTAACTTACGTTCCGAAGTCACTACGCACTGGCGAGTAAACGACAGTGAACCTGATAGTACTGTTAAGTCTGGTTGCTCTCTGACTACAAAAATGATCTGAAGATGGGCGACACTGCCCAAACAGGTGAGTTTGAAGGAACAAAAACAGCGACCGACAGATGGGAAATATGTCTGTTTTCTAAAGTTTATACACTGTAAAACTTTAGTTTCTCCCAATGTATAAATCGTCCAAATATCTTACGGGAATGCAACCGAGTGACGTCTTCGTCAGCCACCCTCGGGTGAGGCACAAGTGCGGCATTTGTGACTTGAATATGACGGTATGTTCACCCCTCTCGAAATATCAGCGGTTACCAAAGATATTACCCGGAATTACGCACCGTGATGTTTTCAGCCACACGCAAAAATTGACTTGCGCGGTATACAGCTACGTAAAATAGGTGAGTGCTCGGGAATACTTTGTTAGAGGAGAGTGTCAAGATGTGTAGGTAGATTTCAAGACTTGTTTGCGCCAGAGCGGTACATAACATTAGTCATATTCCATGGATCTCGCGGAGAAGGCTCTCTGGGATGTGATTTAAGTGCAGTACAATGAAACGACTTAACATTGTGAAATGTAATTGCATAAGTGCTAATATTAATTTATGAAATGGAAAATGTACGCGAGAGAACTATCAAATTACGGCGCCTGTCTTTCTGGCAGGAGGCGAAACTTTTAGACAGACATATGTAAGTCCACGACACTATCCTAACTCTAGGAACAGTTGGTTCTTTCCTCCGGTAGAAGAGATAGGTTGGAGAAAGTTAAAAATGACGGATAGGTCACTCAGGCCGAAGGACGAAAGGCACCCGCCTGTTCCTGGGGCCTGTGTAACCTAATCTTCCTTCTTAATCTTTCCCAACCCATCCCTCTCTCCTACCGGCGGAAACAACCAGTTGTTTTAAAAGCTAATGTAGTGTCGTGTACTTATATACGTGTCTTCTAAATATTTAGCGCCAGCCAGAGTGGCCGAGCGGTTCTAGGCGCTACAGTCTGGAACCGCGCGACCGCTGCGGTCGCAGGTTCGAATCCTGCCTTGGGCATGGATGTGTGTGATGTCCTTAGGTTAGTTGGGTTTAAGTAGTTCTAAGTTCTAGGGGATTGATGACCTCAGCAGTTAAGTCCCATAGTGCTCAGAACCATTTAAATATTTAGCCACTTGACCAGCAATTCTGGTCGCATAACATTTATTATGATCTACTTATATCAAGAAACCCCTAATCCAGTTCTTGGCACAGAATCGCAGTTCTAGGTTACCAATATAACGGCTTCCAGGGGGAAATTAGAACTTGATTTTCAGTATTTCATATGATTACTGACCGAATATAAGAGTTTAATATGCTGTCTTAATATGTTCATTAAGAAGGATAACCTTATGTTGCATGTTTAACACAGGAAGACTATTATTACAGCTAGAATCTGTGTATACGTCTTCAGGCAGCATAGTAGCTCAGGACACGCAAATTACCCAGATTATGTTCTTCCATTTCAGAATGACAATACTTATTAGCTACTTCCAATGAACTTTACATATAATTTCAAACCCTTCTGAAACTTTTTCTCGCTGCCCCCCCCCCCCCTCCACACAAAATGATGAAACGATTTAAAGTTTATCACTTATTACATTTATTACATTTTCCCTGTTCATCCAGTAAAATTCAGCGTCCGGCATGATTACCTCTTTGCTACTAAATCTATTCGCAACACATCTTGGAGGCAGTATCCACGTATACCACTGAATGTACTTGCTAAATTATATCTTTGTACGACACGGAGTTCAGAAGATATGACGTTATACAGATTGAGATGCGCGAAAAATTAGCTTTTTCTTACAACGGAGAGCAAAGTTACTGGACTACATTCATCCAGTGTTTCATAATGACAGCACTTAGCGACTTCCAAAACACTTTAAACATATTTTCAGATCTTATCTAATAACTTTTTCTCGATTAACGTCAAACAGTTAACACATTAACTGATTTCCATAGTAATCAGAAGATTGAAGCTGTATTATAAAAGGGAGGTTGATTCTTTACAAAACCAGGGGTTTATTAGTATCATGTAAAACATTAATTCTTAACGGTATTTGTGAAAATATTCTTCAGTGCAACAGAAGCAATTTCCCAACAGAAAACTCTTTTGTTTTAATCCTGAGTTTCACTACATCACCCACAAGACAACTGATATTCTCTGGTACGCTGACTCCTTTTTGTACTTATGTTATGCCCTTAAAGTTTTGTAGAGTTTATTTTTGGTCTAGGTATTACACTCATGCTTAGCATTGCTTTTTTAAGAAAAGAGAGCTATGAAAAACGAAAAAAGGCGTTACTGTACATATGTATTGCGAAACTGTTGCAAAAATAACAAGTTTCTTGGAAGAAATCACTGTAGGATGTTTTAGAATTAGCACCACACTTTATAAGACTCTTCTGTGTTATGAAAACATTGTCCCTGTAAGCTGAGTTTACCTCCCCACCACCATCCCAGAAAAAAATATTCTGTAACTCATTAGTGAATGTAAATATGCAGAACAGACTAGTTCTTGCATTTTTAAATCACCGACAGCCATAATCATGCGTACTGGAAATGTAGCTGAATTTAGGCACTTTAATTCTAAGGTGTCGGTTTTCCAAGGAAGGTGTGAGTTATTCGTAAGCTCAAAAACGTACTGTCTGATGTATTTCATTGTTTGAATACATTAATTCTGAACTTCCTCTAGCTCAGCCATGCCGATTTTACAGTAACGTAGCAGACAGAATTTTTACTAGATCTTTCAGAGATCATCCCGAAAAGAAACCGATAAAAAAAACATAACAGCACCTGGTTAGCCAGAGAGACTGACTGATAACTGAAGATTTTAGAAACAAGTTCAAAACTAGCACAGAAAGCCAAACATCAATGTATATCAGTATAATACCAAAAAAACTGTTACACAGAGAAAGTGACTGATAATTTAAGTACTAAATTAAGCATAAGCATAAGCAAAGAAAAAAACTATACGCGTAAGTATGTCTAAGAAGTATTTTCCACAAAGTACTCAATTCATACAAAAAGGCTTCTGTCAAAATTTACTTTTCACGTGAACTTAGGACAACGAAGGCTCACAACATAAAATTAGAGAACAGAAAAGAATACATTTGTAGGATATGGAATTTAAATTACAAAAGTTATTCTGCATGCTATACTGGCCAAACATCTAGAGCTTTCGTGAACGTTCCAAAGAATTCTGTCTCGAAATCTCGCAGAAAACCCAATGAGATGCTGGTCGTATGCAAAGGACACCATTGGCCAGACGCAATCAATACCTTCACTGCGCGATGACATTGGTGATGTTATTGATGACAGTGCCACTAAAGCAGTGTTACTAATGACGGCTCTCCGAAATTCCTTCACAAAAAAGACGAAGTAAATATTTCAGAATTCGAATCAAGAACAACAGTTAACTTGAGTAACAGAAAAGTAGACACCCTCGATGTAGGGAAGCAGCTTAAAACACTGAATTAAGGCAAGTCCTCCGGTCCAGATTGTATACCAGTCAGGTTCCTCTCAGAGAATACTGATACAATAGTTCCATACTTAGCAGTCATATACAAGCTCTCGCTCGTAAAAAGATCCGTACCCAGAGATTGGAAAGTTGCTCAAGTCACATCAACGCCCAAGAAAGGAGGTAGGAGTATCCGCTGATTTACAGACTCATATCACTAACGTCGATTTGCAGTGGGATTTTGGAACATATACTGCGCTCGAACATTATGAATTACCTCCAAGAAAATATTTATTGTCAAACAGCCAACACAGATACAAAAAATCTTTCTTGTGAAATACAACTAGCTCTTTATTCTCACGAAGTAACGAGCACCATCAACAGGGACGTCAAATTGATACCATATTTTTAGATTTCCAGAAGGCTTTTGACACTGTTCCTCAGAAGCGAGTTTAATGAAATTGCCTGTCTATGGAATATCGTCTCAGTTATGCCAGTGGATTCGTGAGTTCCTGTCATAAAGGTCACATTCCGTAATAACTGACGCAAAGCCATCGACTAAACCGGAAGTAATATCTGGCGTTCCCCTCTGCTATTCATGATCTACATAAATCATTTAGGAGAGTACTAAGCAGAATCCGCAAAATTTTAGTAATCACACAAATATAAAGTTTGTACACTCAACTAAATACTTAGAGATTACAATTACGAAAAATACTATAGATAATGCTGTGGGAAAAGCAATCCAAAAACTGCGATTTATTGGCAGAACACTTAGAAAATGGAACAGGTCTACCGAAGAGACTGCATACACTACGCTTGTCCGCCTTCTTCTGTAGTACTGCTGTGTGGTCGGGATCCGCATCAGATATCATTGACGGATGACATCGACAAAGTTCAAAGAAGGGAAGCTCGTTTTGTATTAACGCGAAGTAAGGGAGAGAGTGCCAGGAATGTGATACACGAACTGGGGTGACAGTCATTAAAACAAAGGCGTTTTTCGTTGCAGCAGGACTTTCTCATGAAATTTCCGTCACCAGCTTTCTCCTCAGAGAGTGAAAATATTTTGTTGGTGGCCATTTACATAGGGAGAAATGGTCAGCATAATAAAATAACAGAAATCAGAGCTCTCACGCAAAGATTTAAGTGTTTGTATTTCCTGCACTCTGCACTAGAGTGGAACGGTAGAGAAGTAGCTAGAAGGCGGTTCGATGATCCCTCTGCCAGGCGCTTATCTGTGAATTGCACAGTAATCATGTATATATAGATGTAGAGATGTATTTCGTCTAGACTGTTTTGATTACTTACCAATAGCTGACAGTACGTCCACTTCAGGACATACAGTAAATGACACAAATGAGAATCAAAACTTTTACACGCACGAAACAACGGAAAGAACCTTGATGTTTTGGAGAAACTTTCATTTGTTAGTGGGATGCTGAGAGAAAACAAAGTTCACTAGTCCAAAGATATTAAGTAATTTCTAAATCGACGGTAACAGAAAATAATTCCAACGGATTAATTTAAATCTGTGATTTTTTTGTGTATGAGTGGTTAACGAAAAAATTATGTATGTATGTTAATTTAAACACTGTATGAGTAAAGAGTACGTTTGGTATTGATGCGGACAAGAGGTATTAATTTCAGAATATTTGTATTATTTTCATTCTGTGTGTTCATGTCACATTTTTCTTACTATATTTTATTTAGTGGCCTAGTTTCTACTTTTCTTTAGTAAGTTGTTCCATTAGTTGCACTAAACATACAAATTAAATTGCTTTCCTGCCTGTTGGACTATTGAAGCCATTTTAGGTAATGTTGAATTTCATTGCTGGCCACTCTTAGACTTCTCTGTTTCATGTTATCACTAGTCTCATGCCCAAAAGTAAACTTTGCGAATGTCCAAGAGAATCGATAATTAAGGCATCTCGATAATGCTTACATATCGCGAGAGTCTTCCGGCAAGATGAATCGGATGCTCAACTAAGTAACAATATAAATCACCTTTAAACCCACAGAACTGTAAAAGACACCCAACAGAACTGTAAAAGACATCCAAAATAAGAACTGAATAGTCTCAGCACAGACCAAAAAGAGTAGTTTTACACCTAAACAGAAATTGCTTTTTTTACACCATCAATAATTAATTATAATGTTTCAGAGAGGACGGAGTATAAAAATAATGTGAAATCACAAACTAAGCTTCCAAGGACCTTTGCATTGTTGTTCTGAATATGGGCTTCACGGTGAACTACGAACCCGAACGTAAATGACACTGCAGTGGCATTAAGAAGAAAGTTGCGTCCCGAGGCGACGTCCTGAGAACTCCGGTTAGATCTCGGGTGGGTGCTAAATCGGAAACAATTAGAGGCCAGCCCTTAGCAGGCTGTTACTCATTCGCAGAATACGCACGCTGCACAAGCGACAGGTCAGACAACTGCCTATGCGGTCCCATCTAGCCAAGGCGCGGAACTCCAATCATACCAGGGCTACTCGTAAATTAACCTCCGATTAGCAGTTAAAATTTAAAGAAAAAATACATAAATTTTCCTTTATATACAATCTGTACTTAGATGTTGAGATTACTTCCCCAGATAGTCATCACAGCCAGAAATACTTTTCGCACCGTAACACCAGCTTATTTATTCCTTCACGAAAGAATGATGCTACCCCGTGCTGCAAGCAGTTGTCAACAACATCTTTGAGCTCAGACTCGGTTGTGAGTAGTCAGCCAGGCCCTCATCTCAGGGAATCCTTTGGGCCAAGCCGTGACTGCGGGGAGGACGTTGAAAAATCTCCCAGCCAAGAGTCTGACTTTTTCTTTCGTTAGGTTCGCATTACGGGATGGCGCATCGTCGTGAAGGAGAATGATTCTCCGGTAATCATCCCGTGTTGTCTGTACTGGACGGACCTTCGGACGTAGAAGTCTCACAATACACCTGTGGCCGGCCGGAGTGGCCGAGCGGTTCTAGGCGCTACAGTCTGGAACCGCGCGACCGCTACGGTCGCAGGTTCGAATCCTGCCTAGGGGATGGATGTGTGTGATGTCCTTAGGATAGTTAGGTTTAAGTAGTTCTAAGTTCTACGGGAGACTGATGACCGCAGAAGTTAAGTCCCACAGTGCTCAGAGCCATTTGAACCATTTGAATACACCTGTCATGCGACGGTTCTCTCACACGTAACTCTCCTGAAATCTGTTCTCTAAATTTCTTTGAGAGCTCAAAAAATTGTAACCGTCATTTTGCGCGATTTAACAGCGTCTGCTCAGATTTTGAGCTCATTGGAAGAACGAGTGCGCACTCTATTGTTTGGACTGTTTCTTAGTTTCAGAGTACGCGTACTGCACGCATCTCTCGTCCCCAGTCAAGAATTCAGTTCAAAAATTCCTTCCCCTCTTCATGCCGGCGCAGAAGGAAAGTCAAAACCGAAAGCATTCTTTCACTTTTCCGATCATCGGTTGGATATTTTTGCACGCACCGAGCGCAGAGCTTACGGTAACCTGAGGCACATCTTCGAAAAGTTCGGAAATTGCGAACCGACGTCTGGCACGCACAGTTTCGTCAACGTGTTGCACGAGTTCGTCAGTCACGTCTGAGTGTCTCCCTCGACCACTTTCATCATGCACATCTGTGCGACTAGCCTTGAATTTTCTGATCACAACCCCACCGTACCATCACTCGTAACCCTACCCTAGTGCAGAGGACAAAACTGACCACGAATTTCGGAAGCTTGCAGGAAGCGAATGACAGAACGTATCTACCAGCTGATGGGAGACACAATAACAACGTCTATTTCAATCGCCTGCTGCTTACTCGCTGACGAACAAAACAGACAGCTGACTGATGCAACATGATTCTACAGTCAAAGCCTCCTTTTCGAACCATGCAAACTCCCCGAAGACAAGCATTCGTTTATTTTTAATAGCAAATCGGCGGTTAATTTATGGAAAGACCAGAACCAGCACCTTCAGCACGTTTGTCCAGGTAGACGTACAGTATGTTTCAGTAACAATAGTAAATATTTAATATTTTAATATTAATAATTAATAATATAATCATTTAATATTTTAAGAAGTGGTATCGTATACAGAGTAATTCGAATAAACCATTCCACATGATATGTGTCCACCTTTTAGTGGTTACAGAAATACAGCTGTTAGAAAGTAACCCGAACAAATGCAGTTGGTATGAAACTAAGGCTAATGATTAAGCTCAAGGTTCATCATCATCATTCACTTCAAGCGTTAGACCTTTTTAGTTTTTTCTGTTACGGTACTTATCGCTTCCTCGGTCTTCTATCATTTCTTCTCCCAACTAGCTTAAATCCTCTTATCTGGAGAGAGAATCGCCCTCACTTCATTCTTTCGAGATGTTCATTTCAGTTTCTCCTACTTTCTTGCATTTTAATGAAGGCATTAAATAAATTCAATTCTTCGCCGATTTCCGAATTTCGAAATCTCTCGGCTCTTGCGCAATCCTTTACTGCTCTCAGAAATTCCATCTCTGTTGCTTGTATGCGACTTTCTTGTCATTTACTTATGACCGACAATTTACGTCCGTAAGCTAGCACTGGAACTGCCATTGACTTCTAAAATTCCAATCTCGTTTCTTTCCTCGATTCATTTTTAGACATCTGCTTATTGTTCCACATAAATCTCGCATGAGGGACAATAGCACCCACAACTACATATGTTGAATAATAACTGTTTAGCTGCTCCTGTAAATAATTTATTTAACGGCCGGTTTCGTAGCTTAGAAGCCACATTATCGTGTTAGATACGTTAAATCATTAAATTAAATATGATTTAACATATTAACATATAACGCATATAATGGCCGGTTTCCTAGCTTAGAAGTCACATTAATGGGCTTAAATATGTTAAATCTACATCTACATCTATACTCTGCAAACCACTGTTAGGTGCATGGCAGAGTGTACGCCCATTGTGCCAGTTACTAGGGTTTCCTCTTGTTCCATTCACGGGGAGAAAGGTTGTTTGAATCCCTCTGCGTGCAGCAATTATTCTAATCTTACCCTCACAATCCCTATGAGGACATACGAAGGGGATTGTAGTATATCCCTAGAATAATCACATAAAGCCGGTTGTTGAAACTTCGTTAATAGATTTTCTCGGGATAGTTTCAGCTTTTCTTTAAGAGTCTACCAGTTCCGTTCCTTCAGTATCTCTGTGACCCTCTCGCACAGATTAAACAAATCTGACATTAAACTTGATTTAACATAACGTAACCTGATAATGCGGCTTCCAAGCCACTAAACCGACAGTTAAGTAAATTATTTATGAACAGCCAAGCTGTTCTTAGTCAATACGCTCCACATATATTCGCGAACTTTGCTAATTTCTTAGTCCTATTCATAAGTGACGTCGCACAATAGACAGTTAAAGTGTTCGCCCCGTTCTATTATTATGTTGTTAATCAAAATTTTTGTCCGTACAGGATGTTTTCCTTTAAAAGCCATTGACTTTGTCTTCTTTTCTGAAATAGTCAAATGGTATTGTTCACAGATCTTGCCCAATAAATGTTTCCTCTTTGTACGTTATCTTCATTCTCCGCCAGCAGTGTCGTCTTCATGTAAAAGACAAGTCAAGCGGGAATTTCTGTTAATCTTAATTCTGGAGTTGAGAACCGCCTTCCATTTCCGCACTGCATCATCAAAATAAAAAAGTGTGGGTGGAATGCTGCAGTCTTATCTGACTCCTTTGCTGGTGGCTATATGTTTTGTTAGACCACCGCTTATGTGTTAAGTTATAGTTCAAGTTCAAAGTTGATTTTCACACATTCTACCTCCTACTTCAACGCAATTTTTAACGTATCTCGGCAGCACGACGTGTAGCTCTTCTTCGATTATCTTGGCGTTGCTTTATGAGGGCAGTACTACTCATAGCTCCAGCGAACAATTCACTTCTTGTGTTTACTTTTTCTTTGTAGACTTCGTCTTTCAACCATTAACAATATGACGCACAAGGTCTGGAAACGTTGGTAACCGAAACCATTTCACCGATTCATCTCGTGGAGAATGTTAGATTTAAATGAGTAATGGCGATGTCGTTGTCAACATGGGAACACGTTCGCTTCATTTGCTGCGGAGACCCATTTCAACAGTGTCCCATCGAACGATGTGCTGCGAAACACTTGAGTCTGCACCAGCGTTGTAGTCCGACGTCAAACCGACCACAGGTGGCCGCCCATCCTGTCTTACAAAGCCTCCGATCACGTTCCGTGATGACGCTGGACGTCCAGCACCTGGTCACCTAATCATGGTTTCGCCGCGCTTCAACCGCTTTCCATACAGTCATAGGATCGCAGCACGCGAATAGTCGACCAACTTCGCCGCTTCCGAGATGCTCTTTCCCAGGTATCGGGCCACAACAATCTGCCTTTTGTCAAAGTCGCTTCTGTCTGTGGATTTCCTCATTTGTGGCCCGTATAGCAACTAGAATGGCTCTCCATTCGTCTCCGTTTGACTTAATTCGCTTACCGCGACACGTGACCGCAACGCCATCAGGCGGTATATTTATTCTTCTTCTTCTGCTGCTGCTTTTCCACTATTATGTGAACCGCAGTATGTAATAGCTGGTCTACACTTTGCAGTCCTGTCCACTGCTTTATATTGTCCAACCAGGAAGTTCTCCTTCGCCCTCGTCCTCTTTTTCCTTCAGTCTTCCCTTCTATTATTAACAGCAGAAGCATATATTTGGTGTTCCGTACTACGAGGGTGAGTCAAAAGAAAACCTTAAATTTGTAACAACAAATCGAAATTTCGCGCCGTTATCCTGTAAGTTGGTAAGCACGCTACAAACAGCGTGCAGAATGGCCTGTAGTTGGCAGCTTAGTGCAGATGCACACATACCGTCGCAGTATCAGTATAAAGGTGGCCGCCCCACTTGCGACTTGCACCAGAGAAGAACAGCGTTCTGTTATTCGGTTTTTGCGTAGTGAAGGTGTGAAACCTATTGAAATTCATCGACGAATGAAGGTTCAGTACGGTGATGCATGTTTGTCACAGCAGCAAGTCTACGAATGGAGTAGGAAGTTCGCAAATGGTGTGACTTCAGTGGAAGATGCTCCTTGTCCATGTCAGACACAACGAGTTGTGACTCCACAGAACACTGCAGCAGTTGAAGCCATAGCGAAGGAAAACCGCCGAGCGACGCTGAATGACATTGGAGCATGTTTACAGATTAGTCATGGGTCAGCACACCACATTGTGCATGACGTGCTCCAGTTTCACAAAGTGTCTGCAAGATTGATGCCACGGCAGCTGAATCCTGAAATGAGAGAACTACGTGTTGATGCTTGTGAAAAACTTCTTCGGCGCTTTGAACGAGAAGGTGATGGCTTCCTTGCAAGAATCATTACTGGGGACTAAACCTGTGTTCACTTCCACCAACCGGAAACGAAGAGAGCGAGCAACGAATTGCGCCATTCCTCATCACCAAAACCAAAGAAGTTTCGAACAGAACCATCAGCAGGGAAGGTTATCCTGACTCTCTTTTAGGACGAAAAAGGCGTCATTTTGGAGCATTACATGCCTAGAGGGACCACTGTCACCAGTGCATCATACACAGATCTTCTAAAAAATCATCTGCAGCCTGCAATCAAATCAAAGCGACGTGGATTGCTGTCAGCAGGTGTCCTTTTGAAACATGACAATACAAGGCTCCACACTGCTCGTACAACAGTTGCAACGATCACAGACCTGCATTTTGAGTGTCTTCCTCATCCACTATACTCACCATACCTTACCCCAAGTGATTTCCATTTGTTTGGACCACTCAAAGACACAATGGAAGGAAAGAAGTTCCGTTCTGATGAAGAGGTACGCCACGCGGTGCATGAGTGGTTGCGCAGACTACCAATAGAATTTTTTTCTAAGGGAATTTATGCACTTTGTAAGCGCTGGCGGACTTGCATTGAGCGTGGGGGAGATTATGTTGAAAAGTGATACAGTTTTGTACCACTTATACACAATAAATAATATATAAAAATATTTGAGGTTTTCATTTGACTCACTCTCGTATATGTCATAGGTGTGCAGTTTTTCTTCTTTTAAGCACTATCAACATTTCTCGCTGCTTGTTCATTCGTTCTAACACTTCAGTGTTTGGTTATTCTTGCAGTCCACGGTATTTTAAGCATTCTGCCGTAAACACACATTTCAAAGGCCTCTAACATCTTCATTGTTGTCATATTTAGTGTCCATCCTTCAGAGCCATACAGAAGCACAGACCAGATGTAGCATTTTACAAAAAGGACTCTAAGGTTTAGGTCTAGGTCTGTGCTTGTAAGAATATTCTTAAATTTTATTAATGCGTTTCGGGCATTCTCTATTCGACATGTTATTTCCAAGTCTGTTTGCCAGTCTTCACAAAGCCAGGTTCCGAGGTATTTACACCTGTTGACTCTTTGTATTACAGACCATTGAAATCGTAGATTTGCATCTTCAGATGAGTCGGATTCTCGTGTGACAATCATAAAATTAGTCTTTTTGATGTTAATATTCAGGCCTAGAGTACTGCTGTAATCTCCTACTACGCTGATGAGTTGTTAGAGGTCATCTAAATTATCAGCTATCAATACCGTGTCACCAGCATAGCGAATGTTATTGATATACACTCGGTCAACCTTTATGTCTTTTTCTACATTATCAAGTGCCCCCTTGAAAATACTCTCAGAGTATAAGTTAAATAACGGTGGTGACAGTATGCATCCTTGTCGGACTCCTCTACATATATTGACCAAATCTGTGACCTCATTATCAAATTTAACCTACGCTGTCTGATTCCAATATAAATTCCTTATACAGCGGATATCTTTCTCATATATATCAATTCTTTTGAGAATTTCCATGAGTTTATGTTGTACTCATCGAATGCTTTTCCGTAGTCAATAAAACACAGGTGTACATTTTTACCCTGATCATAGCAGTTTTGTACTAGAACTTGTAGTGCGACTATTGTTTCTCTTGTACCTTAACCTTTCCTAAATCCAAACTGTGTCTCACTAATGAATTTCTCGCGTTTTTCATATAGCCTTTGATGGATGACTCTCAGAAATATTTTCAGAGAATGGCTCCTAACGAGTCTGTGATCTTCACATCTTCTCGCATTCCTCTATTCCTCTTCTTTGGTAAGGTAATGTTGAACAGAAATTTAGACAGAACTCTGCCTGGACTCTATGAGGTCGTAATGCTAATTTCAACTGTAAAATGTACAAGAACTTCTATAGAAAGAACTTAGAAAGCGTAAAAACGCCGGCTCACGAAAGTGCTACAGCTTGGCACTTCTATCCATGAAAAATGCTATCTATATTCAATTAATGAGTAGCGCATCGTTTCTTGTGAATATCGTCACTTAATTCACTCAACAGTAACGCTGCAACAGATTTTACTCATAAGTACGCTGACGGACGTAAATTTAAAGAGTGGTGCAGGTATTTAGTGTTTAACACAGAAATCTGTGAGACACGTAAGTTGTGACGTGTTACACTTACCATGAAGGACATATTTTTTTGTTTGAATTTTTCTATCTTAATTGCTTTAGTTTAGTTTTACGCATGTTCAGTGGATCACATTTGCGACAGCTCGAGTGATGTCATTCCTGCCAGTAGGTTTACAAATAAGGCCCAGTTTCTCTGTGGAAACAAGTTATACATGGATTTTTTAAATCTTAATCTTCAACAAAATTTGATAATGTAACACAACCAAACATGTAATGTGTACTCAGAAGAACATATCGGCAGTAGAATGAGTTTCGAAGGAGAAATTATTTTAATTTGTATTTAAAACTTACCTGCCAACACTTTTAATTCACAAGGGACGTCGTCAAATATTTTTGTGGGTGCATACTTTCTTCCTTCTGTACAAGAGTAAGTTAAGTTGTGGGTGGTGGAGGCTATTTTTGTTCCTAGTGTTATGTTTATGTGTGCTACTGTTATTTTCAAATTGCGCCGATTCTTCATAATGAACTTCGTAAGAGAGAAGATATACTTTGAGTTTGTTGGTATGTCTAGTTTTTTAAACAATTCCCTGTATCACGCCGAAGGACGGACACCAGCACGTCTCTATGCAACGAATATGACACCGATGAAGGGAAGTATGCAAAGTAAGCTAATTTTCTAATGCTTGCTTCATCAAAATCAGCAATTTCATGTTGCGGAACTGAGGCATTTGGGGATAACTGTTTTCATATGATATCCAATTCAAGTACTAATCAGTTTGCACACAAAGGAACTTTGAACATTCAGTTTTATACATTTCCTTTGATGATCATGCGCTGTACACAACTGAATGAACAGTGCTTTTTGTAGGTGACGTACAATTTAGCAAGAACCGATCAATGACACTTTTTAATATTTCATTTATTGCTCCTTCTGTCGTTGCAGCTCCGTTGGACTTGATTATGATGCGGGACTCATAATCGAAGGGCACTATTTCTGTTTTATCAGTTTCCATTTGAAATTTTTAAGTTGTAAATAATGTAATAAATTACTTGTTGTATCACGACGAACAGGATACGTAACTTCACAGTTTAAGCAAGTCACTGGTATTAGCATTCCGTTTGTTTACTCATTTTTATCTATGGTTATTATGACATTAGTTGTGAATACTTTTTGTTTAAGAATCCTATCGTATTCTTACTTTTTTATTGGATTATTAAATTACATAGGTTCAGACTTGCAGATCTGCTGAAGTCGTAATGTTTTTCTAGAACTGTAAACTACAGGGATGTTCCCTAAGATAATACTGATTGGAGACGTTGGAAAATTCTCACAGTTGATGGATACTTCTTTAATCGGATGTGTACTGACAATTAGCCTCTCGCAATAAGAAGTCAGAGACCAACTATGCACATATCTCCCCTTTGTCCTGAATGACTTCCTAGCTTCTACGTTTCAGCCAAGTCTCGTCAAATGATCGGCATGTTACTCTGAGGAACATTTCTCATGTTGTTCTCATTTGTATAATTGAGGTTGTGGTCTAAACTATCGTCAACATCCGCAGTGACAATAACTGATCTCCTTTACCAATGAATTTCGTGGAGAAGAGAACCTACGTAATAAGTGCAATAGCTGACTGCTGCATTCGGCTGGAAAAGTAGTGACTATCCGATGTTCACTCACCGAGAACATCTACAATGGTTCCGACGACTGCCCTAATGCAAACAGCACCAAGTAATTTTCTTCATACTCATCGAGTTGTATTTAATGTGCACTCTTAGTTACAAAGTGTATAACCGTTTCTGATGTCATTGGGTCGTCTGTGAGCTTCCAATCACTGCGTCCATAATGAATCTGCTAGATACGTCTAGAGAACAACTATATGATTTGCAGAATCTCCTAAAAATTCTTTGTGATCTGAAATTTTGATTTTAACTTACGTATCACCAGATCCTAATATTATTTTTGCAAACAAGCAGTTCTAATTCTTTTCAATGGACATCTGCCAAAGTGGCGCTCTAAGATTAGCTGCTCCAATAGTGTCATCTTAGTATTAGCAAAAATGGCTTGCATACTCTCCCTACCACATTAACGGTGCCACATCCTAAAATTAAAAACACCTTGACATGTCTGTCTAATTAACAACTACTTCACATTTATCTATTCTGCTAATACAGATGTTGGTTCAATTTGTTCAGTTAAAGTTAATTACTTAATTAAAGATGCAGTGTACATATTTTCTAAATAATGTTTATTTTTCCGGTTTAAAAATGGTTTAAATGGCTCTGAGCACTATGGGACTCAACTGCTGAGGTCATTAGTCCCCTAGAACTTAGAACTAGTTAAACCTAACTAACCTAAGGACATCACAAACATCCATGCCCGAGGCAGGATTCGAACCTGCGACCGTAGCGGTCTTGCGGTTCCAGACTGTTTATTTTTCCGGTAAATGTTATTTGGCTGTATATAAAATCGACAATGGCTGCTTTTAGATCCTGGATTGTTTGGTGAAAATCGCTTATTCCTAAAATACTTTGTTTGTGATTTGTAAATGTGCTTTATTTTACCTAGTTATTTTGATCAATGAAAATTATCCAACAAAAGATGAACATTACTTATTTTAGCTATTGCTGGAGCTAATTAAGATTAGGTTATGATGATGATGATGTTTGGTTTGTGGGGCATTCAACTGCGCAGTCATCAACGCCTGTACAAAGCCCATTTTTACACAGTACAATCTAGCCATTATCACGAATGATGATGGGGACGAAATGAGGAGGACAACAAAAACACCTAGTCCCCGGGCAGAGAAAATCATCCCCAACCCGGCCGGGAATCGAACCCGAGACCCCCTGATCCAGAGGCAGCAAGGCTAGCTACTAGACCACGAGCTCCAGACAAGATTAGGTTAGTTTATGCTTGATACAAGAGGATAAAACACTTGTAAAAATTTTCTCGAATAAATTAAAGGCAATAGCAATTTTGTTGACACTAGACCCACTCAAAAATTGCCAATCAGTCGTGAATTGATAGACAGTTTAGACAAGAAAAGAAGTTTTCGAAATGTGGTGCTACAGAAGAAATTTGAAGATTAGACGGGCAGATCACGTAACTAATGACGAGATACTGAATAGAACTGGGGAGACAAGAAATTTGTGACACAATTTGACTAAAAGATGGGATCGGTTGATGGGACACATTCTGAGACATCATGGGATCACCAGTTTCGTACTGTAGGGAAGGGTGGGAGGTAAAAATAGTAGAGGGAAAGCAAAAGATTAATACAGTAAGCAGATTCAGAAGGATGTGGGTTGCAATAGTTATTCGGAGGTCAAGAGGCTCGCACAGGATAGAGTAGCGTGGAGAGCTGCATCAAACCAGTCTTCGAACTGAAGGCCACGGCAGCAGCAACAAATTACTCTTAAAGCAAAATTTAGTCTTCATTGATCTTCGTTGCACCGTATCTTCTCATTAATTAGTGTTTAGTTAGATAGGCACACATCGGTTAATATGACTCCAGCTACAAATACACAAAAATACTCTTTATAACTATTAAGCAATAGTTTCGTAGTTTTCTCCGAAATAATACATTTTTACAACAAAAAAAAAATTGTGGCTCGACGGCTGCGAGGTTAAGTCCAGACCACATATCTGCAGCCAGTCATCTGCGATCTTTATCTGTCGCTTATCATTTGTTTCACCACTGGCGACCTTTGTTGATGTCAAAATGCCGATTTGCAGCGTGGTTCGAAGTTCACGTTAAATTGTAGACCCCCTACAAATTAGTTCGAAAGTCGGAGGAAACATAGTAAACCAACAGTCGAGTTTACGAGGTCTGTCCAAAAATTCCGGAACGTTGTCCCCAACATGTTTCTGCGTTACCTTTTACTTATCGTGCATGGTCTCCATCGAAATACTCTCCTCCACAACTGATACACCGCGCCCAAAGCCGTTTCCATTTCTGGAAGCAGTTTCGGTACGCTTCTCTCTGGATCGGGCGAAGCGTCGTCTGCTGATTTTCTTTTATCTCGTCTATCGTTGCAAATTTCATCTTTTCAACGGGGTTTTCAACTTTGAAAATAAAAAAAGTCCGCAAGGGCCACATCCGGAGAGTACGGAGGATGAGGCAACACAGTGATTTTGTTTTCTGTGCAGTAGTCACACACCAACAGGGATGAATGTGCGGATGCGTTATCATGATGCAGGGGCCACGAATTATCTCGCCATATTTCAGACCGTTTCCTTCTCCTGAAACGTTAATCTGCAATCTCTCGGACAGTCAGTCTTCGACTGGCACGCACAGTTTCGCTGACGTGTGTGACACGAGCGTCGTTGGTAGACGTCGAAGGGTCATCTTTTTAAGTTCCGCCAGGCCATTTTTAAACCGTGTGAACCGTTCGTAACCTCGAATAGAGCTTAAGCACTCATCGCCATAGACTTCCTACATCATTCGATGTGTCTCTGTAACGATTTTCTCGAGTTACACGCAAATTTTAATGCAGACGCGTTGCTCCTCTAACTCTGTCATCTCGAAATCCGCTAACTGTGCGACACAACGTTCCACTCAATACAGCACTGAACAATAACTAACAGACATATAACAATGAAACCTGCGGCAGTTACACAAAACACAGGTGTGTGTGCCCGGATGCCAACCGCATTTTGCTCCAACACACCATTGGCGCGAAATTACGAATGTTCCGGAATTTTTTGAACAGACCTCGTATGTCAGCGTTGACTTCTATGTAAGAAAGTAAAAAGTGTAGATATTGCCTAACTGAATGAAAGTATGCATGCTAAAAGTAACACGAAATTAAATATATGTATAAAAAATAATTACAACTATTTTCAAGGCACAGGAGACATAATTGTAATTAACTAGTGCATGACATCCTTTGCATAAAGTATTGAGTAGTAAAATTTACGATCGCTTGCTGGCAATGTAACTCCTCCCCCCCCCCCCCCCTTTTAGTGTTTTAGGGTTAAAAAAAAAATGTTCAAGGGACTATTGATATCTCCAGCTATAGCCCCTACTGCAGGCTGTTCCGGCCAACAGCAAAGTATAATGTAAAAATGCAAACTGACATGTTCTTAATAAAATCTCTACGTATGTCCACAGCTACTGTATGTACTTCGAAAGAACAAGCGAGTTCCTTGTGAGTGCGCCGTATTTATTTGCGTAATTTTTTTAAGCTAAGGGCTGTATTCTACCGCAGTGCTCTCAAACGAAACATTATTAATAACATCACTTCCTTTCCATGTTGCTGTCTGCGGCGTGTACAGTTGTTAGACATCATCCACAATAAATTACAGGTATTAAAGAAGGGCCAGATTAAAATAGTCTGTTACTTGGGGCAGTTGTAACTGAAAACAGTCGAATGGTTTCTCTTGCGCGCGACGCTGTTGCCGACCTGCGCCACACATGTGCATGCGAGCGAGCGCTGGAATCAGCTGGCTTTTAAAGCCGCCGTTTAAAGGGGCAAGTCGCCCGTTAAAGCAGATAGCAGGCCACAATAATACACGTGGCGAGCAGACGCCAACCGAAGCTCGCAGTACGCCGTTCAAACGTTTCTTTCCTAGAAACGAGTTATCAACTCGATACGGATTTTCAGTTAGAGTCGGAATTTTAGTTAGAGTCACGAAGCCTATTACCCGTGTCAGTATTTATTACTTTCCGCAATAAGTCTGCTCATTTTGTGACAGAGCTGAAACAATCGCTTCCGTCACTTCTAGTAACTACGTGTTCCATACATCACGCGACGTCAGTGAAACAACATAACCAGCCATGTTGGTTGATTTTTTCTTTTTTTATTTCTAATGCTGAGGGTGTAGAGACTATGACGTAAGCGTTTCATCGTAATATAAGTGTGTCATCGTAATATAAGTGTCGCGCGATTAATCTAAATGAAACATTAAGCTAAACGAAACTACGAAAGACGTCAGTGTGTATGTGTGAGCTGTTAAGCGCGTTATGTTTCTGTGCAGTGAGAATAAGCTTTTGTTTTATATTACATATACGGGCCTACTAAAGTTTTTGGGCTTTATTTTTCGGTTTATTTCCTGTTAAATTGCATAAAAAAATCTCCCACTTTTCCCCTATGACTTGAAGTATCATTTTTTTTATTAGACAGGAAAAGTTTTTACTACAGGATACTACACATATGCCGGATAATTTCTGCCTCTACAACATCGTTTTTCGCAGCTGCGGTAGCTGTAAACATTCATGAAATTGTGAGACGGAAACTCCTGATTATGAAATCCTTATTGCATATTGGGTAAAGTTACAGATGGAATAACATTCTCTTCAGACCAGGTTTGCATTAGAGAAAATGCAATAAAATTAATAATTAAATAGTGTAGAGGAAACAGCCACTTTGTTCACAATTAATATTTTATTTGATATTAAGGTCTTTTATACACCCATTTTTGATCTTAGTGGCCCTTTCCATGTCTCTCTTGTTTACTGCGCCTGACAGTTACGTCTTCCACAATCGTTAAATAATAATTTCGTGAGTTAATTTGAACAGGCAGCTGCAGATCACTTACTTTTTCTTTGGTGCTGCAACAGACTGCAAAAGCTGTTATCATTTTCTTTCGTAAACTCCATCCTAATGCAAATTTGAGCAATGACTGACAAAACAAATAACATTCTAATTTCACAAAATACTGTTATGATTGTTGGTAGAGAGGACCTGTTCTTAGTTTCTGAGAAATATCTCTTTTTTCCTTTATTTGACAATTCAGGTTCTCGTTGCAAGCTGACACTAAAGAACTTGCTGAATGCGTTGTACCAATTACTTTCCTTATTCGGCGCGCAGTCATACGACTTTACTCCGCATTATTCGGTCGTTTCGATCCTCAGTATAACGTTTTACGTATCCTTGACAATATCACATGAAAAAATTGGTCAGATAGTTACGAATGCAGTAGAGATATAGTCAAATAATCGTGGGTCCCAAATTCTGCGAAGGTTCAATCAATAAGGAATTTTGCTAGACAGATTTCTCCGTCTGCTGTTATGGATGTAAGTAAAATATTGTGTGGGCGTTTGTTGCGAGACTACAACAGTACCGTAAAGCATGAAATTTTGAATTCTCGAAGAATTTTATACGACACCGATAATGTATAATATCATATTTAATTATTATCCTCCCCAAAAGATATTTTTTGGGAAACAATACTCAAAAGAGGAAGTGGATAGCCAAATCATAAGATCGAACACTGAAGAAGTTTCTTTCTATACTACTTTTGCCGTGGCATAACTGAGTTGTTAATTACGCTAGTGTCAGGCATTTATCTTTGGTACCACTTGAAATCAAGCTTATCTCGTCTGCGACTGAATATAAATTCTTAGTCTTAAATGAATCAACAGCGAAGAAAACATTTGGAAATCACGACCTGTAAAACGTTTCAGCAATTTGCAATATAAATCATACGAAGTGTTAAAAATACTACTTCTTTTTAGTTACCATATCCAAAAAAAAAATTTACTGGCTTTTACTTTGGTTTCGTTTCGTTTTGGGGCACACTAAAGTTAGCGAGATGTATTACGTTCTCAATAATTTTTATCATTAAACAAAGTGTTTTGAATAAATAGCACTTCACTTGCAACGTATTACACAAGTTATAACGAGGTGTAGTTATATTGATGTTTAAAATCCAACGTTTCAACGATACATCCACAGCAAAACATGTAGCAAATGAAAGAAGAAACGTCACTTGACCATTTGATATCAAATCAAAAGTTTTTTACAAAAATTCTGTCTTAAATGATAGAAAGAAGCTCCCAAAACAAGCCTTTAATAATTAATAAGAGTGTACGCGAATTTTTTATTTCTCCAAACAATATACCAATCAGTAGGTTACGGTAAATGCTTTCCATGTAATACCGAAAGGGAAGTAGGTAACGGTTTCATCGTCCCAGTAAAACGGGATTTAATTACATGTAAAGGTAGTATTCCAGCACATTTATGCCTATAATGCACAATAATCCACATGGAAATCGGACTAGGCCACATCCGCTAGCAAACACTGAACAATTATGCGTCCATGAATTTCTTCAACGGTTGATGTTTGTATAAAACGTAGGATGAAAGTCTCCACAAGATATTGCCAACGAATAAACGGCTTAACAAGAAAACAGTTTTTATAAGGCATGAACTGATCATTATACTGATGAAGTGTATGTATGTTAGGAGGCATTCCATGATCCTGTCGTCTCGAGGCATGTTGACTTCCATTGTCACCATCACTAAATAATAATAATAACTGTTACCGCAGCTAAATTATGTGTATAACCAAACCAGTTTTTGTTGGTTGTGTTCCACAGCTTTGACAAACGCAACAAATGACATAGTGTAACATGTGAAGCTGCTGTATAATTTATTTTTAATTGTACAAATAATAACAGCAGTTTCACCTGTGACAGTGCGTCATTTCTATGTTAAATACGATCACAAAGTACGATTGAATGAGCAGTCTTACACTGAGTGAAAAGGTCATCATATTGAAGTCATTAGCATTAAAAGAAAACACGTTAGGCAGAAATGAAAATAGTATTGTTGCACTATCATCTCAGATCCTACGATTACCTCAATGTTTGTGACTCCATACTGATATGTTGCAAGCACTGTTATCCATATTCAGTGAATGGTTTCATAGCTGTTCCCGTATGTGTGTACTTTCGGCCACATATAAGTACTTTCTGTCAAACTGTAATTAAATAATGCTACGCGCGTGGAACCTACTTAGCGAACTAACTTACAACATTGGCTTGAATCTCAATAACACAATTTTGCTGAGAGTAGAATTTAAATAATGCATACATGTTTTCAACATACGTTTACTGCAGTTGCAGTCGTCACACGCAGTTACGTCAACTGCGTAGGTACCCGTTTTAAGCCAACAGTGGTATAAAAATTGGCTATTTTCGAGGTTCCAAGCGTTCCGCGTGCCGGAAAGCGTCTTATTCAATACAGTACAAAAATACGTACTGCACGTATTTATATTTCTTGTTGTATGTGATCAAAAGACACACTAACGATGGCTAAATGTGCAATGTGCTTCAATTCACGCCGGCAGCTGGGCAGCAGCGCTAGAGTGCGTGATCTGCCGGCTGTTCCCACCCCCACTCCTCGCGCCGAGACTGCGCACTAGTCAAGCGAGAGATTGAAACACGAATACAAATATTTACTCCGCATTTGTTTTAAAAGTTTAATACGATATAAAATTTAGTTTTGATTTTTAATGTCTCACAACGTATCGTATTTTTTAATCTACTGCCGCTTTCATCTTACAAAATTATTGTTGATGTATGCAGGCACTGACTTGACCCTCCAACTGCGCGGTTGACAGTAGGCCGGCGACGTCACTGTAGGCCGGGTGAGCCGCCGTTGCTGAAGTGGCAGGCCTTATTCCGTTTCATGTAGCAAGGTAAATATTTGTGTTTTTCCGAATTGGCAGTGGTTTTACGTTAGTGATTTACAGTTATAGTGAACCAACAAGCAATTTTATATCAGTGACGTGAGAGGAAGACTCTTCTGTTAGCGGTGTTCTTATTCCTAAGGTGAATGGTCAATCTGCCAAACATGATGAAGGGTTCGTAAAAATCATTGCATAAAATTTCCGCCATTTTGAAGAGTTGATCATACAAATAGTGCAAAAGATTATTTTCCTTGGAAAAAATAGTTTTCTTCAGCTTGGTGGCATATGCTGCCTCGAGAGAGGTGCCCGTGACTTACGCGTTAAAGAACTGCCTCGTCGGTCTCTGTACCGTGCGCATCTTTAGGAACGCGGTGGCATTTGTTGCACACAGATGGAAGCGATGTTCCTAAGTAGTTATCCTTTTAATTCAAGAGATGCTGAGATTTGTATGATGTGTAACTTGGTCTCCTCAGTCAGCTGTATTTGCTGTGCGACGGACTCATAACTGCCTACTAGCCTAGAAGTGCAGACTACTTCAAAGGGTATGCCTTGATAGTAGATGATGTTACTTGCTGTTCACTTGATTTTTAGCTTAATTATTGGATAACATATTATTAAAAAGATTTGTCCTTCGTGTATGTGTAAGGAACGTATGAACTAATGAAAGACTGTGTCTATTTACAGGGCGAGATAACAGACATGGGAAGTGAGCATTACTGCCTCAGGTGGAATAATCATCAGAGCAACTTACTCGGTGTATTCAGTCAGCTTCTTCAAGACGAGAGCCTTGTAGACGTTACCCTTGCCTGTGCTGAAGGACATTCAATACGTGCTCACAAAGTGGTCCTCTCAGCTTGTTCATCTTATTTTCAGACACTTTTTGTTGACCATCCAAGCCGGCACCCAATTGTTATCCTTAAGGACGTACGGTTTGCAGAATTAAGAACTCTAGTGGAATTCATGTACAAGGGTGAAGTGAACGTCGAGTACTGTCAGCTGTCAGCTCTACTGAAAACAGCGGAAAGTCTCAAAGTGAAAGGTCTCGCAGAGATGACAAACTTAAATTCGGGAAGAGATGAACATAGTGAAGTGCCTAACGCAAAGCATTCGAGCAACGCCAGTGGAGCTGACGTTCCTCCCTCTTCGGATTCTGCTGCCAAGAGGCTCAGTGATGGAGGTGCAAGAACGCCGCTTCCAGCCGAAAGTGTTTCCCCGCCTGTTCGTGTTGAGAGACAGCAGTTTGGTGATAAAGATAATTCCGGTTGTGATGAAAACGAAAGTTGTGACGAAGGAGCGAGGCGAGCAGATACACCTGAAGTTGATGACCTATCCATTCGTGGCAATTGTGCTGGGCCTAGTGATATGACAGTGGGTAGCAGTGCAGTGTCATCTCATCCACCTACAGCAGCCGCAGTTACTGCGACGTCTTCGACAGCTGTTTGCAGGCTACCATCTCCCCACAGTAGTGAACCAATCCCTGGGCCTTCATGTATGCTACCAGTTCAACAAGTACCCTTGGTAAGTAAGAGTAAACCAAACGCCTTACTCTTTTGTCAGCAGGACAAAAATACACAGTTCCTAGTTCATTTCGGTCCGTGTCTCATGTACAGGGGTAACTGTGGTGTCACAGTGGTGTTGCACTCTGGCAGTAGTGTGTTTATTGCTGTTACTTTACTTAAGAATGGATTATTTTCCTGGCAAAGGTTTCAGGCGCTGGGTGAAACTCATTATTGTGAAACTTTAAGCTGGTAGAGAAGGTATTGTATATGTCACACCCACAGTAGAATTACTTTGTTTCCATTAAAAAATTTTACTCTTCACTGCTCAGTGGCTGCATGGGTAAAGTTTTCACATAGTAATTTGCATGTAATTTCTCTCACTAAGACTATACATAATTAAAACATGCATGTTTATTTATCTGTTCATACAGAAGAAATGTAAAATGGTCAAAGATAATCTGTAAATTCAAATTACCTAGCAAACTCTAAATGCAGTTGGCTTTGAGAAGACATTTCTCTCGTAGAGCAGCTCACACAAGGAAAGCCCAAAAGCAGTGTGGTCTGTACACTGAGAAAACGTGTATTTGCATTTAAAATCACAAATGACATTTGGTATTTACAAGAGAATTTAAGCTAATTTTGAGGGCTATATATGACTGCAAGTTTTTAACGCTGCTGATAATGATTTAATTACCTGTGCATAATTATTGACGAACAGACATATTACAGTACTGAAAGCTGTTTGTAATTTTTGTGTGACTTACCAGCTTATATGCATTCTGTTTTGTCACAGAGGCTTTTGCCAGAAGGAAAAGAAATAGGTTTGTGCATACATGAGTTCATATTCTTCAAGATGAAATGGTGTATATGAAAACTGGCATTCCTGTGTGAATGACATTTCAATAGGAAATGTTTCCAGGGTGCTGTATTGTAGTGTTGCTGACAAATTGTATAGTTAAACACTTGCAGTCTTTTTAAAGGAGTATTTCCTGTTGTAACTAGGACTCTGAGGCTTTTTGTGTTGAGTGGGAGAATAATTTCTCAGTGAAAACCATTATATTTATGGGCTGTACTTATAGTAAATACTAAAAATGGATTGATAATCTAACATACTATATAAGAAAATATATAATATAAAATAACTAAGTAAGTGGAAGAAATTATATGAAACATGTTCAGGCATTAGTCACTGTCCAGTTCACAATTGAAATTTATAGTGGCTTTTGTATGATGATACTGTGTTTTATAATGTTTCAAGAATGGTCACTGTAATAATAGAATAAATAGTTCGTTTGCTCCTCAGCATAAAGTAATGTTGACCTAACTTTTAATGATACTGTACCCAGCAAACTTTAAATTCTTCCCTTTTTTCCTCTCATCTCTCTTCTTTAGTTACTTCTCTTCCACCAAATAATTTATTCTACTGTTGCTTCTATTAAATATCAACTGTTACCATACAGTTTTAATCTGCTGTTCACTAACTTTTATGATATGATGTTTTTTTTTTCTCTCTCTCTATATATATATATCACAGTCTTTAAAGAAGGAAGTAGATTGGGATCGAAGTGTTGCTGATGATAAGAGTACCACAGGAGAAAGTTCCTCTGACTATAGACATCCGCAAGATTTGGTGAGTACAAAACTAAAATTTGTTTCCTAATTTTTCAAACTTAAGTATGCTTCTTTATATCTTCCCTTTAGTAATGTAAAATATATACATCGCAGTACTGAAGGATTTGTTACAATGAAACTGAGGTTGGAAAATAAGGCTTAAAATGTACATGATGTAAATGTTAAATCTTACACTGAAATTGTATTTGGGACTTTGTTATTGACAGAATTAATACTGTCAATAAATGATAGTTCCTTTTCCTGTTTTCACTTTAATTCGGTATTTATCTTCCTAATTTTGAATGTATTTTCAAGACAAATTTGTTTGGTCACTACAATATTTTGAAATATCTACATCGTGAAATGTACTCCATAGGAACTTGAAAATCTTGGGATCAATGTACTTGAATTAGTTCTGACTTTTTGTTGCAAAACATTTCTCCACAAAAACAAAATAACTTCTTAAAATGCACCTCAGAGATCCACATAATTTCATGAATTGGTGTGAGTGGGATGGTGACATCTGTCTTTTCATCCATTGTTTTCCAAATTCTCTTTCATTTGTGGATCTTGTTGTAATTCATCTCTGTTCAGACCATCTTGGTTTAGATCTGCTATTAAGTCTTTTCTTCTTTTTTTCCTCCCAAGACTGGATGATTATTTAATGAGGTAATTAGCTTAGGTTTCTTACAACACTCTGTAAAATTACCATATTAACTTCATCAGGAAGCAAGGCAAAGTGTGTTTCTGTTATAATATGGAATAAAATTCATGTTATGGACTTAATTTCTGCATGTGCAGAAAGACAAGACTACCTGATCAAACAAAAATGTTGGTAGGTGTTTGAAATATGATCAAAATGAGCTTTTTAATTTCTCAGATGCTGTTTCTGTCCCACCACGTCTTTGGTTTGGACTTCTTTTTGCCTGACTATATTTCACATTTAGCTACATACAGAATTTGTAGACTAACTGGAAGGTTAAATTCACACCATGTAGCCATGTAATACGGTTGTCTTATCACACCATCACTGTCATCTTTAGCTTTTGATTTTGAGTTCCAGAGATGGCATAAACATATTGTTACCCTGGCATTTGTTCCATATTTTCTTTTAATGAAAGAGGTTTTACATTATTAACTAATTTTCTAATGATGTAACTTTATAATCAGAGCTGGTAATAGGATGCTGTGTCCTGTATAAAAACAAAGAATAGATAACTAAGCACGAATATATTTATTTATTTATGTCCAGTGCCATCAGGGAATCAACTCTGCTTTTATTGGTGATGTCTTAAGTTCATGGGTGTAAAAGTGATGTATTAACATCCTTGCTTGTAAAGTTGTTGTAAGAAGGGATACACTAATAATCCAAAACTTATGCTGAAAAAAATGAAATATTTGTGGTATATACACTACAGAAAAGAATGAATTTGTGTACTTACTAATATACGTCACCAAATTCTCACATCTAAGTCATCTGAAATGAAAGACAGCATTTTAACATTACAGTACACCAATAGTTATGAATAATTGATAGTGGTCACATTTCTTTTGATAATAATTTTGTTTGTTGTGTTCCCTACACTTACTTCAGTTTTATGTCATTGAGAAGGAAATTGTTACTCACTTTTACTTTTTTAAAGTGACTCTTCTCTTCCCATCCACAAGGTCAGGATGTTGGAATGTTGACTTATTTCTGTTTTGTGCTGAACAATTCTAAATGTTAAGCTGCTGCCATGCTTTTTATATGTGTGGCATCAAGCACTGGACAGTCCAGGATAGAGTAACGACAGTGTGGATAGGATAGACTGCTACTCATAAGATAAAGGAAGGTTCGAGTCGCCGACAGGCGCAATGAAAAAGAAGCTAGAAATATTTCTTATTTGGGCGAAGTCCTTCTTCAGAAGTAGAAGACACACATGTTCACACAACAATAATTCTCACACACACACACACACACACGGCCCCTGTCACTGGGTGTTAAGACCTCTACAGTCGGGCCTTACCACCCAGCGACAGTGGCCATCTGCATGTGTGTTTTCTACCTCCAAAGAAAAACTTTGTCAGAAATCCGAAGTATGTGAAGCAGTCTTTCATTGTGCTTGTCTGTGACTCAGTGCTGCCTCTGTGTTGTGAATAGTAATCTATATATTTAATATTGTTGTTTTTATGCGACTATTTCAGCCAGCACATTGTTGCTTCATTGGTCACAGGTTCTCAAGATATTTGTAGTACAGTAATGTTTACCTCATTATTCATATATTCAAATGTAATTGCATTTTTCATTTATCAGAATGACACTTTTCTTCATTTAAAACGAATTACATGCCTTCATTGTAAATTATGTTGAATCATGTTCTTTTACAATCTATTCGGACATATGTTCCATGAAGGATATCCGGTTAACTGGTAATATGGAACATTTCAGTCTACAGGGAAAAGTAACACATATTACTCGAATCTAGGGTTTATGGACCTACTTTTACCATTTAGGAAGAATTTGGGGTCTTCTTCTCTGTGTGGTGATCAGATATCCATTTAGTAATGGACTATGATGAAATTTTAATTTTTCCATCAGCCATTTTTGCACACAGATTTCAGATGACACCTTTTTTCTGCAGCAGTTTGTGCCAGTTTTCATAACCTCTGTCACTGCAAATTGACAAAAGCTTATTTTTACAAGGGGGTGAGAGTGGTGAGTTGTAGATATCATTCTGGTGTACATTAAAATTAAATTTTTTACTGTATTAGCAGACAATGTCAGTGTTAAAAATAGTAATCTGGACTTGCGTGATCATTTCAATGAGACTGTTGCTATGGCTGAAAGTGAATGAAATGTGTTGTAGTTACCAGGTTTTATTATCAGAATATTCTCAAGGACAATTTTCCAGTTAATGTTGATGAAATGAAATGTCCATCAAATGAATTAAGGGAGAAGGGCATACCATGTTATATTTTTCCTTCATTGCTTTGTAATTTGGATAGAGGTTATTTCTCAAATAATTTGTGTACTCTGAAATATTCCACCAGAGAACAGAATTAGCCAGTTACTTTGTGTCAGAAAACTGCAAGCAACATTTTTAATGAAACCTATCCAAACTTTGAAAAACATTGGGACAGTTATGTAAATTTTCTGTTGTTGAAGATCAGGTGCATTTCCTTCTGCCTTTAAAGAGAGGTTCCATATGATCATAAATAAGTGACAACATATTTCGTAATAACCGGAGAAAAGGAAATGAGCAAATGGTTTCAAATTAACAAAGTTATTCTGGGTGGATCGTGCTTTCTGATTCTATAGCATCATATGAAAGAGTATTGTGTTATAATGCTGCTGTAACTTCTAAAGTGAAAAATAAATAAATAATACTGGTTCTGTATTTAAAATGTCTTATGTTTAAAAGGTTGTACTAGATAACCTGAGTCATAAAAGTTGTTATGATTGCTGGCTCAAGAATTTCGTAACTACTGGGGTAGGATAACAAGTTAAGTTATATTTGTGGATGTTAAGAGAGAACTGAAGATGTATTCTTAGTACTTCATACTTCATCTTCCTGTAGTTTATGATTTTTCTGTTGCTATTTGCTTCCTAGTATGTGTTTATTTGGCTGTAGTTTTTTTGTATTTGTTTTGATAAAGTTATCTAGTTGTCAAGAAGTTGACCTTCAGTTTTGGCTGTCATTGTTTTTTTCCATAGTGTTTTGTTGATATAAATTTTATATGGACATTTTTAATTAAATGTACTGAATTTCCTGCATCATTTGACTACCCCAGAAACTTCGCTGCCAAACAAAATGAGCGTCAACTTCTTGTGCTCTGTTAATTTTGAATATTAATATTTGAGAATTAGCAGTCAATGAAAATTTAGCAGTAAAACAATCCAAGCAAAAAGAAGTTGATGTTCTTTTGTTTTGTTGCAGGAGTCTATGGGGGCATCTGACCCCCCTGAGAGTCACTCCCCAAGATTGTTCTCATGTATGTACTGTGGGGCATCATTTCCATACCAGAGTAAGCTCACACGTCATATATTGTCACATAGTTTGGAAACACTCAAATATCGTGAACAGATACATTTGCATCAGCAGCATTCACTTGTAACCATGGCAGCGGCAGGTATGGTGGAACCTCTAAACCTTATGGAAAGCCACTTCGGAGGCCGTCCTCCACCTCACGAGAAATTGGAACCAACTTATTCCCAAGAGAATTCAGCCATGGAGCTGGATTTTTCTGCAACTGGTTTAGGTGAAGTTGGAACTTCTTCAAATGTTGTTCTTTGTAAATTTTGTGGCAAGTCATTCCCAGACGTCAGTTCTCTTATAACTCATTTGCCTGTGCATACTGGTGATCGTCCATTTAAGTGTGAGTTTTGTGGCAAAGCTTTCAAGCTACGTCACCACATGAAGGATCACTGCCGTGTCCATACTGGTGAACGTCCATTCCGTTGTTCTCTATGTGGCAAGACGTTTTCAAGATCTACTATTCTGAAAGCTCATGAAAAGACTCACTATCCAAAATATGTGAGGAAGTTCCTTTCGCCCAGCCCAGTTGATACAGAAGAGGAATCTCCGCAGCAATAATGAATAGGCTATTTAATAATTCCAAAGTGCCCCTTGTGCTGTTCCGTGTAGTTTAACCTTGATACAGGGAAATGTGTTATTTACACAACATAGCATTAGATAATTGGTTATTTTGATAGAATTTTAAAAGGCATATAATAAAGATGATATATATATCTATATATACACACATGTGTAAATACATATGGTTAAATATCCACGGAATTGTACAGGCTCCTCCTGAGGCAAGCTCTTGAAGGATAAAAGCCATAAATAGTGTTTGATGAAAACACTCTAAAACTTGTTCATCAAGAGTGCTTTAAAACAAAATAGCTGTTGTAAGTAAACATGTTTTTGCTGCCCAGTTGGTGCTTGTGGTTAACAGATCATTTTTCTAGAAAAGCAGTCTGTTTCCTCAGCTGAACTATGAGTTATAAAAATGAAATTAAGGCATTTTGTTGTAATTACTGATTAATATTGTTAGTTACATTGCATAGCAAAATGAAAATTTATTGTAACTAAGAAAATTGTTTATTTTATTGCTTACATGTTACATAAGAACACTTGCCAGAAAATTGTAATAGATGAGTGTTTTAGAAATTACATGTGTATCTTGGTCAAAATATGCAGATTATTAAAAATGATGTAGGCAGGTGTAATGATAGGAATTTCAGTATTGTGGCCCAGATAGTTGTCATGCAAAATTTCACTATAGGTTGCTTGATCACCACCACCTTATGTGACAGTAACTGCATATTTAGTATTCACAATGTGAATTAAGAAAATAAAGTGCTTTATGTGATGATATATGTATATACAAATGTTATATATATATGAAAAAATAATTTCCAAAGCATTGTGCTTTATAATTGTTAAGACCTCATTTGTTATAAACTGTAAAAAATTGATGGTCTTGAGCAACCAAACATTAAATGTTGCATAGTGATCACTTTTAGAAAGTAGGCAGCTGTATTTACTCATTTTCAGAAGAGGGTATTTTTTTTAACTAAATAACTAATGACTATATATATGTATACTGTTTTTTCAACAGTAGGAAAATGCTAATTTTTATACTCTTAAATAGCAATCTCATGTTTTAATGTAAGAGCAGATATTTAATGCTGACAATTGTCAGGTTTCTTTTTATTGTTTGATAAAATGAGCTAAGAAATACAATACTATTTTTCCTACAAGGGATATTTTCTCTTGATTAAAGGCAACTACAAAGAGCTGTGATAGAATGTTATTGTTAAAGTTAATAGATGTTATAATTTCAATGAAGAGTGATAGTCTGCAAAAAGTAGCCTGTCTTTGGTATTAATAATGAGTTCGAAGCTTTAATATGCATTATTAAAGTTTAGTGATCAGAATCTAGATCTCATTCTACCCTTTAGCGCATGCCATTCCTGTATCGGTGGTAGAAGTGCCTTTACACATTTTGTTATGATATGGGGAGTTTTTTCTTTTTGTTTATTAGTTCCTCTGTCATTGTGTTTCTCCTGGTAGCTGTTTGTAAAGAAATTAGTCTATGGTGTACAGGGGGTGTGCTTGTTTCAACCAAGATTGGCTGTAAAGATATCAGGTTGTAGAAATTGAGTATGTAAAGACTTAGTTCAATTGGTCTTTCTACATTTCTAATAAGCTTTGTTTAACACTCTGAAATCAATGATTTGTGATCCAACAATGGGCTCAGTGGATTCATTTGTGTGTGTGTGTGTGTGTGTGTGTGTGTGTGTGTGTGTGTGTGTGTGTGCGTGTGTGCGTGTGCGCGCGCGGTAGTTTCACTCCCTCCTGTGCATATTGTATAATGCAGTGTAATTAATGAACCTATAGTGATAGGGAAGAGCTGTATAGAGAAACCCCCTTCATTTGAATGGTGTTTTTCTGGTAGATTATTGTTAAGCAGATAAATTGTATGGATTTTGTCTGCACTGTTTCTATACTCAACTTAATGGGAAAAATAATTTTCTAAATTCTACATGATATAATAGGCAATTTGGTTCAAGACAACTTGATTTTTTTTTTTTTTTTTTATTTTCTTATATACCTACATATTGTTAGGAAACACGTGCTCCGGATATTATTATTGCATATGTGTCTCAATTTATATTAATACCTGGGAGGCATGATTCCTATTTGGTTTAAAAATTTATAGCACTACAAAAGTTGAAATGAAAGATGAAATTATACAAAAGCTATATTTTTAAAATCTGACAAATGAAAATGAGAGATATTTCTGGTACCACTGGATGGTATTAAAATATCTGATAGCTGTTTTTATCTTATGCCTCCAACCTTCTGAGCAACCATGTTGCAATATCAGGCATAATTATATAACAGTCTTGTAAATGAGTAAATACAGTGCACCATATATATATGTGTGTGTGTATATATATATATACACACACATTTACACACACAAACACTCATGTAGATAAAATATAAATATCAAACAGAACTGATCTTCCATATACATATAATGGTAAATATTGCATTTTCATAAACCACTGAGGAATATGAGAACTATTCAGACAAACAGAAGCATTCCACTTCTGCTAAAGACATTTTTATAAAGTGAAATGAACAAAAATTTATAGAAGTGAGAAGTAATTCCATTGTGATAGTTATCTAAAGCTGTCATCCTGTTATGTATATTTTGCATTGTAGAGATTATTTCACAGTATTATTAACTATTGTTGTTAGTGGAGTGAAAAAGTGAAACAACTGCAATTGGAAAGTTTACATTACTGTCACTGCAGTTGAATGTGATACTACTATATTAATTAAGGTACTGTTAGTTCACTATTGCAGAATGTAGATTTAGCTAGCCTTGCTTTATTTGATTTTAAAGTGGGGATGTATGTGATGGTTTACTGGTGATGGCCATCAGTGTCACAGACAGCTAGTTTCATAACTGTTTGTGACTAGTCAACTTACAGAAAAAGTTCCTGAGATTTGTTGTAGCAGATATTGTGGTGCTTGTCTAGATTGCACTGTGAAAGTGATGAGTATTGTAGGTTTGATTTACTTATGTAAGATAGGCTTTCATTACCTACTTCATCTCCCTCCTGCTGTCTCTTTTTAGCATGTTCTCATGGTTGGTTGTTGTGACTTAATTCACCAGTTCATATCTAAAACAACACTCAAGATTTGTGTACATCAAGATTACATGTTTATGTGTTTGTGCATGCATAAACAAAAAAGATTGTTGTTGGGCAAGTATTTGCAACATGCTTCACTCTGTGTACAGGATTACACACACTTATTATCTATGGCATTTTCTATTTGTTTTTGAAATTTTAATTCAAAATTTAATTTTGAGCTACATTCTGAAGAAGACTCTTCTACTATTCATTTACTGTCTACATGTAATAACAGCAATGATCAAAGTGGTACCAACTGTGCTGTTTCCATTCTTCTCACTATCCTACAAGCATTGGAAGCTTGTTCTCAACTTTTGCACATATGGATTTCGATAATTTACATGGGTAACAGTTCTATGAAAACTGCTGTAGAGGGTGCATCTCATTCATATTTTTAAGAAATGTGGCTATTGCTTATTGAGATTGTTGGTTAAATTTTCCCTGAACGTATAAAGCTGTGCATGACTGGGTAATATTCCCAGTGTGAAACACAATTATCAAAGCTTCACCCAGTTACTATTTAAAGAAAATGTGCACATTGCAGTCAGTAATCTGTATCTCATTTTAGGATGTTGTAGACACTTTTTTTGATTAATAAATAACTGAAAGCATACTTGAAACCAAATTGTAAACTAAATTGTGGAATTATTCAAAACATTTGATTTCTGCTAGAAAATAATATTTCTTATTCAGGATCCACTGTATTCTGTACATGCTAAGGTTCCATTGTGAGCACCATGTTTCTCCCATGTATGGGAATAAGTGACTGAAAGTATTGGAACACTTTCATGTGATTCTTAGGAGTTTAGTTGCAAGTCCCATTAATTCATCTTCTCTCTCTCTCAGTTATGCACAAGTGAAAGCTCTGTTGCAAATTTACTGTGAAAGTGTATGTTTAGGGGTCGTAATTGTGCTACATGCGAAGATTACACATCACACTATATTAAGAATATAACCCATTAAATAATGTGATCAGTGATTAATTTATATATATTACAAAAATGGTGATGAAGCTGCTGCTTCTTTTTTAGGTGGAGAGATTGACACTGATTACAGTAAACTGTGATTTGACTGTGAAAGTCTAGGCAGAATAGTTTTTAAGATTTGATGCTTTGAGAAGTCACATATCAGATAACATCACATTCAAGTATACCTGGACATGAGCTTATACTCTTTTACTCTTATCATGTGGTCTTTACAGACCTATTGTATTCTTACTTCCAATTTCGTCCCATCCATATTCTTTTTGATTATTGCAAGGCTATATATTTTTAGTTGCTATGTTATATATATACATAACTACACATTTATACAAGGCAGTTGTTAATGTACAGTGTTGAAAGTAAATCCAAGCCAGGAGTGAAATTCTTATATGCCATTGCTTTACTTCGATTTGAGTGGCTTTATGAGCATTTTTAAGAGATGTAAAGAAGTATCAAACTGATTTATGGTTTTCTTATATACATATAATTAATGTTTGTCACACAAAATTGCAATCTCCTGGAGTAGTTGTTGTAAGGACTGGCAGACTAGTATACATTTGTGTGTTGCATTTTGATGATGAAATTTTGTGATATGTTTGTATTGTTGGTATGTTTTAAATGTATAAATAACTAATGACAATTCTGTTCAGTTAAAGACAGTTTTAAACTAAATTATGCTTTTGCTTGAGGGTCCACATTGGGTTCTTGTGCTTCAACATTTTGTGATAGTACTTATACTGTTATGTATAGTGTTCCTATTTTTCCCACAGTGGAAGAGTTCTGTGAAGTACAAATTGATAACTGTTTTCGAGAAGTAAATGTATTAGTTTTATTCTTCATATTTCTTTTGCTTCAGCACTGTGCTTTAGTATTTATAAGGTGATAAGCTTACTTTCTTTTTTAATCTAATGTAAATCTTCTTTACATGGGAAGTTTAAGTTTGCATGCTTTCATGCTTTTCAGTTTTTGTCTAAAATTTGTTTCATATTTGAACACAGTTGCATTCCTATGTTAACTTTCACAATTGCACATTTTGTTGAACTATTGTGTTTGTTAATATGCTCCAATTATTGGTTGCATATCTGCACCTGCTAACAGTTTGACAAAGAAAGAGATGGTTTCAGTTTTATATGTATCATTTCACTGTTTGGTGACCTGGAGTTAAAATATGAATAATAAATGGTTGTGATAACTGAGAATTAGTGCATGGATGTCTCTTTTTCCTTGTTTCTCATTTATTTGAACTATGGTGGTACCTATTATTAAAAGCAGCACTGTATATTTAATGCGGCTAACATACTTAGCCTCACCTTTATAGCAAAAGTGATTGCATATGAAGGCTGTGGGCCCATGCTTTGATGGCCACATCGACCTCTGGTTTCATGTTGACTACAACTGAAAGAATACTAATCTAATTCATATGTCAGGGTAAGAATCAGTTTTGACAGACATAACTTTACCCTCATTTCTGAATGGCTATGATGCTCCTTATATTTTTCTACTGCTAAAGCCATAGTTATTAGTCAGGCTCTGTCCCAAATAACTAAATAATGAGATAGCTTTCAGAGTTGGCATTTGTACTGTCACCACAATGGCCTTACATATATATTGTTTAAACTGGCAGTTATCTGCACAAACCTGTTGGAAGTGAGTGAAGCTGTATGTACTATTTTGTTCCGAATGTACTTGCTTGCAATTGTGGATGTAGGCAAGAAAATCATAGCCATTAATATAGTTGGTTCACTTTTGCCACACTGCAAGCATAACATACATATTTCTTAGACAATTAACATTTAGTACACTGTCAAGTTTCCTGATATTTCCCAAAGATACCCAGCAAAATAATTCACTTGAGTTCCCACAAAAGTGACTGAAGAACAACTGCAGTTACAGTGAAGCTTTGTTACATTTGTGAATTGCATTTTCTGTTGACTCGGTGATAAAATACAATTGCAGTATTTGTCAAAGCATCTGGAAGTTAATAACAGTGATATCAGCGCACCTCTTCCAAACATCCATTAAACAAATTAAGTTAGGAGTCATTCACACAGTGGAAGTCCAAAAATAGGATTAATAACTGTTGGCTGTGTGTAAACAAAAAACCCCAGAGAAATATTTTTTTCATTCAGTTTTTCGGTGTTTCACAGAAGATAAACGGTAAAAATGTAGATCTCTTATGATGTTTGGTAGTAAATGGGATTAAGTGGATACTCTTCAAAGCAAAAATTAATTTAACCAGGAATTTTTTCGATGTTGTGTGCCCTACCTTGCCCCACAAAAAGGAAATCAATATTCATATCTTGTGCAGTGCATTGTTCATCAGTTTGTTTATACCAGTTCCTTATGTCACACCATTTATATTCATCCATTTGTAGCTCTGTAGCATGTGAAGAATCAACAGTATATGGATGACAAATGAGAACAGCAGTAACAAAGTTAAACTTTCAGTGGTGCCTTGTGATCAGTTTGGAATATTGCATTCTTGTAAAATGTCATGAGCAGTGTTCACTATTTGGTCTTGTACAGGCTCTTCAAATTGAAAAAAAATTATTAAATCCATATTCAGTGGTAGGCCACTGTCACAGTGCTGTGGAAGGTAAAGCAAAATTTCCACACTAGTCTATTAGGCGAGAATCAAAGTGTTAAGTAAATTTCTTTCATGAGATGTCAATTAATTTTGCAACAATTTCCCTTTCCCCCTCCCTCTCCCTCCCTCCTTTTACCTCTCTCTTTACTTCACTTCAGGTATGGGAATGCAGAAAGAAAATTCTATTTGCTTGAAACAGACAGATACAAGCTAGTGTACAATAACAAGCCCTATCAGTTATCTTAAGTACTCCAAATAACTGCTGAGCTAATATACCAAAGTGATCAGTCAATAAATTTCTGGCTGTATGTTTCTGCTTAGTTGTATATTCCTATTTATTGCTTATGAAAAGTTGACAAAACCACTGATTTCTTGAGATTTAACATGCACTTTAAGATTCATGGACAAATGAATAAATTTCCAATAATTTACAATATAAGTAATAAACAGAAAAAGGGAAAAATGTACACTGACAATATGAGTTCTAATTTAAAGCAACAAAAATGTGTTATGAGATCAGATACATAGGGTGCATCATGATTATTATGCTGCTAACCGTTTTATCCAGTTGTCAGCTATACTTGTCATGCTTCTTGTGAACGGGAATCCTAAGAAATTTAATAAACTTCTTAATATAATACAACTGTCTTTAGAGCTCTGTTTCTGCAATAACTACCCAAGGAGGAAACTATTGTTGGAGGAATTAATATTTTAAGCAGTCATTTAAGAACACTTCTAAATTAGCACATTTATCATCAGACTTTCATCTGTTGTTGACATTCTGATACCACAGAAAACAAGTATCTGTTTTGCAAACATTAGAGAACTGTCTCTGGCTCCAAAGTGGAATTGTTTATCCACATGTAACAGCATACAGCTCCCCACTACTATCTCACAATTCACATCATTTAAACAGTCTTTTTTTTCATTTGGACATTGCTATTTTCAGCCAGCAGTTGTAATCGGCATGAATTTGAATTGTTTTCCTGACATGTAAATACTTTTTTATCTTCATTAACTCCATAATTAATATGAATCTTTTATTCAGTTGTGTAATTGTAGTAGGGCGACGTGTTTACTCACCTGCTTTCCCTTTCCAAAGAAAGGAAATTGATTGCTACTTTAGTCTGAAGACCATATGTAAATTTTTTAGTTTTTCAATGTTTGAGTTACAAGACCACAAACTTGTAATCTCCATCCTCATTACAATGATTATTAAATTCACACAAACTCTTAAGTGATATATGTTTTTAACTTTCACTCTCCAAATAAAGCACAATGGAAGACCAATCATGACTGAGATGTAAATGTAGTTTAAATGCCAGAAATAAAATAACACTTTGTATGCATGACAAGGGAAATGTTTGAATGGGTGTTCTGGCACTCCAAACTGCTTATTAATTCCACAGATTTTGTATACTTCAAATGTATTTGAGCAGTGGAAACTCCAGGTTAGAACATCAAAAATTTAAGGAAAAGAGATTACTACCTATCATAAATGTGACACATTAAGTGGCAGACAGGTGCAACTAAGATACTCTTACGTATTAGCTTTCAGCTACAATCATAGTAGGAAAGTGTAAGTGTCTTTTAGTTGTGCCTGTCTGCAACTTAATGTATCATCTTTACGATAAATGCAAGCTATCTTTTTGTTACATTGTTCAAATGTATGTGAGCTATCTAAGCATCTATTTATTTTCCATCCACTTATTTGCGTGTCATATTCAGAAACTTTGCACTTGAAAGGTCAAGGAAATGGTGACTCTCACTTTTATATTCCTTTTGTGTGTCAAACTGCAAGCAGGTAGCTTTAATGCTCATTTCTTGATTCTGAATTTCTCTTGCCAAGCTTTATGGATTTTGTAAATCTGGAGAGTTCTGTGAAAGTTGTGTTAAATGAAATAAATATTGAAATTTTTTTAAATAAGTCACACTATTTAATGCACTCTCACTAATTGATTTTCAACAAATATTACGTTGTTTGAAGTGTCACGATGGAACAGGAAAAAGCATGCTGCCTTAATATGCTGTAAATGTGTAAATATGACCTGTTAATTTGTTGAAATGTGCAGTAGATAGTTTTCCTTTGTCCAGTCTTTGTCATCTCAGATGGTAGACATCTTGTAGTTAATGTATTGTCGCACAATGCATGGACAATCATGCAATGCAACAGTATCTTTCTCCTGTGACACAGATGCAATTGTAGAAATCAAGCATTTTTCAGTTTTATGTAGCTCTAGCTTTGAATGTCTTATGTTACTACAAAATGCATGGACGACTGTATGATTATTTCTATCAGTTCCTTAGTTAAACATGTACCTTACAACTCCCCATAGTCAATATTTTCCCAAATGGTACTTCTAAGTGATTTTTTAAAATTATTTCTTAAATCACATAACCTTATTCTCATATGTGACCATTCACAAAGACTGTAGAAGTTTTTTTTGTAGTGAATTTCACGTGAAACGGATGGTGATTGTAATAATGGTGAAAATCAGTTGTTTCGAAGAACTATGCATTTTTAAGTATGATAATGAAGATCAGCAAACTTGATTGAACTGTTTTTAAGTGACTGTAAATAACCCATGACTCTTTAAGAAGTTATTTTTTGTCATCTTTCTGCATTCTTCAAACAGTATTGTCACATGTTAGCTGCAGATACTTCTTAGTATGTGCTGAAGGCTGTGGTTTGCCTTTAACGAGGAGTTTTCCTTAATTGAAGTGATATTTTTCTATGAATGAGGACAACTGTTTGTTCGAAAGTATTGTTGCCAATGTGTTACATGGAATGTCAGCAAGAAACTGTAACAGTACCTGTGATAGTGTTTTTATCAGATATAGTCAAAGGATAATGGGTGTAGTTTATTTTAAACACTGTTGTAACAAACTAGGTGATAGGTGGCAATTTTATGCAAGTAGATAAAAGGAACGCATTAAAAAATTTTCATAGTACGTATTGTTTTTGCTACACCAGACATTCTGAAACTCTGAGAGAGAAAAATATTGAACTCTCAGAAATACAGAGAAAAAACAATTGTTGTCTCCTGTTCTTGTAAATGGTAAATTCTTTTGCTTTTATGAGGAACTAATTTGGTCAAATTTATTTTTAAATTGGGCAAACTGGAATGTTTTTCTAAAGCTGTATAAATATTTATAGTTTTGTTTAACTGACTTACAAATCATACTGAAGGTGGCAGCACATTTTAAACAAATATTAAATATGGTTGAAACACCATAATTTTTGTGCAAATTAAGGATCAGATGCAGCATGGAGAATTCTGGACAGATAAACTTGACCCATCTCCTTTCTGCTCCAACCTTTTTCCTGAAGATGAAAGTGACAGATTTGATATTAACAGCCCCAAGGAGCCACTTAGCTTGAAAACTGACAAATGAGATTAATGTTTGGCCCAGAGTCTGAGATGAAAATTAAATATAAAATTAAAATTGTACAGTTCAAAAAATGTGTGCAGCACAAAGGACAACATTAGAATTACTATGCAGCAATTGTAGTTTGCTATCTGGAGGCTGCTGAGAAGCTGTAAAATCTGATGAAGGATAGGCATAGTAGTCAGAAAACAGCTTAAATATATATTTGATGGCAGTGCCAAATATGACTTTGAATAGAAAAAAATGTTTTCAAAGATATGGTATTCTAACCATCTCTATCCGAAAATTATAGTGATGTATAACAATAATGGATATTCCTGGATGGAGAAATATATAAAATGAGGGAAACGGAACCAATCACCTGTAGTGGATTGATGTGTAGAGAACAGAAACACATACCAGAAAACAGCAGCCCCACCTTAGCTATTGAAGACTAGCTTTTTTTCTAGTAGTAGCATACAAATTCACACACACAGGCACCAAAGCACACTCTGTGTGTTTGGGTGTCTGTGTGGTTGTGTGTATTATTTCTAGAAAAAGTGCTAGTGCTCGAAAGTAAATATGAGTGTTGTTTTCTGTTTTTGTGTTCCATGCATCGATCTGCTGTAGGTGAGTGCTTGCCCTTTCTTTATTTTTCGTGTTGAAAATTAAAGCAGCATTTTTGGGACAAGAAGAATCTTTGTAATTTAGAAGCAGCTACAACAAAAGTACACCAAGTTGGAGGAGGGACATTCCCTTTAAATCCTTTCTTCTCTTGTGAGGTTTTATGTTATGTACTCTAAATAGTCCCCATCTTAATCATCTTATCATTTTCCTCGGATAAGTTATATTTGGCATTAAAAGCTACAGATCCTAGATTTATCTGTAATTTTATCTTTGGTCGCTACTCATTTACAGTTATTTTATTTTTTTGTTGTTATCATGATTCATTCTTTCTATTTTTGTTCCTAACTATACTAACTTCTCTTTATCCAGTTATTATCTATATCCATATTTCTCCTCAGCGTATCTTAGCAGCATTGCTTTTATTTATTTATTTATTGTTTTTTTTTAATAAAGATATTTCAGCACATTATTCTTCATTTGGTGCCTTACCATTTCATAGGCATTCATTGCCTGTGTGTACATTTGTATACTATTTCCATGGCACAGTTTTCTCAGTTATCTATGTCATAACTACATTTACATCATATGATTTATCTTGTACATTATTTTCTATATAATCACACTACATCCATTATGAACCCTTACATTTTCATGTATGTGCACATAAATGCTGATTGCTCACCTGTTTTACATGATCTCTTTGGCTTTTCTGCTATGTTCAGAATTTCTATGCCACCAGTAAATCTGTTGTGCTTTCTTTTAATTTTGAATTTATAAATTCAGAAAACTGCTTCACGGCATTTGTGTATGTACTAGGACAAATATTTTTATTAACTCATTGGATGAGACAAGAGATCTAAATTGTGAAACTTACACAAAATGATGTAATATCACTAGCAGAGATTTCCATTGCTTTCATCTTAAGGACATGTGCTATAAGCTCTCCCTGAGAGTGCAATAATTAAAAACAATTTTGTCCAGGGCAATTTTTTGCTGAGATGAAACACTTTAATTTGAGGTCTACACATAGCACTGGACTTCCACAAAAAAATACCATAGTGGAGAATAAACTTGCAAGGAAACATGCCACTTTGACCTTTAATTCATGTATAGTTCCTTTTTCTGTTGTCACAGAAACTCTGTTGGCTATCAGGATTAAGTTGGCTTATTTTAAATCATATGACATTTGTCAGTATAAAAATTAGTTTGTAACCACTCTTAGACGTCATTCTGGGACACACAAATATGAGTGTTTTGAACTGTACCTTAGTGTTTGAGAGATTGTATTCATTTTGTAAGGGCTGTGGGTATAATGTTCTTAGGACAGTATGAGGTTGATGGTGTACAATAATAATCCTAAGGTATTGAACAGTACATATTTCCCATTATGAACTGGTTGGTGACTTTATTATTAAGAAAGCTATATTTGATTATGTTTGAAATTGGCACTTGTCATTCACAAAAATAGTTGTATTTGTGGAGATTGTTCAAAGAACCTGAACGTTTGAAGTGTGTACATGCAGGAGATATTGCTTTATACGGGACTGACTTGTAATTAAAGCAGTGAAAATACCCTACTTCATTACTATAACTACCTGAATCAAAGTTCCTGAACATAAATTTTAATGTCAAGCAGTCATGTGAAATCCACATTGTTTTACAAACCAGATGGTCCTCATAAAAAATTTTATTGTAATTTTTATTGAAGTTTATATCACTGACTTTCCTTTAGTTTCTATCTTGTGTGTATCGCAATGATTACGTAGGAAAAGAAATTATTTTTTCCTTAGCTGTTATCTCTGTAACATACTTGTGAACAACCTATTACATAATTTTCTGTTTACCTGTCCCAGCAAATGATGATATTGTTTTTATCTTTTGTTTTGACAGTATTTATGTTGAGAGCTTTGGAAAGCTTTGAATGCTTTTGAGTGTTATTAAAAAAAGTCTTCAAGACAACTGGTAGGCCTCCATTTGTGAACGTTACTTTTTATATTGTCAGAATGTGGTATATTCTCCACCTTTTAATGTGAAATAAACATGTTTATCTGGAAGAACATGTTGATGGAAGTCAACTTTATGAATGTTTTTGGTCATTATTTAGGTAAAATAAGTAAAGTTTTGTTTAAATTTTCTTTAAATGAATAGAATTATACACACAAGTGATGTATGATAAACTAGTTAACAATCATGTTCCTTTTGGCTTACATCTGTTGTAGCACATTATTAAGTTAGTGTGTACACTGATGTTTTTGCTATCTTTTGTAATTCTATGTAAATAATTGACATGCTTTATTATTTTTGTTTAAAAATTATTTTATTGTGCACCATTACATTTCTGTAATTGTAACAGATATTTATTTGTTTCCCATCCATTTACTTTCATTTTTGTTGTGTTTTGAGACAGAAAATGCATATCATAGATGTAACAGTTTTGGAAAATAAAACAGCATAAACTATTTTTATTGCTAATGATCTAACTGCTGACCTTTGCCATTGTCACAGACATGTGTAATAGATTATTGGTTTAACTACCATAAAGTCATAGTGCAATAAATACACACAACTTTAGATGGTGAACAGTACAGAGAGCAGAAATTGCCCACTGTAATATTTTGTTGTTATCCTCCCAGAATAACTTTCATTAGAACAGTATGGTATATTTTGATTTGCTGGATCCAGTTTAAATATTTTTTACCTTGCTGTTTTTTCATGCTATTTATGCTTTACATTACAAATAATTTTATCAATTTTCTCAATTAACCCAATTCCACATGTCAGCTGGGCAGTTCTTGAAGAACCCCCTGTGTGAATTGTGCTTTATTCATCCCATGATGTACATTTGCAATCAATTTGGTTTTGTGTACATGAGACATGTCATAAATATGTATTACAGTGTCTGTCATTTTCATACTAATAAATAAAAATAGAATACTAAAATGATATTTCTATAAATAGATATGTCTATTTGGTAGGATAGGTAACAAATTGTATCCAGCTCAAATTACCAGTTTGTCCTTAACAATTTCATACACTGAGTATAAGCATTTCAGTATCAATGCCTCATAGACCTTTCTTTTCAATTGACTTAACTTTATCTGCACTAACTTATCTCCTTTTAATTTATGGTAAATGTTCATTCTCATGTATTAATGAGTCTTGACAGACACTTGAATGCAGTGGGTGGGAAGCATAAAGTTTATATTTGTTTCTTGTTCACACGTGTGACAAAAATGGTTTGCTTCAAATTATTTGCGATTGGTACACAAAAAGGTAATAATTTCATGAATATATAGATAAGGGATAGTAAATATTTGTAGGTTTCTAAATAATGGATGACATGGCTCTTAATTTGCACATATTCTTAATGATTTTCTCTGTATCTTTAGTACCGCATTATTTTAGCTGAGTTTTCCCAAAAAGCAGCACCGAGTCAACTAAGAGTCGAAATAACTCATATATGCTACTTTTTGTGTGTCCATGTTAGTTACAATTTATAATATTTGCACTGAAAATGCAAAATTGCTTAGTTTGTTTGATAGTTACTCAATGTTTGTCTTCAAGCACAAATTTTTATCCAAATGTAATCCTAAGAATTTGCATATACAGGCTATTCCAAAAAGAATGACCTAATTTCAAAACTACATATTTATTGATAAAAGCATACTACAGACATGAGATAAATTGCAAAATACTCACAAAATCTTTGTGGAAAATTTTGAATATTTTGTAAAATGTTAAGACTTTTTATCCAAGTGAGAGGTATTTCCTTTGTTGCGATAGTCCGTTATACTGATTTCAGATTTTGTTACATTTATAAAGAATTCATTGAAGCATTATTGAGTTTCCTTGAAGATTAATTTTTGAAATTTCTTGTTTACAGACTTTAATGTCTAATTCAGATTTAATGACTGGCCACATAATCTTTGGCTTACTTTTGTGGTTTAAAATTATGCTTGTATTTGGCATTTGTCTAGCTGCTTTTATAACCTTATAATATAATTTTATAAAGTCTAACATATTCAATGGAATCAGTATTTCTGTTGTGTTTTAATCCTCTGTGTGGTTGTTTTTTTCTTGGGGTAGAAATGCTTACACTGTTGATGATACACTTTAATTTTTTTGTTACTTTATTACCCCAGGACCTAGGTGGAAATGCTTCAATGAAGACATCTAAAAAAAAAAAAACTATTCAGAAATTTATCAATATTTGAATTATTTGACATACAGTTATCAAAACACCATTTTCTCTCTTTCCGCGTATTGCTAAATATGAACACGTTTTCTTTGCCAAGTTCATTTTCATGTGGTTTCACATGCCTGAAATATTCCTATATGTCTGTGGCAGATCGGTGAACAATGCACAATGATCAGAGCTATACAAACATGATGATAGTTTACACACATCTTCATATACAAAATTATTTAATACATTGTCGGTGGGGACTTCTGACTGTGCATTTTCTTTGGTAAATTCAACGAAATTCACTTTGAAACCTTGTTTATTTACTAAATCAGTGAATTTTAAAACACAACTCTGTTCACCTGTGATATCAGCAACAATTACGTTTCTTTTCTCTGTATGAAGATCTGGCATGCACTGAAGAGTTCTGTTGTTGATCTCTCTGTGATTTTTCATGTCAAAATTAACTAATATTTACTGGTGAGTCCGTTATTTTTACACAGAAGCTCTCAAGTACACATTCTCCGTTTAAATTATCAAAGGAATTTCATGATTTGTATCACTGTGGAGGAGTATACATGAGCCTCCATATGACTTGTTTCTTTTGAAAAAGTTGCTTGCTAAGTTGAAATTTCCAGTTTTGTTTAAAATTTTAATTGTGTTCTCAATAAAACAGAATGACTTTGGATTTGCCTATTTTAGAGCTTTTGTTATTTGATGCATCAATATTTAAATGATTTATATTCCAATGCATAATATTTGTACTCTTGACTTCAACTTACAAAATTCATCTTTTTTTTTAACAGGAAATGGCCTAGCTTTGTCTTTTCCATTACCATACGTTTATCATCTCTACCAATTCTTATCAGTTTCCTGTATTTTTGTAACTTGGCATATCTGTGAACATTTTGCTCATAGTGTATCTTTTCAAGACACTTTCTCTTAAAAATTTGGTGGGTTAAATGAGTACCACTTCTTGTTTGTTGCACTGTTCTTTAATGTGCTTGGAGAATATCCATACAATTCAGGGTAAAACCTTGAGCTTTCGATGATTTCCACCATTTTCTTCATCAGGGGCAACTGACTGTCAAAATTGCTCCTTTGGTGGCCTTATATACCCCAAATTTGGGTTCTGATTGGTCGGTAGTCATGTCATACTGTCACAGATGATGTCAATGTCTGTGCTCGTGGCACCACCACTCCTGCCATACTGTAAACATTGCATCGAATATCTCTGGCCCTTCTCTACATCAAGAGCTCACTTCCATGCACAGCTAAGATTATATCTGCCATCACAGATGAAGTTTTTCTCACACATTCATATTTCTACAACCTCTTTAATTATAGAGTACCAGTAAGTGGGAGTCTGAGACAAAACATCTGTTTCATCAAACAGTATTTTATGTTTGTCTGTGAGCCTGTGCTCGGCAACTGCAGGTTTCTCCAGTTTTTGATTTTTAATATATCTTTGATATTCCGCACAACAGTCAGAAATGGTGCAAATGGACAGGTGTAGTTTCTTCTGCACCCTCATGGGATGTTGTAAATCCCAGGAATCCAGAGGCCAAGACACCCTTAACAGAGTGTAGCATCTGTTTTATCTTCTTAGTAGGTTGGAAAATAGATCTGCTGCCTCATCTTCCTAGGACTCTGCTTATTTTGCTGGATGTAGCATCTCAGAAGGGAAGGAATGCAATCAGTGGCTCATCACATGAATGTTCAATATTTTCACATTTCCTATTCTTGGAGAATACTGACTTGATGTCATGTGACTGATAGCCATTCTTTCGGAACACATACTTCAGATCATTAATTTTTGGAATCCAAGGGGCTTGTCAGAAAAGTTTTCGTTCTCTGTACCAGTGTATTTAAAGCTGCTCTCATCTGGACCGGATGGTGAAAATCCTGGGCACTAAGGTATAAATCAGTGTGTGTTGCTTCTGGTACACTGAGTAGCTGAGACGTCCATCTGACTTTCATTGTATCAGAAGACATCAAATTAGCAGCCTTCCCTCTTTTGCTGTCTCAACAATGGACTGGATGTTTGTGTGCATGCTGTTCATAAGTTCCCTGGAAGTGCTGAAGAGCCTCTGCAGTGTGAGGGCAGACCATAAATGTGTTGTCAACATAATTATGAAATGAAGATGGACAGAGGAGAACTGAATTTAATGTGCATCTCTCAAAATGTTCCATAAAAAAGTTGCCAATTGCTGGAGACAACAGAGAACCCATAGCCATTCCGTCAATCATTTTGTAAAGTTTACTGCCATATAAGAAGTACATGGTCATCATAGCATGTTGGAACAACTTTATCATTTCAGGACAAAAATGGTCTGCCAACAGATTCAGTGTGCCCATCAAAGGATCCCCTTTTGCCTGCTTTATTTCATCCTTTCATCAGTTAAATTTGACATCTTCTGTGATATCTCAGGATTATGCCTTGTCTTTTTACCTATACGTATGCTTTCTGTTATTCTGCTTAATACTCTATCTACTTAGCACTCTGCCTACTTTGATCATTCTCTTAAATGGATCACTTTACTATGCGTGCAGCCTTAACAACCACTTGGTTCTCTGGCCACCACTCAACCCTACTCTTCAGAGATTACAGTAAGACAAAGATAGAACAGTAAGGCAAGGATACCTTACACCTACCAGGCAGTTAAAGTCATCTGTGTACCGAGACTCAAACACAGACCATTATCTTTCATGCACAGATTTCTTACTGAATGACCTTTGCAGATGCATTTCAAGGTGCAAGTCAAAGCTTTAATCCGTCAGCATCGTCTCTTTTACTGAAGACAAGGATCTAGATTAGAGCCCTGATACACAGTTTTAATTGATCAGGAAGTTTGGTACAGTGTACCTTCTGCTGCAGAATAAAAGTTTCATTCTAAAGGCTTCAAGCTCTAAAATGTCCATAATAATAACAGTGATGAAGATTTTCTATGGCTAATCCTGATCTAATCCTCCGTGAGACTTCCTTATTTGGGTGTTATTCCTCATGTGAATTTTGGATCAAATCAAATAAAATCATATTTTTATTATCATCTAACATGCCTCATACACTCGGAGATTGTAACATGTCAATTGTGACACTATATATGCAGACAAATAAAATTAATCTAAGGTTGTAAGTAAAATACACATGTTGTTACTTCTTTATGCATGTACTGTTTCACATGGTTATCATTCATGAAATATTCTGCATTGTGATAGCATTTACTTTTCAGATAGTTTTCAGGTCTCTTCAGGTTTTTTTTCATGCCCATAGAATGTATAGTTTTTTTTATGTAGTTGTAATCTGTGGGTAGGTGACATGTAACTTGCTCTATGCCTAGTCTCCTACTGATGCAAGAAGCAATTGCCTTAAAAAAATTGGGAGTTTCTCTCTGTTAAAATGAGTCATATCTAGGTGTACATGCTTGGAGTAGACATTAGATTTAACTTTTCAAATGAAGATTTGTGATGGTCTGCTTAGCTCCTGCAGTAGCTCTGATAACCTGTAGTCTAGAAGCTTTGAGTAGATTAGTTCATTTAGAACCTCAGAAAATTATACTACACCTATGACTGGAACAAAATATGCATTGTATACAGTCTTTTTAACAGCTACATCAGTGATATTATATAATGACATTCATGACATAAACGAGACTTTTCAATTGACTCAGTATGCTGTCCACTTGATTACTCCACAGCATATTTTTATTTACTATTACATCAAGACATTTGACACAGTTTGCAATGTTCAGATTTTTGCTGTCATAGTGTATTTCGCTTATACATTGTGCAGATTGTTTTGTTGTGAGATTAACCACTTCTGTTTTTGCAAAATTTAATTTCATATCATTATGTCTGGCACATGTCTCTGCTTCCCCAAGCGTCTGTTCAATATGCAGATTAACTCTTCATCTGTTTTACAGTATACAGTCACTGTTGAATCATCTACATAGAACATGGTACTGGTCTCAGCCTGGAATGGTGTATCATTGATCTAATACATAATTGGTAGTAGCTCCAATACGGAACCTTTTGGAATGCCTAATTTTTTGTGTTTCCAGCCAGAGCGAAATTTCCTGCTGCTGTTATGAACAAGTACTCTTTATTTTCTGTTTGCGAAGTACAATGACATCCAACTAAATACTTTTCTTGAAGACCATACCTTGAGAAGTAGATCTTAATTTACGGTATTAAAAGCTTTTGTGAGTTCACAAGAGAGACCAGATACATACATTCTATTATCAAAATGTCTGCTAACTTATGTGACTTACTTATTGTTTGGGTTGTGCTGCAGCCTTTCCTGAAACCAAATAGATTGTGTAAGAACAGTGCTGTGGAATGAATTATAATTTTATATCTGATCAACTGCAGCTCTTTCAAATATTTTTGAGAAAATTGGTAACAATGAGATGAGTCTATAGTCCCTATTTCATATTGTTCACCCCTTTTATGAATTGGCTGAATTTTAGCGTATTTTAGTTGATCTAGGAGACATACCTCATCAAAAGACTGACTGAATATGAGAAAGAATGAATATGCAGTGCTATCGTACACTATTTTTATTATTATGAGGAAGAATGAATATGCAGTGCTATTGTAGGCTATTTTTATTATTCTAATGCTGACCTTATCACATCCCACAGAGATTAAATCTTTTAGGGCCATTGTGATTTTCATATCTGCACTCGAAACATGGGAAAACTTAAAATCTGAGCAATTTCTCTCTGTCGTACCAGGATTTGTACTTGGTGGAGAGCAGTCGGTGATTTTATTACAATTTATGAAGAAGTCATTGAAGTATTCACATATGACACTGGGATCTGTAACATCTCTACCATTTATCATTAGCGTAGAGAGTTTTTTCTCTCCAATTCATTGCCAACTTTCCTTCTTAAACCAAACAGCTTAATAAAAAAAAGGCAGATTTGGGGTATGAGTTAGCTTTTGCCTCCATTTGTAGTTTACTCTTTATAGAAGTAGACACTAATTCCTGATTGTTATTTACTTTTATGGGACTCAGTCTGTTCTGTTACCAGTACAAAATGGAAGCATTCGTTGAATATACTCATGAATTCAATTGAAAAGTGCTAGTAGTTGTCATTTGTTGAAGTATGTTTCCTGACTGGTCACATGGTGAAGCTTGTGTTTTTATTAATATTTTCACATTTTCTTGACTGAAGTTCCTACATACACACATCAAAAAAAGTTTTGCATCACCGCAGTTCCCAGAACTCCTGAAGATAGACACTGACTGTGGATATTGTATCACAGTCCCTTTGACTGTTCAGAGATGTCACTAAACCCGCCCAAAGATGTAAACAACCGTGCATGAGCAGCGCCTATTAGATGGAAGGGGTCCGACAGCCGATCAGTTCCAGACATTCCATCAGGAAGGAGGTACACGGCTCATGTTGTCTGTAGTTCAACCATGCCTAGACGTCCGCATTATTACTTTGTGCCAGGAAGGGCTCTCAACAAGGGAAGTGTCTAGGCGTCTCGGAGTGAGCCAAAGCGATGTTGTTCGGACATGGAGGAGATACAGAGAGACAGGAACTGTCAATGACATGCCTTGCTTAGGCCGCCCAAGGGCTACTACTGTAGTGGATGACCGCCACCTACGGATTGTGGCTCGGAAGAACCCTGGCCGCAACACCACCATGTTTAATAATGCTTTTTATGCAGCCACAGGACATTGTGTTAAGACTCCAACTGTGTGCAATAGGCTGCATGATGCACAACTTCACTCCTGACATCCATGGCAAGGCCCATATTTGCAACCACGACACCATGTAGCATGATACAGATGGGCTCAACAACATGTCGAATGGACTGCTCAGGATTGGCATCATGTTCTCTTCACCAATGAGTGTCGCATATGCCTTCAACCAATCATCGGAGACGTGTTTGGAGGCAACCTGATCAGGCTGAATGCCTTAGACACACTGTCCAGCGAGTGCATCAAGATGGAGGTTCCCTGCTGTTTTGGGGTGGTACACCACTGGTGGTCATGGAATGGGCCGTAATGGCTGTACAATATGTGAATGCCATCCTCAGACTGATAACCATATCGGAAGCATTTTGGCAAGGCATTCGTCTTTGTGGATGACAATTCGTGCCCCCATTGTGCATATCTTGTAAATAACTGCCTTCAGGATAATGACATTGCTCGACTAGAGTGGCCAGCATGTTCTTCAGGCATGAACCCTATCGGACATGCCATGGATAGATTGAAAAGGGCTGTTTATGGATGACATGACCCACCAACCACTCTGAGGGATCTATGCCGCATCGCCATTGAGTGGAACAATCTGGATCAAAAGTGCCTTGATGAACTTCTGGATAGTATGCCACGATGAATACAGGCGTGCATCGATGCAAGAGGACGTGCTACTGGGTATCAGAGGTACCAGTGTGTACAGCAGTCTGGACCACCACCTCTGAAGGTCTCGCTGAATGGTGGTGTAACATGCCATGTGTGGTTTTCATGAACAATAAAAAGGGTGGAAATGATGTTTATGTTGATCTCTATTCCAATTTTCTGTACCGGTTCCGGAACTCTCAGAACTGAGGTGATGCAAAACCTTTTTTTGATGTGTGTATTTTGCTTGTGCAGGCTGCATTTAATTTTCGTAATGATACAGTGTGTGCAGCTTGGTCTGATACTCCTAAATCTAGAATTATTTTTTACACTATAATTATAACTACTTACAATACTATAAATGCATATTGAAGTAGTTGTTGCTGTAACTCTTGTACATTGATCAAAATTTAGATTTAGCCTATTTAAGGATATTAGATTCTTTAAATGTGAAGCAAATTTCTCATCTGTATTGAAGTCAGCGTATATAATTAGTTTCTTATACAGTTTTTAATTTTTTAACTTTTTGTAGCAGTTTCAAATTTACCTGGGATTAGAGAGATTATATGATACAGTCCCAAAGGGTGCAATATATACTGATACACTTCAAGTTCTATACAATGACTTTTGAATGTAAGTGCGTCATTTAGATGGCTAAAATGCTCTCTGGTTTCATAGATTACCGATTATGGAACTAGTATGGAAGAGCCTCCATACCCATTAGCTGTAACAAAAACTGGCAATCAGTTTGTGGCTTGTAAGATTACTGATGAGATTAATGTTTTCAGTTTTAAGACACTGTTCATTTAGACATATAACTTCTACTGATTGTTTCATACTTCTTAACAGAATATGTATCTTGTAAAGCTTCCTGATCATTCCTTCAGAGGGACCTCCAATGTTTAAATGAATAACAAAATTACCACTTTGTATATTATCAGGCAAAACATTTTTAAAACTAATTTAATTATAAGGCAAAGGAACTTCCACCTATGTATTGAATACTTGTTCTGGATTGTTAATGTTAGGCTGAATTTGCCTTAGAATTGATGACTTTCTGTAGTTTTCCTGCACTGAGAATTTAGGGTGATGGCTTGTCTGACGTTTCAGCTGCTTTTTGCATTATTTTGTCCACAGCTTTTTTTATATCTTATGCAAGTCTCTCGTTCGGACATGTTTGAAAGAACAGACACTATATCCATATAAATATATAGTTCTGGCAATGCCGCCCATTACCTCCTTCTTCTCTGCAGGTGCACACACATTCCCCAAACTCTTGCGGGACTTGGTAAGAATGTCTTCCATGAGTAATGAGTGTGTTTTGGTGGGACACTACGAATGTAGTGTGTGGACATACAAGGTGAGAATGTGGGTCTCATGGGAGGCGTGCATGAGATAGTCCCTGCAGTCACACTATCCTCTGTGCCCTTGGCGGCTCAGATGGACAGAGCGTCTGCCATGTAAGCAGGAGATCCCGGGTTCAAGTCCCGGTCGGGGCACACATTTTCACCTGTCCCCATTGATATATATCAACGCCTGTCAGCAACTGAAGGTATTAATATATTTCTAATTTTGTTCTAGATGGCTGCAGGTCATCAGTGGTGTCCATTCTTTCGGACATGTCATATCCATAAAAATATATTTTACCAGAATGGTTAAGTGTTCTTCATATGTTGTAAAAATAGCTTTGTCACAACTGTTGATGGCAAAAAGTCTTACATTTTTGAACTTTGAACAGAAGTGTTTTAATTTTTGATTCTTTGCCAAATTTCACTATTCAGGGCAGACCAGTCTGCCGGATCAAATCTCAAAATCTCACCAGTAGATTCATCAGTATCACAGTTGTGGTTGATAGCAAATACAGGCTAACAACCAATTTGTTTATAAATGCACTGACCTCATTGCAGCAAATGTCATGTAATCCTGATATAAGAACACTGGAGTCCCTTTTAGTAGAATTGGCACATTGTTATTCAGTATTGCTGGGCACCTTTCTGAGCTTCACCCAACGCTTAATGACAGCCTTCACAATATTGAGCTCTTTGGCAGAGTTTGACACAAGGTTGGAAATATTGTGTCGTAGCTGTCTCCAAATTTTTGGGTTTGACTCCAAGTTGTATTCATTTTTGCATCCCTCGAGAACTGTTCTTTGCAGATTTTGTGTCTGTTTTTGACAGTCCACTTTTACACATGATTTTTAAGACAGCAGTGCTGTTTTTTACATTTTCAGATGTAGGCTTTTCACTGGCTACCTTTTGTATATGTTTAGGGCGTTGTTCCATATCTACTACTGTTACACTATTTTGTTCTGAAGTGTCCTTTTATGTTTTATCAGATTCAGAGCCTTTCTTGGGTAAATGTGAGCTATATGTTACAAAACTCTTATTTTTGTCCACTTTTAAAGTATTGTTTTATCCCAGACTTTTTCATTTGTGTTCTAGAGCAGCTCATTTCATTTGGGTGCTTAGCTAAGACCATAGCCAATTCCCAGACTCCCCCTTCTATAACTCAGCTGAGATTCCATCTCTAAGGCCTCCTCCTACATTTATATCCATACTCCGCAAACCAGAGTGAATTGCATGGTGGAGCATACTTCTCGCAGTAGAATATTCTGTATTAAGGTTTCTTCCAGTTCTGTTCATGTATGAAGTGTGGAAGAATGACTGCCTGAAGGCATCTGTGGCCACTGTAATTAGTCTAATCTGGTCCCATGGAAGTAATACACAGGGGCCATGGACTAGTCCTGGCTTAATCACTCGATATTGATTCCTGGAATTTTGTGATCAGGTGTTTGCAGGATGGTCAACATCTGCCCTTGCGCACCTGCCAGTTCTGATTTTTCGTCTTTTCCACAATGCTCTCCTGCGACTATTCATGCTATCCTTTGTACACATTCAGTATTCCCCGTTACCCCTGTCTGGCACAGGTCCCACACACATAAGGAATATTCTAGTGTGGGTTGCATGAGTGTTTTGTAAGCAATCTTGTTTGTAGATAGATTTCATTTTCCCTGTATTCTACCAATGAACGAAGTCTGTCACTTCCTTTACCTACCGCTGAGCCTATGTGATCATTTCATTAAATATCCACACATATTATTACACCCAGGTATTTGTATGAGTTGAGTGATTTTAACTGTGTTTCATTTATATTGTAGTCATACCACTACTTTTTTTTTTTTTTTTTTTTTTTTTTTTAATTTGGCGAAATGCACAGTTTCACGTCTCTGAACATTTAGCGTCAGATGGCAGATTTCGAACCACTTAAAAATCTTATCAATATCTGACTGTGTAGCATAACCATTACCTGCACAAGCATGCCCTTGGTAGCTGCACCTCCATTCAGTCTGGCAGAAAATTTGGTGGTGGGGACCGTATACCAATAATAATGTGGTCTGCACTGGATTTGCATTTCAGATACTTTAAATGCACTTAGATTACTGTTTATGGCCAGATTGAATCTAACCTATTGTAGTTACCATAAAGATAACCAGACAGCCACGCACTGCAATATTGTTAGAGTGCAGTAACATAACATTGGAGTAACTACTCACTAAATTCACATGTGGCAAACATGTGTAACTAACATGTTGGTTGTTGGGGTTAACATAGCAACTGAAAAGGATTGCTGGATATTTGTGCAACTTTTTTTCAGTTGGTACTCCATTACAGATAACTACTCTGTCTTTGAAAATTCTGAAGTTATCACTAATACTGTCAGCCTGCACATTAATGTACAACATGAACAACAAGAATTCTCAATCTTTGCACACACCTGGAGTTCCTTCTAAGTTTCTTTACTGTGGAGGTCCAGGGAGTACTTGCATGATTCAATTCTTACACAACTGCACAGATGTGTGGTATCAGGATGATTCAGGAGGAGTGTCGCATAATTTGTGATGTGATTCTACCAGTAAACATAAATCAAAAATGTCCATGAACATGTGTCCAATTTTTGATCATTACGAAACTGGAGTGGGTTGCATCCGTGAATGAATTTGAAGACAAGTGTGAATATTATTTACCGAAATGCTGTGCAGACGCTGTGGTGAACAGAATAATGGTGGAAACAGATGACTGATCCGTCCTACAAGAGATGAGGGGATTCTCCAACAGATGGCAGCACTGTGACGTTGCATCAAGGCAACAATTGCAAGCCTACCCAGTGTGCAATTGTGTTGGTTCAGTGAACATTCGTGAGACCATGTGTGTGTCATACTTGAGTTTTATTTAAGTGAGTGAGTCCATCGGTCTGTGAATACCAACACGTTGCATATGTTCATCCATGCAGAATACACAGACATGTTGTTTGTGTATGGGTGCTGTAATAGCAATGCACGTGTGGCTGTAACTGAATACCGTAGATGTTTCCGTGATCGATGAACACCCTGTGTTAGGATATTTCCCAGGGTTTTTCAAACAACACATAAATCCAGAACACTACCCAGTGTACAAGTAACATCAGAACGTGAGGCTGTCTACTCAGTTGGAGAAAGGGAAGACATTGTTGCAGTTGCACAACACAGTCCCACCACCAGTACATGGTGCATTACCCATCAGCTCATATTCCAGAAACACGAGTGTGGCTTACATTACATTCCAAGGTCTTATATCCATTCCATGTGCAACCTGTGCATTCAGGTGACTCACTAAGCAGACAACAATTTTGTGAATAGTTGGCTGTACACAGAGACAACATGAAACACACTTTATTTACAGATGAAGCTAATTTTACTCACTATGGTATCATGGACACCCACGGTCCCCATACACGGGTGACAAAGAACCCACATGACACTAGGGAAATAAGATTCCCAGTGAGGTTCTCAGTGAACGTCTAGTGTGGTATGATTGATGACCTGGTGGCAGGGTCTGTGTTCCTGCCAAATTGCATGATGGCCACAGCATACACAAATTTCCTGAAAGAAGTCCTACGCGCACTTTTGGAAGACACGAAATTAGAGCAATGATGGCAAATGTATCTCCAACATGATGGATCATCGATTTACTGTACCAGACAAGTATCTCTGTACCTGAATAACATGTTTCCTCTATGGTGGATTGACTATGTTGGACCCATTTACTGGCCTGCCAGATCACCCAACCTAACTCAATTAAAATTCTGTTTACTGGGCTGGTTAAAGGAATATGTGTATGCTACAAAGGTGCATACACATGAAGAACTCATTGCTTGCATTACCAATACTGTTGCCTGCATTAAAACGTACCGAGGTGACACAACACACCCTCCACTGCATTGACAAATGCATTGAGAGGGGTGGGGGACTTCTTGAACACTTCTTGTAGGCTGGATCTGTCATTTGTCACTCCATTATTCTGTACACCACAGTGCCTACACAGCATTTCAGTAAGTAATATTCATACTTGCCTTCATATTCATTTGTGGATGTTCAGAATCTTCAATCCGTTCCTGTTTCATAATGATCAAAAATCAGGCGCATGTTCGTAGGACTTTTTCAATTTATTTTCACATGTAGAACCACATACAAATGATGTGATATGGCTCCTGATCATCCTGTAAATATTAATGTCTGTGGCTCAGAGAAACAGCTGAAATCATTAAAGCTGAACAAGGTCCTATTGTCCATTGGAATTTGTCTGAGTTTGTACAGAATTTGTGGCTGAGTAAGCCCCTCCTGTTACTGCAGTATCCCCTAGATCCTTCTGACAATAAACAGGGCCTAGTGGTTGGAAGAAAGCACAAGTTACACCCATCTACAAGAAGAGTAGCAGAGGTAATCCACAAAACTACAGACCAATATTTTTGACACTCATTTATTGTATAATCTTAAAGCATATTATGAGCTCAAACATAATGTGATATGAGCTCAAACATAATGTGATATCTCAAATGGAATGACCTCTTCCAACATGGATTCTGAAAACATTGTGCATGTGAAACCAATTTGCACTTTTCTAAATGAATAGATATAGTGAATCTTCCTGTATGCCTTGAGCTCCAAAAGCATGTGATTTAACACCACCCCATTGGTTAATAAAGAAAGTACAACTGTATGGGGCATCAAAAAAAAATTTGACACGAGATTGAGGGATTCTTGGTAGGTTGGATGCACTGTGTTATCTTGGATGGAGTGTCATGCTGTAGGGAAGCTTGTTGAGATATTTGCTGTCTATTAATAATCTGGCAGACAGTGTTAATAGTTACCTCAGACATTTTGCAGACAATGAAGTTACCTATAGTAAAGTACTCCCTGAAAAGGCTGCACAAATCAGTCAGATCTTGATAAGAATCCAAAATCATGCAAAGACTGACAATCAATTTTAAATGTTCAGAAATGAACAATTATGCACTTCAAAAATGGAAAAAACTTAGTATCCTGTGACCACTATATAAAAGAGTCACAATTAGAATAGTTAATACATACAAATACCTCAGTGTACCAAACTGAAGGGATATTAAGTGGGATGATCATATTGGCTCAGTTGTAGGTAAAACATGTGCCACACTTAAGTTCATTTGTAAGATACTGGGGAGCAAGCATTCAGTCTATACAAAGGACACTGAAACAATCATGCCACCTATCCTTGAATAAATGATTGGGGGTTATTGACTGTACAGAAAGAGAGGCAACGCAAGCGTTCACTGCTTTGTTTGATCATCAAGGGAGCATCGTGGAAATGTTGAAGTACTTGAACTGGCAAACACTTAAGGTAGACACCAGCTGTCCTGAGAAAGCCTAATTATGTAGTTTCAAGAACCAGTAATGAGTGAAGAATCTTGGAATAAACTGAAACACCATATACACTGCTCTTGTTAGACAGCAAGGACGTAATGTGCAAACAATCATTTAAGCAGTCATTTTCCAAGCACTTCATATGTGAATAGGTTGAGAAGTGACTTCAGTATGTTATACAATGAGAATTATCCACTTCCATGCATTTTGCAGTGGTTTACAGACTATAGATGTAAATGTAGAATTGTTGATGTCTCTCCATCTATGATATCATGCTGTGTCCTCCCTATTACCTTCTACCATCAAGAATCCGTCTCTGTGATTCAAACTGACCTGTAGTCTCTCCTAAAAGCCTTAGGCCCCTCACAAGGACTTGCACCCCACATTTACCTTCTTCCTAAGATCCATAAATCCAATCATCCTGGCCATCCTATAATTGCTGGCTTCAAAGCACCCACTGAATGTGTATCTGCCTGAGTTGATCAACACCTATAATCCATAGTACAAAGACTTCCCTCCTACATCAAAGATACCAACCATTTTGTGGATTGTCTGAAATCCATGGTCATCCAACTCCCACCACACACCTTGCTTGTCACCATTGATTCCATCTCCATCTATACCAAAATCCCCCACGAACATGGTCTTTCTGCTGCTGAACATTTACTCAGTCAGTGTCCACCTGATTCCAAACCTATGTCATCCTTCTTGTTCATCTTAATTGACTTTGTACTTACCAACAACTGCTTCATCTTTGAGGGGCAGACATACAAACAGATCAGGGGTTTGGCCATGGGAACCATAATGGCCCCTTTCTATGCCAACCTTTTCATGGGTCACTTGAAAGTACCCATAAGCCTTCAGCCTCTGGTTTTGTTTAGATACGTTGATGACATGGACTCATGGTGAGCCTGACCTCTTAACATTCCTGGAATCTCTAAATATCTTCTCCCAGTTAAATTTCACATGGTCCTATTCCTAATACCGTGCCACTCCCTTTGATGTTGATCTGATCCTCACTGAAGCCCAGCTGCACACTTCTGTCCACATTAAACCTACTAACAGAAAACAGTACTTACATTTTTATGAAAAGGAAAATTGCTACTCACCACATAGCGAACATGCTGAGATGCAGATAGGCACAACAAAAAGATTGTCACAAAAAAAGCTTTCGGCTAGTAAGGTCTTCGTCAACAATAGACCCCCCCCCCACACACACACACCAACTTCAGTCGTGTGTGTGTGTGTGTGTGTGTGTGTGTGTGTGTGTGTGTGTGTGTGTGTGTGTGTTTTCTATCATTGACGAAGGCCTTACTGGCTGGAAACTTTATTTGTGACAGGCATTTTGTTGTGCCTATCTGCGACTCACCATCTGTGCTATAAGGTGAGTAGTAACTTCCCTTTTCATAATATTGTTACATTCCATCCTGGATTTTCCATTGTTTGATTAGTACTTACATTTTGACAGTTGCCATCCTTTCCATGTCAAACATTTCCTCCTACACAGCCTTGGCATTCGAGGTAAATGTATTCCAATGCAGACTCTGTACAGCAATACACCACCATTCTCACCACAGCCATCATGTTACATTAGGTGTTCCACAGGGTTCGACCATGGGTTCCCTTCTGTTTTTGATATATGTGAATGATCTCCCTTCTTATCTGAAACAAGAAGCTAATCTGACACTGTTTGCTGATTATACAAGCATCATCATTAATCAAGTAAAAGAGACTCCAATAGAAAACGATACAAATGATGTCTTTGGAAAAGTTATTGATTGGTTTTCTGCGAATGGGCTTGTTCTGAACTTTGAGGATACAGAAATTAGCAAGCTAACATACTTTGCAAACTTTCGCTCTCTGATGTCATACAGAATAATATTTTGTGGTAACTCAACACTTAGGCAAAAAGTATTCACTGCTCAGAAGAAAGTGGTTAGAATAACGTGTGGGGCTTGTAGTCGCACATCTTGTAGGTGTCTGTTTAAAAGCTTAGGACTTCTTACTACAGCCTCACAGTACTTTTAATCAGTAATGAAATTTGTTGTCAACAACATGGACCAGTTTAGAAACAACAGTGACTTTCTTGAGTATAATGCCAGAAGAAAGAAAGACTTAACCTATCTTTGGCACAGAAAGGGGTAAAATAGGCTGCTGTAAAACTTTCTGATAAATTATCAGATGAAATAAAATATCTGACAGACAGCAGTAATAGTTCCAAAAATAAATTGAAATCATATCTTCTTGACAACTCATTCTATACCACAGATGAATTCTTGAATAGGAATAAATAAATGTGTAGGTATAATATATGCATTTTTTGCCATTTAATGGAGTGGGGTAGATAATAAAAATTTTAAGGTAAAAAAATAAAAGACCTTGATTCATGTGTGTATTTGTTGTGCTCTTGACATGTTCCACCACATAATGGTTACCATGAGATTGATCAATGGAACACGTAACCAACTAACTGGGCATAATTATCCCACCAGCCTATTTTAAAACCAGATTTCCTGGGCCATCACATCCAGTCATGATACTGCAGATCCCTCTAAAAAAACAACTTTGGAGCATGTCACTTGTCACTTAGTATTATCATAGTCTTGAATGTACTAATCAACTACTTCAACAAGGCCATGACTTCCCAAAATCATGCCCTGCAATGTCTGAAATTTTGCCCACCACACATAGAATAGCTCTTCATCATCCTCCCAATCTCCACAACATCCTTGCCAGACACTATGCTCCTTCTGCACCCCTCTCCCTGCCCTATGGCTCCTACCCCTGTGACCATCCTCACTACGAGACTAACCATATGTGCCTTCATACCACCATCTATACCAGCCCTTTAACTGGCAAAACGTATGTTATCAAAGGGAGAGCCACCAATGAAATAACACGCCATTGTTGTTGTTGTCTTCAGTCCTGAGACTGGTTTGATGCAGCTCTCCATGCTACTCTATCCTGTGCAAGCTTCTTCATCTCCCAGTACTTACTGCAACCTACATCCTTCTGAATCTGCTTAGTGTATTCATCTCTTGGTCTCCCTCTACGATTTTTACACTCCACGCTAAATTTATGATCCCTTGATGCCTCAGAACATGTTCATTAGTTATGTGATCTACCCATGTCATATAACAGCCATTATGTTAACATTGTTTGGCCTTTTACATTGGCATGACTACCACCCAGTTGTCAGTCAGGATGAATAGGTATAGGCAGAGAATATATACTGGCAACACACAATATCCTGTTGCAGAGGATGGTCTACAACATTACAGTCATAACCTCGGTGCCTGTAATTCTTCCCCCAGACACCATTTTCCCAGAACTCCGCAGGTGGGAACTAGCACTACAACATGTCCCTGATTCTCGCCATCCTCCTGGCCTTCATTTTACGTTAATTCCTTCCGTCTCAGCATTTCTTCACGGTAACATTTAGTTTTTTACATCTTTCATTTTCTGACCTGTCTATTTTTCATCATCACGCCTCCCGGCTCTGTTGCATACAATGCACTCAGCTTTTTTCTCTTATTAATTCATGCACTATGTTTTACTAGTGATCTCTGTCATGCATATTACCCTGTCTAAAAACAAAGATGATGTAACTTACCAAACGAAAGCGTTGGTACGTTGATAGAGACAATAACAAACACAAACACAAAATTCAAGCTTTCGCAACCCACGGTTGCTTCATCAGGAAAGAGGGAAGGAGAGGGAAAGACGAAAGGATGTGGGTTTTAAGGTAGAGGGTAAGAAGTCATTCCAATCCCAGGAGTGGAAAGACTTACCTTAGGGGGAAAAAGGGACCGGTATACACTCGCGTGCGCGCGCGCGCGCGCACACACACACACACACACACACACACACACACACACACACACACACACACACACACACACACACACCCCCTGTCTTCCACCTATAAGCTCTCAGGTTTTCAAATCTCATCCAGTGCAGTCCCCAATAATCAGTCTTTCCTTCTCATCCCTTTCAGTAAGTCTCCCCTGACCTGGGGTTCTGAGTGACATTTCCAAACTCTACCCCTTTTCCAAAACCTCTTCATTCCTTTTACTTCACCCCTCTTCCTTCCCCTTTAACTCTTCTGCAAGAAGAAATAGCCACTGGCTCCAAAAGCTTGCATAAGTTAAACCTCTGTATATCTGTGTGTGTGTGTGTGTGTGTGTGTGTGTGTGTGTGTGTGTGTGTGTGCGTGTGTGCGTGTGTGTGTGTGTGTGTGTGGGGGGGCAATTGTATCCCTTACTCCAAAGCATACAAGAATAACTGGCCGAGAGAGAGAGAGAGAGAGAGAGAGAGAGAGAGAGAGAGGGGGGGGGGGAGGGGGGGGGGGGGTAGGTAGACAGTCAGAAAGAGGAAGTTATAGAATAACTGGACAATAGTATAAATTAAAACAGGCTACTGTTATTCAGGAATTGTGAACAGTCCGTGGCATTTTTGTCTGGTATTATAGGAAAACATTTCTGGATATCTAACATTGTGAAGGCAGTATCAAGTGTTTACAGTTCAAAGTAGGTTCTGCTGCAGATTTATGTTGCTGGTGTAGAGATTCTGTTTATCCATACTTAATGTTTAATCATGAAAGCACTACACTAAATCACTGCAACTTACAAATTTATATAAGATGCCCTTCTTTTTTGTCACATCAAATGATTACCACTGTCATCTTTGTTACAACAGATAAATATCAGTGCTGAAAAACTGCTGAATTGGTCACTGAATGAAATGCTGCTAGTTAAAAAACCAATAACCCTGTTTGATGTGTTTTGGGAGATACCCATCATCAGATAGACTGGAAAGCAAAATACAAATGACAGAAAGTATATAAAGGTATACAGAGCAACATGACAAGAGTACAAGCAGTCCAAAGTTTCATCACATTTAGAGCTGACACACACACCATGATCATACAGCAATTCAAATGCATAAAGAGATGTTTTAGCTGATACAGCTGTCATGGCTGACTAATTTCAAAACTACATCATGCTTTCTAGGTAGGCAATTTACACCACCAGAGAGTAGTGAAGCATACATAGGTGGTGTCACACACTGATGAAAACAGGATGATAAATTTTAATTTATTTACATAAAAATTGTTGAATATAGAATATGACTTTCAAAAAGATGGACAAAGCCAGAATGTTGAACTACAAATGAAAAAACAATTTTTACGTTGGTATAAAATGCCATTAGTAGAATAGGCAAATAAAATAATATGCAGAAAATGTACAAACCAATTATAAAAAATGACATATTGACAAAAAGTGCATAGTGATATACAATAAAAATATATGAAATTCCAATGTTAAAAAACAAGAAAAAAATTGTCGTGGCATACAACACGAATACAAGCACTCACAGGATCAGGGAATGGAACTAGTACCATTGAAAGACAGTAAAATAAATCAATAGAAAGGTGAAATACATAAAATAATGTAGCAAAGCCCCAGAAATACATAGCAGTATGGAGGGTGTAGTAATGCCTTGGAAATGCTAAAGAGTTAACAGAACACAATAGTGTAATAAATAAGCAAAAAAATTTTACTTATAAAGGATGTCAGAAAACACAACAAATGCTGATGGGTATTTCTTGAAATGCTTCAAATGAAGTCATTGGTTTTTTAACTAATGGCGTTTTAATTAGTGACCAATTAAGCAATTTTGCAGCACTGATATTAATTTGCAGTATAGCTGCATTCTTCCTGCATGATTTCCGCACGAGCAACTTATCATTTAGCACACTAAGCGCCCCCCCCCCCCCCACCCCTCCCCCCAATCCTGTCCACGTGTCCTTTGTCCTTTTCCCTTGTACACTTTTACTTGTCAGTTGTCACTACTAATTGTGATACTCACAGTATACAAATCTTGCAGATGTATACCCCTGGCATTCTGTCCGGCATTGCATCCCAAGTGGCTGTTACTAATTGTGCCTCTGGTGCCCCTCTCAGCTGGGCACCGCAAGCGGCAGCTTGTATTGTTTCAGCCTTAAACTGGCCCTGGCTGTGATGGGCTCTTTATAAAGTATAATCATCTTGTAGTTTGTTGACCTACACAATTAAGACATCATGTTGCCAGATATAATGTCAACATCTGTGATAGGGGAGTGGTGGTGTCACAACTGCCTTTGTCGGGTTTAAACAGCTTGCTGAATTTCTCTGTAGTCTCTTAACATCAAGTCCCTGCTTTCAAATACCACTTATTTTATGATGCAGTTCCAGTTAAGTATATTGTTGCATATTCTGATCTTAATGACATTTTTGACAACTGATCACCGGTTATTGTGTTCCATAAAGGCTTGTTTACTGAGAAAGCAAAATGTGAACACACTAATTCATTTCTGGTAGAACCAAACCAAGGTCAATTATCCTCTTGAAATTTCCTGTGATCTTGTCAAAGCCTTCAATTGTATAGGTCAATAAAACGGAAAAGATGTGGTTTTAAAGGCATTTCTTGCATCAATGGAGCCTTATTTTGCAACAGAAAACAGAGGGTTGCATTGACAACTTTTGTAACAGGAGTAAGACTGAATTTGGACTGGTGGATCATTACATATAGTGTTCAACAGAGATTTGGTGCTTGACTCACTCATGTTCTTATCATACATAAATGATTTACCTGGTATATTGGCAGGCTCTTAAGAAACTGTGAGTTTGCTGAAGAGTCAAGAATACTGATAAACGACCCAAACATGAGAATGATGGAATAGGCTTACAACAGGTTCACAGCAAACAGTGTAACCTGTAACAAAGTCTCACATTGCACAGTCCTACACAAATAAAAATGACATACAGGTACCAGCAGTAGAAGTCAGTGGGCATATGGTGGATGAGGTTCCATTTGTGACATTCCTAGGCATCTAAAAGGATAATTAACTTAAGTGGAAACAGCAGATGGATAAGTTAACCAAAACACTCAGTTAAATTTGCTTTAAACTCAGAAATCTCTTTCATTTTGTTGACCTGCATTTAAGATGGCGCCGATAGGAAAGTGTAGTGACGCTTCTCTCTCGTTAAAAAGGCAAAAAATGAACAGTTCTTCGTGTAGAGAATGTAAAAACCGTGTGATGAAGGGTATTCTGTGTATCAAATGCAACTTCTGGTTACACGAAAAGTGCGCGAAAGTAAATCTAAAGTTCGTCAGCGATGATTTTCCGTGGACATGTCACGGTTGTTTACGTGACGAAACGGCCGATCTTGTAAGTGCAGTTGATACAAAAAACGAAATTATAAAGTTACTACGAAGTGACATTGAGGCATTAAAAACCGAACTTTCAACCATCAAGAAAGAAAACGATACATTAATACAAGAAAAGAAGTCCTGTGTGTGTAAAAGCCATCAAACGGAAAAGCAAGAAGATCGCGAAAATACGAATGACCGATCGTACTTTAAAAACAACATTTCAAGTGTTCCCGTTGATGTCTCGGTAAACTCAGTAAGCCAAAAACCGGAAGATAAATATAAATGGAAGGTGGTGACATACAGCAAAAGGAAAAACAAGGCGACAGATACGCAACAAAAGGAAAATGACTTTTTAATAATTGGCGATTCGCTGCTGAAGAATATCGCTGTCCCCAATTGCAAGATCGATGTACGACCTGGCATTAGAACGCATCAACTCGGTAAACATTTTAAAAATATGGTAAATGCAAGACAAGATACTACAGAACCAGATTCTGAAACCAGACATAACTATAATGGGGTGTTTATACATGTTGGGACGAATTCGTTAAGGAGCAGCAGTGAGGAAGAAATGGCAAGCGAAACAAGAAACATGATCCGTACTGCAAGAAATATGTATGCAGGATCTCGTCTGATACTTAGCGGAATCATAAACAGAAGGTCGGTGAGTGAAAAATATATCGCCAAAATAAACTGTGCTCTTAAAGAACAATGTGATCGTCTTGGGGCAATTTTTATAGACCCAAACAAATTCCTATGTAAAAACTCACTAGCGAAGGATGGCTTGCATTTAAATAGACTGGGGTCTGTAACGTTCAGCAGAATGTTTGCAGATGTCTGCAAAATCATTAGATGCAAGGGAAACTAATATGGCCTGAAGGGGATGAAAAATCATACACTTCAGCTGGAAAAGAAAAATATAAGCACCATACAAAAAAAGACGATACTAAAGAATTTGCCCCAGAATACAGCTCACAACATGTAAACCAACAAAATAAAAATTACATAAAAGTACTTCATCAAAATATTCAATACTTTGGTAACAAAAAATTAGAAGCAGAAGTACTCCTGAGTGAAGTAAGACCAGACATATTATGCATAAGTGAACATGGACTAACTGAAAGTAAAATACATAATGTGGCAGTAAAGGACTACAAACTAGCTAGCTACTTCTGCAGATCTAAATATAAGGGTGGTGGCGTTTGTATATATATTAAAACAGGTACTCTTTCAAAGAATGTAAACAGTGAAGCTGCTACATTTCCCATAGCTAGAGAAAAAGACTTTGAAGTTACTGGTATAGTGGCAGAAGATTTTAGAGTGTTTTGTGTGTACAGGTCACCATGTGGCAATATTAGCATCTTTCTAAAAAAAGTTGCTAGCTTATTGAGAATGAATATGAAGAGAAATCTTATTATATGTGGAGACTTCAACATTGACATGGGAAAAGACACAAAAATAAGACAGGATTTTGAAGAATTGTTAATACAGCATAACATGAAAGTGACAATAACTGCACCAACAAGAGTGACTTCACAAAGTGAGACAATTATTGACAACATAATTACTAATATGTGTAACTATGAGTCACATGTAGTTCAGACAGAAATATCTGATCATCATGGACAACTAATCAGCTTTTGCAGAAGTAATGACACAGTATCAGAACCAAAACAAACAACCAAAGAAATTAGGATCATCAGTGAACAAAATATCAACATCTTTAGAACAATGTTAAGTAAGGAAACCTGGAATGAAATCCTACAGGCCCAGAGTGTAAATGAAAAATATGATGCATTTATTTCAACAATTAAGTACCATTTTAACGTAGCATTTCCCAAAGTAAAGAGACAAGAAAGGCATCAAGATCAAACACAGTGGATTACGAGTGAAATACTAGAACAGCGAAGGAAGCTTCAGGATGTGAGACGGATGGGCGAAGCTGAAAACTATAAAGTGTTAAAAAAGAAGTATAGAAAAACAATAAGAGAAGCGAAAGCAAGAGCAATTGACACCACTATAGCGAACTCAAAAAACAAGGCAAAGGCAGCTTGGAAGGCAATCAATGCTGAAAGAAAGGAAAAAGATGGGTCAAACAAAGAAGAAGGTATTAGGTCAATTAAAGTAGACAACACAGTGGTCACAGATGGTATGGAAATAGCAAACATACTGAATAATAACTATATCAGTGTAGTAGAAAACCTAAAATTGGAAAGAAATAGTCAAAAACAGAAGGGTATTAAGGTACCAAGAAGATCATGCAGTACTATGTTCTTAAGACCAGTCACGGAAGATGAATTGCGGAAAACTATACAGAAACTGAAGTCCAAGAAATCAGCTGGTGATGATGAAATATCAAATCATGTAATAAAGCTGGTATGTGAGGAGATAATAACACCACTGCTGAACATAGCAAACTGTTCTTTCAGAGATGCAATTTTTCCAGAAAAACTGAAGATAACGAAGGTAGTGCCAGTGTACAAGAAAGGGTGTAAGGATGATCCCAACAACTACAGACCAGTTTCACTGATATCAGGTTTCTCAAAAATCCTAGAAATGCTTATGTATACCAGATTAGTTAACTATTTGGACAAACATAACATTCTCATGACCTCACAACATGGTTTCAGAAAGGGTAAATCTACAGAATCAGCAATTGTCAGTCTAACAGAATACATTTTACAGTCCTTAGATGAGAAAAAGGTTGTCTCTGCAATGTTTCTGGATCTTTCAAAGGCATTTGACACCATTGACCATGAAATGCTGATACAAAAATTAAGCAACTATGGCATTCGGGGGCAACCAGGTGAATGGATAAAATCATACTTGTGCAACCGCAAGCAGTATGTATCATTAGGAAACTCATACCAATCAGAAACCCAATCCATCAAATATGGAGTGCCGCAGGGTTCGGTAATGGGGCCATTGTTATTTAATGTATTTGTTAATGATATAGGTGTTGAGGAGGAAGAAAAGAAAATATTGTATGCTGATGACATGACAATACTAAATAGTGCCCAAAATATGGAACAGCTTAAGAGAAGAGCATACATATCTGCAAATGTCACAGCTCAATGGCTGTTGGAAAATGAACTGGTTATAAATCTAAAAAAGACTATGTATGCAGTGTTTAAAAACAAGGAAAAGGCTGTAGACATGGATTTAGAGGTTGACGGAACAAGGCTGGAAGAAGTAGAATCTGCTAGATTCTTAGGTATTCTTGTGGATAATGAACTGAAATGGAAAAAACATATTAATAATGTCTGTAAGAAACTGAGCTCTGTCATATTCTTAATGATGCAGCTATCACAGTATTCAGACAAGAACCTTCTGTGTACAGTGTATCATGGACTTTTCGAACCATACTTACAGTATGGAGTGACGGTGTGGGGAAACTCAAACAAACAAGAGACAAAACGAGTGTTCACATTACAAAAAAAAGCAATTAGGACCATTTTAAGAAGAAAGACCTCTGAAACATGCAGAAACTGTTTCAAGAATTTAGGTATCTTAACTTTTTCATCATTATATATATACAAAACAATAATGTACATCACAAAAGGTAGTGAGGACTGGATTACAAATGCTAGTGTACACACCCACAATACAAGAAAGAAGAATGAAGTACGGAGCATACCCCACCGACTGGCAATGCTAGAAAAAGGACCCCAGTACTCTGGTATCAGACTACTAAGAAGTCTGCCCAAAACCTTGCAAGATAGTGTACTTCACAATGAATTTACAAAGAAACTTAAAGACTATCTCATTGAAAAAGAGTTTTACAGTGTTGCAGAATACTTATGCCATTAAATTTGTATATATTGTTACTCATTATCAGTGATGTAAAAATGTAAGCTAAAGGTGTAGAAAAATAATTGATAAAGAATTTTAATACTTTGACATGTCCTATATTACACGTACATTTACTGTACATGATGTAATCTTACAGGATCAAATAAAATTCAATTCAATTCAAGAGTTGCTGGCACATTTTGGATAGTTTCAATCAGTACTGCCACATGGCATAACACAGTTCAGGTGAGAAAAGTATTTATATAGCAGACATGTGAAGTAAGAATGATGTGTTAAGCTGACAACCAAATTTATTGCCGAACCCTCATCACGGATCTTAGGGATTCTTACATTTACATGCCCAATATGTATACTACCTGATGGTACTTGTGGGTTATAACAAGAGTGAGTCTGTGATGAATCTGCAATTACCGACCACATTACTAGAACTAAAAATAACTTCCATATGGACTACGAATACATATCTGTGGTCACAAAGAAGTTTCAGATATTCAAAAACAAAATAAAAGAATACATTATTAGCCATTCCTTCTTCAATTTATCAAAACATTCGAACACAGGAGAGTAAATTGACCATAAACTGAATGATAATATTAAACAGATCTTGAATTTACACTAGATATACTGTTGATAGTGTTCAAATGTGTTGAATTCCTAAGGGACCAAACTAGTTTGGTAGTGTTGTGTGTAAAATTACAGAAATGCTTTGTTTGAAGTAATAGGAAAAAAGCAAGTGATTAGTATAAGATGAGGAGCAGTGCCTTTTTATTCCATAGTGGCTGTTTTTATCCCAATATGCATACCCACATGAGGAAAAGCCATAAAATTTTAATCCTCACCTTGAAAAAATAAAGTTACGCAGTTACTTTTTTTACTTGTGTGCAGACACATACTTGCAGTCCCAGTACACACTGAAATCCCCATATCACAGTACGACAGCAGAGACCAAAACAAAATGATGCAGCTTCTAGATAGGGTGTAGTACTGTGTGACAATTTGGTTTTAGCAGGAGCAGAAATGTTGCAGTTTGTGTCAGGCCAATCTAGATAACTTCTTGAGCCATTTGGAATGGCATTTCTGCTGCTACTGAAACAAATTACCTCATGATATTCAAACAATGGAAAATCCAGGAGGGAATGTAACAATATTTGAGAAGGAAAGTTGTTACTCACCACAGTTTCAGATGTCTGAGACTGCAGTCGTGTGAGCAAGTTGCATTTGTGTGTGTGTGTGTGCCTATTGTTGACAAAGAAGCCAAAAGCTATAATCGTGTGAATCTTTTTGTTGTGCCTATCCCGACTCAGCATCTCCACTATATGGTGAGTAGCAACTTTCCTTCTCTAATATTGTTACTTCATGATATTCCATTTTATCAATGAACACCACTATTTTGTAAATAAATAAAGCTACAACAAGTCACTTTTTTAAAGAAATGGTTATTTATTACTCCATGAACCAGTTATTGAACCTTTTCAGATTCATCTTCTGATGGTTTTCTGGAAGTTATGTAGCTATTTCAAGCATAATGCTGTGTGCTGGCTCTGTGAGATGATGATGGAACATGCATTGCCATGAGTGTTGTTTTTCTGTCTATTTGGATCCAAAGTGGTGATGGTGATGCATTAAAGAATGGAAAACTGTCTGAAGATGAGCCTGAAAAGGTTTGAAAACTGGCTCATGGAGTAATAAATAATATTTCGAAACAAGTGACTGGTTGCAGTTTTATGTATTTACATTAAATAATCACAGGTTCTAAAAAATACATAATGGGTAAGTTTAAGCACTATTTTGGTTTAGTTCCTCTAGTGACACAGTGTGATTCTGTGTTGTGGAGAATTCAATGTGCACAGGTACTGTGGACTTGTATCTGGATTCAAACAAAAGATCAGTTACTTAACTTTATTTATTTTTTTTTTTTTGAGATGGTAATTAAAATTATATGACTACCCATGGTATGTATAATAAACTAAAAATAAGTCCTCTGGTAATCTGTGTGCATAGACTATAATTATAATAATTTTTTTATTAGTATAGTTTACAGAAGTAGCCTGCAGTGGCTGCCTCTGCCTGTTAGTCCATAGCTTGACTTGTTCCAGTTCCTTATTGAGCCCTTCCTTGTAAGAGTCACACTACATGATGTGTAAGTCATTGAATGAATAAATGTCATATCAGAAGATTTGTTTTGAAAGCCCTACTTAGTCTACCAAACAGACTTCATGTCATTTTTATTCTTTTGTTTATTTCTCTTGCTATCATCCAGTCACTGTCTTCAACTGTCTCAAACACAGACTCTTATTAACTAATCTATAACTTCATAGTGATCTTATACTGCTTCCTTTTCACTTCATTTCTTGAACATTATTATAGTCTTATTAATAACTGACTTTGAGGGCTACTTTCACACTTGCTGTGTTGAGTTCTCCAATTTGATGTTGAAACTTATCTGCACTAGAGATAAACAGTACAACCTCATCGACAAAATGAAGCAAGACCAGATATTTTCAATTAGCACACATTATTTTTGCAGTTTGTAGATATGAAAACTTCCTCTAGAACTACTGAAAATAGTTTAAGTGATTCGAAACCTCATTACCTCATTATTCACATTCACATATAGGTTGTAAATGATGATTATTTACAATGTACCACAATGGAGTAGAGGAGGACAAGCCGAACAGTATGATCAGGGAAACCTGTGGTCTATCAAGTCAAAAAAGTACCAGAAATCGGCCTACAAAAACCACTTAAGTTACAGTGTGTGCACATTGCACGAGATTTTTCATGTTCTGTCATTCTCTACAAGCAAACTTTTAGTACCAGAGAAGAAATGAATAGGCTTTTATGTAGGGAATTTAATGTAGTTTAGTTTATAAAAGTATAAGTGGAATATGCTTCCACTGGGGGCCACCGTTTTCAAGTAATTCAAGAAAAATGTGCAGAAATGACCTTCAGGCACACTCCCACCACCCACTGGTCAGAACTGTTAGTATTTTGTTTATGGCACTCCCTTCTACCACAGTACAAAAATTTGTAACTACATGCATTACTTTCCATGTTCAACCTTTTCTCGTCTTCATTGAGTGGTCTCTTATGCCAAGTTTCATCCAGTATTCCATTATTGTTACTAATTTAAACATACCCTTGAGGGTAATGAAACAAAAATGACTTTTGTAAGCATTATGTAAAAACTAAATACATTGGAAATTCAAACCAAATTTAACCCTTACAAACACAGTAGTTTAGCAGTCAGAAGACCAGACAAACAAAATGATTTAACTGTTAATTTTATGCTGCTAAAATTCACAAAGGTAAAATTTAAACAAACATCAACATTACAATTTGTATGTGTGTGACTAAGCTGATGGCATAATAATTACCAAGAAAATGAAGACCAAAGAAGGTCAAATATGAGAAACAATTTGGGTAATCAGAAATTTTTGTATAGTGATAGGAGGGAATGCCATGAACATCATATTCAAAATCCTGACCAGTGGGGGAGAGGGTGTGTCTGAAGGTCACTCTGTACATTCTTCATTAATAACTTGAAAACTGTCGCTTCTAGCAAAAATGTATCCCGACACACAATTAAAATTCATTATATTTCATATGGAAAAGGTCATGTTTATTTTTTCTCTATGACTGCCTGGAGGATAAGAGAATATGAAAATCTCACGTGGCATGTATGCAATGTAGGTAAGCTGGTTTTTGTAGGTCAATTTGAGATACTTTTGCAACTTGAAATACCACTAGTGTACTGTACAAAATTAATTGTCTCTACTTCCTGTACACCACTGTGAAATGTTGTATACTATTATTGTTTACATCCTGTATACTCAGGTACTTACTCAGGAATCCTGCTGCACATTCCATTAATGATGAAACTACATACTGTTGCTAGCCAGTCCCCTTCTTACTCCTTTTATGAAATGCAGTATTACAAAACTGACACTCTGTGCAATTGTAAATGCCCTATTCTTTTTTAATTTTGTTCTTTCAGTACTTATGGATAATATGCAAGGAGTGTCAAAACATTAAACACACTTTCATCTGTCATAGAACACTTACTTTTACATCTGCAACTGTACTGCATAGTTAAACTATATGTTCCAGATGGTTGCTAAAGGAAATGTTCAAGTTATTGACCTTCAGCACCAGTATATTTTTGAATATGCTTCATGACAGATTTCACAGCATGCTCCGAAGGTCCCAAAGTGTATCCTGGTGATGTGATTTAAAATGGTACACTTCCTCTTTTACTATGCCCCATAATTAAAAATTGATGGGTGCTCAGTGTATAGGTGCCAGGTTGGGAGAGGGAGTGGGCATCTGATAGGGGGTATAATGAGAACAGGAGGTTTGAGAAATAAACATGAAAAGTATATTTGTGATTCAGGATGCACAGGACATAGCTAAGGACAGCAAACACATCACCATACACGAGACAAAACTAGGGACAGCGAACATGCCACCAACTACCTGGAGAGGCCATTTTGGCTTAAATAAAATGGACCTAAATGCAGAAAGTGGGATAGAGGGATAAAGGAAGTGAGTGCATGTCATTGGGCCAGAGGCTGATAGCAAAGAGTGAGCCAAGTCTGGAATCTGCACTCTGACCGCAACCTCGGGAACCACATGACATATGAATATACAGTACTTCTGTTCCCAAACATGAAAGAAAAGAAGAAAATTTTAATTTCCAAGACATTAGCAATAAAGTACTCCCATAATTCTCCCAAACAACTGGTGACCTGTACACACTAGTGTTACAACAACTGGTCTGGTATGATTTGTTCCATGCATGTTCACACATCTCTGTGATAGTGCAATCAGGCTCTGTCCTGTTATCAGTAATACGTGTCACCATCATACATAGCAAGAATGGGAGGGAAAATGTACTCAGCAAGTGGTGTAATGTACTTTTCTCCAGGTATGACCAATCTATACAACCTATAAGTACTAGTTCATGTGTAAACATCCCCTGAGGCCATTTACAAAATTATACCCTGATATATGGGTCCTCATCCCTTAGTAGTTGCACCAATCTTGGAATGAAATTACTGCTGTATTTCTAGAGGAGGCCGAAATGCACGCGTTTAAATACACACAGACTGGTGTGAGGTCTGGAACAGGACAATGTCTTGAGAATTGCAATAAAGTACGAAAATCTTGTAATACTTAACTTTAATCCACATTTGTAGAACATCGCTCTTGATGATACAGAAGTATAATAGCAATAATAACAAAGGATAATGGCGCCTTGCTAGGTCGTAGCAAATGACGTAGCTGAAGGCTATGCTAACAATCGTCTCAGCTAATGAGAGCGTAATTGTCAGTGATCCCCTTCTGGCAAAGTCGTCTGTACAACTGGGGCGAGCGCTAGTGAGTCTCGCTAGACCTGTCGTGTGGTGGCGCTCGGTCTGCAATCCTGACAGTGGCGACACGCGGGTCCGACGTATACTAATGGACCGCGGCCGATTTAAAGGCTACCACCTAGCAAGTGTGGTGTCTGGCGGTGACACCACATTTACACAATCTGCTTCTCTTTGTAATATGCTGCTCTCTATTAGCACTTGCACCAGCAGTTTTCTTGAGTTTTTTTGCGGTTAATGCTAAACAGTTTCAGCACCATTCCTTAAGGATTCATCACTTGTAGCCATGTTAGATCACCCTGGTTGACCTTTCTATGCATCACATACTGATCCATGGATCTCAAATTTGTCCTGTAACCTATAGGAGAGTTTTTATGCTGGAAAGAACAAATAAGCAGTTGTTAGCGTCATACACAGGCAATTTGGTTCCAGTATGATGGAATTTTGGGAAGCTTGCATGCCTCAGCGATACAGACAGCCGTGTACCGTAGGTGCAACCATAATGGAGGGTTATCTTTTGGGAGGCCAGACAAACATGTGGCTCCTGAAGAGGGGCAGCAGCCTTCTCAGTAGCTGCAGGGGCAACAGTCTGGATAATTGACTGATCTGGCCTTATAATGTCAACCAAAACAGCCTTGCTGTGCTGGTACTGCAAACGGCTGAAAGCAAGGGGAAACTACAGCCATAATTTTTCCCAAGGGCATACAGTTTTACTGTATGGTGAAATGATGAGGCATCCTCTTGGGTAAAATATGCCAGAGGTAAAATAGTCCCCCATTTGGATCTCTGGGTGGGGGCTACTCAGGAGAACATTGTTATCAGGAGAAACAAAACTGGCGTTTTACGGATCGAAGTGTGGAATGTCAGATCCCTTAATCGGACAGGTAGGTTAGAAAATTTAAAAAGGGAAATTGATAGGTTAAAGTTAGATGTAGTGGGAATTAGTGAAGTTTGGTGGCAGAAAGAACAAGCCTTCTGGTCAGGTGAATACAGGGCTATAAATACAAAATCAAACAATGGTATGCAGGAGCAGGTTTAATAATGAATGAAAAAAATAGGGATGCAGATAAACTATTATGAATAGCATAGTGATCGCATTATTGTAGCCAAGATAGAAATGAAACCCACACCTACCACAATAGCACAAGTTTATATGCCAACTAGCTCCACAGAAATGTATGATGCGATAAAAGGAATTATTCAGATACAGTAGTTAAGTGAAGCAAAAATTTAATAGTCATGGGGCTGGAATTTGATAGTAGGAAAAGGAAAAGAAGGAAAAGTAATGGGTGAATATGGACTGGGGGTAAGGAATGAAAGAGGAAGCCGCCTGATAGAATGGCGCACAGGGCATAACTTAATCATAGCTAACAATTGGCTTAAGAATCTTGAAAGAAGGTTGTATACGTGGAAGAGGCCTGGAGACACTGGAAGGTTTCAGATAGATTATATAATGGTTAGACAGAGATTTAGGAACCAGGTTTAAAATTGTAAGACATGTAATGTGGACTCTGGCCACAATTTATTGGTTATGAACTGTAGTTTAAAACTGAAGAAACTGCAAAAAGGTAGGAATTTAAGGTGATGGGACCTGGATAAACTGAAACAACCACAGGCTGTATGTAGTGAGTTTCAGAGAGAGCATTAGGAAATGGTTGACAAGAACAGAGGAAAGAAATACAGTAGAAGAAGAATGGGTAGCTTTAAGAGATGAAATAGTGAAGGCAGCAGAGGATAAAGTAGGTAAACTGATGAGGGCTAGCAGAAATCTTTGGGTAACAGAAAAGATATTGAATTTAATTGATGAAAGAAGAAAACATAAAAATTCAGTAAAAGAAGCAGGCAAAAATGAATACAAAAGTCTTAAAAATGAGATCGACAGGAACTGCTACATGGCGAAGCAGGGATAGCTAGAGGACAAATGTAAGGATATAGAAGCATGTATCACTAGGGGTAAGACAGATACTGCCTACAGGAAAATTAAAGATACCTTTGAAGAAAAGAGAACCACCTGTATGATATCAAGAACTCGGATAGAAAACCAGTCCTAAGCGAAGAAGGGAAAGCTCAATGGTGGAAGCAGTATCTAGAGAGTCTATTACAATGGCAATGTACTTGAGGGCAATATTATGGAAATGGAAGAGGATGTAGATGAGGGTGAAATGGGAGATATACTGTGTGAAGAATTTGACACAACACTGAAAGACCTAAGTTGAAACAAGGACCCAGGAGTAGACAACATTCCATTAGAACGTCTGATAGCCTTGGGAGAGCCAATCATGACAAAACTCTTCCATCTGGTGAGTAAGATGTATGAGACAGGTGAAATACCTTCAGACTTCAAGAAGAATATAATAATCCCAATGCCAAAGAAAGCAGATGCTGATTGGCGTGAAAATTACCAAACTATCAGTTTAATAAGTCATGGTTGCAAAATACTAACACGAATTCCTTACGAATGAATGGAAAAACTGGTAGAAGCTGACCTCAAGGAAGGTCAGTTTGGATTCCACAGAAATGTTGAATCACACAAGGCAATACTGACCCGATGACTTATCTTAGAAGATAGTTTAAGGAATGGCAAACCTACATTTCTAGCATTTGTAGACTTAGAAAAAGCTTTTGGCAATGTTGGCCAGAGTACTCTCTTTCAAATTCAGAAGGTGGCCGGTGTAAAATACAGGGAGCAAAAGGCAATTTACAATTTGTACTGAAACCAGATGGCAGTTATAAAAGTCGAGGGGCATGAAACAGAAGCAGTGGTTGAGAAGAGAGTGAGACAAGATTGTAGCCTATCTACAATGTTATTCAATCTGTATATTGAGCAAGCAGTAAAAGAAACAAAAGAAAAATGTGGAGTAGGAATTAAAATCCATGGGGAAGAAATAAAAAGTTTTTGGTTTGCCAATGAAATTGTAATTCTGTCAGAGACAGCAAAGGACCTGGGAGAGCAGCTTAATGGAATGGATGGTGTCTTGAAGGAAGGATATAAGATCAACATCAACAAAAGCAAAATGACGATAATGGAGTGTAGTCGAATGAAATCGGGTGATGCTGAGGGTATAGATTAGGAAATGACACTTAAAATAGTAAATGATTTTGCTATTTGTGGAGCAAAATAACTGGTGAGGTCAAAGTAGAGAGGATATAAAATGTAGACTGGCTATGGCAAGGAAAGTGTTTCTGAAGAAGAGAAATTTGGGAACATCGAGTGTAGATTTAAGTGTCAGGAAGTCTTTTTTGAAAGAGAGATGAAGATGCTTGCACAGGATAGAGTAGCATGGAAAGCTGCATCAGACCAGTCTCTGGACTGAAGACCACAACAACAGCAACAAGATGGATACAGAAGAATTATCAGTATAGTTTAAACTGATTGTAAATCACACTCTGGAGAACTATCTGTCCTGTGTTTTTAGCCAGCAGCATTGCTGTAATGGTAACACTGGTTCCTATCAGATCACCAAAGTTAAGTGGTGTCGAGCTTGGCTAGGACTAGGATGGGTGACTGTCTGGCTCTGCCTAGTGCTTTTGGCAAGAGGGGTGCACTCAGCCTTTGTGAGGCCAACTGAGGAGCTACTTGAGTGAAAAGTGGCAGCTCCGGTCACGAAAATTGACAGCGGCGGGGAGAGCAGTGTGCTGACCACATGCATCCAGTGATGCCTGTTCGCTGAGTATGACGTGGCAGTCAGTCAGTATCATTGGTCCTTCTGAGATCTGTTCAGATGGAGTATGGTTTAATAACAAAATTCAGGAAATGAACATATATTGTTGCACTCCTAGTTAAAAAATAATGTAGAAATTATGACAGGGAAAAGTTGATAGAAATTCTTGCATCTATAGGAAGATCAATGTAGAAAGCATACAAATTTTCCCACCATATGTTAATGAAATATCTTGCCAAGAATACTAGAAAATTCTGGCCATGTGTAAAACTGCTAAGCGAATCAAAAAGTTCTGTACACTCACTCATTGACCAGTCTGGTGTGGCAATAGAAGACAAAAAGGAAAGCTGAAATTTTAAATTTTCCATTACAAATATTGTTAATGATCGTACAGACATATCGTCATTTGACCACCGCACAAACTTCCATAGAGAACATAGAAATAGACATCCCTGGCATTGAAAACCTGCTGAAAGAGTTGAAAACAAACATGTCACCAGATTAAATAGAAACCCAATTCAGTTTAATAGAGGGAACTGTTTGACAGTGGCCCCTTACTTAGCTTTAATTTATTGTGAATCTCTCGCCAAGCAGAAAATCCAAAGTGGTTGGAAAAAACTATAGGGTCTCCCAGATATAAGAAGGGTAAAAGAATGGCCCTGCACTGTGCAGTGTAGCTGTGCTGTTCGAGGCACCATGTCATGGATTGCGCACCCTCTCCCGCCGGAGGTTCTAGTCTTCCCTCAGGCATGGGTGTGTGTGTTGTTCTTAACATAAATTAGTTTAAGTAGGGTGTAAGTCTAAGGACCGATGACCTCAGCAGTTTAGTCCCTTAAGAATTCTCTCTCTCTCTCTCTCTCTCTCTCTCACACACACACACACACACACACACACACACACACACAAACAATGGCCTTGCAAAATTACAGATCAATATCATTAATGCTGGTGTGCTGCAAACGTCTTGAGAATAATCTAAGTTTGAATACAATGAATTCCCTTCAGAGAGAAAATCTTCTATACACAATGTAGATTTTGAAAGAATTGTTTGCACGAAACACAGCTTACAAATTTTTCCAACATCAAATCCTGTGAACCATCAATGAATGTCAACAGGCAAATTCCATATTCCTAGATAATGTTTGACACAGAGCCACACTGCAGACTGTCATCAAAGGTCAAAGCATACCGAATAGGTTCTGGAACTTGTGAGCAGCAAGACTTTTTAAGTACACCTGTAGAAGAAATGCAGTATAGTGCTTTTCATTTATTATTATGTTCTTCTTCCAAGAAGTGACAGAAGACTCAGTTAACAAGGACACTGTATGTTGTCCTGGACAGAGAGAAAAAGGTATTGTCAGGAGTGCCCCAGAGAAGTACGATAAAACTGTTCTTATTCTCTATATACATAAATGATATGATATAGGGTGAGCCGCCATCTGCAGCTATTTGCTGATGGTGCTGTAGTGTATCAGAAAGAGTCATTATTGAGTGGCTGTAGGTGGGTAAAGAATCACTTGGAGAGGATTTCTAGTTGGTGTGATGAGTGGCAACTTGCAGTAAGTGAAGAAAAATAAAAATTAATGCAGATGAATACAAAACACAATCCTGTAATGTCAAACTACTGATTAGTGGTGTCCTGCTTGACACAGTCACATAGATTAAATACCTAGGCATGAATTTGCAAACTGACATGAAATGGACCAAGCACATAAAATCAGTTTTAGGAAATGCAGGTGGCTGATTTTGGTTTATTGGGAGAATTCTAGGGAAGAATGGCTCATCTATAAAGGAGATTGCATACTGAACACTTGTGTGACACATTTTTGAGAAGTGCTTGAGTATTAAGGGACCCACCAGCTCAGATTAAATGAAAATATCAAAGAAATTCACAGATGTATTGTTAGATTTGTTACCATTATCTTTGATCAATGTGTGTCATGGAAATGCTCCATGAATTCAAATGGAGATTCCTGGAGTGAAGAATTTTTCATTTATGACATTTTGTGGAACACTCTTAGTGCCACATCATATGTATGGCCCATGAAGAAATGATAACAAAAATCGGGGCTTGTACAGAAGCATATAGACAGTCATTTGACCTCGCTTCATTTGTACGTGTAACAGGAAAGGGAATGACCAGCACTAGTACAAGGTACTCTTTGCCATGCACCATACAGCAGGTGCAATATGTATAAAATCCTAATGTTACTCTCCAGTTATCCAAACTTAAAAAATTATTGTTTGATTTTTGCATAATGCTTTTTTTTTACTTTTCAGATGATTTAGTTGGACTGTTAACCCAGTATGTATCACAAAGAGTCAGTATTTGGTAGGACAGTAGCTTGAGTAAAATAATGTCAATACTTAACTTTGATGCTGAATAAAGAGATTCGATTTCTTCCATGTAAATAATAGCCGACAACTTTTGTGTATGGCTTCCCATTTATTTTCGTCAGGTGCAACAGATAAATTCGCAAATTTTAAGAAACTTCAGTTTCATTTTTCTGTGAAACTAATTTCAGATCTGGATATTACAAATCAACAACTCATAACTTGTACCTCATAGAACTACCACCACATTATATCTTCAACAACCACTAACAGCCAACTGTGACCAAAGGTGCCACTGTATATATATAAAGATGTAACAGTAAAAGATTACAAGTGTATTACTAAAACATTTATTTTAGTTAACTTTTATTGAAAAATTGTGTGTTCACAAATATTTAAGTGTTACAGTACACTGTACTTTACAAAAGGAATAATATGATTGACATAAACTACATTTTAGTAAGAGTTGATTAACTATGCAAAACCTTTGTAAAATATGACCCATAAACAATTAGTTCTAAAAAAAAACTTCAGATTCCTTTTTACAATTTATTACATAATTATTTCAGTTACTGACATTTACACAGCATCTCGCTCAGGAGTTGTACATTTTATTCATTTGGTTTTGTAGTATGTTATGGTATATACTACTAAACAAATCTAATATGTGCTTTGTTGTTTGGCTACAACTTTCAAAGCAATAAGTTTTCATTAAAATAGTTGCACTATAGGATGGAGATAATATTCTTTAAAAACTGACAACTTTTAGTCAATTATTAACTTGTAAATATAATCACAAAGCATTGCAATTAGTGCTTTGGTTAGTGACACTATGTATTTATTGTCAAAATCCATAGTTTACAATACCTCCATACAATATTAAATAACAAATAATAAATGTAAAATGTGGTTACAAGATATTACAATACTGAGAACCACATGTCACACAATACATTAAAGCTGTATATTGTATTGATTAGTTATGAGATGCATCATATATTTCAATATTTGGGCTTCAGTCTGTTACATTTTGAGATATAGATGCAGATGTAATTGTTAATTTTGATAGTGGATCAGCCCCATACCCAGGTCTCACTGTCACTAAACTGCAGTAATGTTCTGAAACTTCCACTAGAACTTGATGACAGCTTCTGCCCTTCAGCACTCAAATGTGTCTCTGCCAGTTTGACTTTATCCTCATATCATTGACTGGGTTTTGCAGCTGGTTTGACAGTTCAGCTACCATCTGTTGAGAAAACACAAAATTACTCTTTTTCAAAAATTTATCCTTGTGAGTAAGAAAACAAATTTTACATGACAGTTCAAAATACGTATACATTTTGTTTTTGTCACAGTCTTTACAATGGGACCTTACAATTATTTTACAGTCAGTACTATATACTGAATATCTAAATGTGCCTTTTATTAGAAGTTTATCTTCTTTCTTTGACTGATGCTGACTAAACTGGATGTTCATTACACTGGCAAATTCCTTCAAATACCAAAGCATTATTGCTTAGTAAATTCCATAAAAACCTTGTATGAGTTCTTCTTCACAGATGCCTTATTGCTTATCAGAAGTCACCCAATAAAGCAGAGTCCTCCATCTCCTTTCCCTTTAACTAAATTCCTATATTAGTTCCAGTTAATAACACTTAGTTCAATGGCATAAAGCTAATTTTTGCAAATGCTATTAGACTTTTTTCACATGTTCTTTTCTGTTATCTTACATTAATTCACAATTATGGCAAGCTGCAATTAATTAAATCAAGTCAAAATTTTGTCATGGTTGTTCTGAATTGTTGCTACTCATTACTGATATTTCTATGTAAACAGTGTTCTCTCAGCAAAAGAACAAGGGCCTTTTATTATGATTTAGGTTTACCACTGTAAGATGCCTACTCACTTATTTGTATCTATCATGGCCAAGTTTCTCCCTGATGTAACTATGACAATCAGTCCAATGTGTATACTGCACTGCTTAGAGCGTGCATCTTGCTCCCAAGGAACATGCACCTGAAGACTAAAAATGGGACTGTATGCCTATTGGTAAATGCCCTATCAAAATCACCACACTTGCCATTAAACTTCTTCACATTTAATTTAATTATAATAGAAATGAAAAGAATTGAAAGGAGACACTGACTTCATAGAACTGAAAGGTTTATTGTCTATAGTGCAAGCCATGGTACATGTTCCTAATATTTGTAAGCACACGTAATGACGTTCACTCCTATATCAGCTTGTTTTGTACCTTTCTGGGATAACCATTGCTTCCACCTATCTTTGCTAATGACTTGCTTATAATATTAGTGAGTTCTCAATCTTGTTCACGAACACTGCAACATTTAGTGGATTTACTTAACTTCTCATGGCACATGGGCATGTATCATCCAACATCGTCTGACCTCCAGCCATGACTTTATCTGTACCATTACACCACACTTTTCTTAAATACCTTAGTATGAATTGCAGGCTAGGTCCATCAATAACAACGGGGCTTAACCCTTCCTCATTATGTACAACTGAGCTAGTACTCAGATGATAATAAAATGAGTGTTGACATAGCTTAAAATGTAAAAAGAGTAAAAGAATGAATACACAGAATTACAGACCAATATAGCTGACACCCATATGCTGGAAGATCCTGTAGCATGCTCCAAACTCAAACATTACTGGTATGACATTCGTAGGGGAAAAGGAGCTTCCTCAAAGACTCTGTGTGGATTAAAAAAAACACTTGCATCCTTCTTTTTTTTTGTGCACAGTATCCTGTGAAGAGGATGCAGGGTGAACAGGTAGATTCCATCTTCCTAGATTTTGAAATGTAAAGTAAAAACACCACTCATGGATAGGCCTGCTCCAAGTGGTTGACTGCTACCTACAAGGCAGTACCAGGAGTGACCTATGATTGTGAGACATTTGCTCAGCATGTTGGCAATCCCTCCAGCTATTACTGCTAGTTAGGTGAATCCTGATACTTCTTTATTCAAACAGCTCCTCATTTGGCTTCACAAGGCTGAGTGGACCCTATACTAGACAGAAAATGTGGCTCACCAGCCTGGTGCTGAAGTTGGGCGGGCTGGGCAGCACATTTGCTCACAGTTCATATCACTGCTGTGAAATTTCATGGCAGTTCACATTACTGCTGTGAAATTTCACTGCAGATGCAAATTAACTATGGAACAGATAACATCTGTGCCTCCTGGCAACTTTCCTGTTGTGTGCTGCTTAAATTGTATTCAGTAATCTAGTGCAGCCCTAAATAGAAGTACCATTGCAGCAGACATGTCAGCCAGCTGTAGATACTTAGTGCTACACTTGTGAAGCCAGGATGGGTCACTAGTATTGTTATACTGAAGTGTTCTGCAGCAGACAGTTGTTAGAGGTATGACTTTGCAGGCTTTCCCAGCATAATAATTTCTGGTAAACATCTGGGGTTTGCTACTGGATCCTGAAATCAACATGACTCGTTCTGTCCTCAAATTTCAGGACAACACTGCTACTGCTGTGTCCCGATGAAAACTAATACAGAGGCTGCAAATTGTCATCCTATAAAAGCCACCATACCATGTATGGTGCATTCACTGCCCACCACAGTTGCTGCCTCCAAGACTGGGCTGGTGGAGGTGCCTTTAGAAGAACACCAGTGCCAACGATACATCATACTCAGGATCTATCTCCAAACACTTGGCCTGACTGCACCAAAGAACACTGTGTTTTGATGCAAGTTAGTACACACTTCCACATCATGCTTAGTGGAAAATCCGCGTCTTTATCAATTGTATCATCTGCCAACGTAATCTCAGTCACCTCTTTATGACTGCTGTTCCAAAACCGGGAAGTGCAGGCAACTATCAGAGTCTCATCAAATTTCATCTTATGTTCCTTGTATAAATGATGTTCCAGTACCACTGGTTTTCCAGGTTATTGTAGCCTTGTATGATGGCAGAACAGATGGTTGATGTAAGCCTTCCCACACTGACATGGAATTTTGTACATGCCAGGCTTCCAAAGTTCCAAATCATCTTTGACAGAGCCGAGTAGAGGCCAAATCTTGGAAGTTAGACAGAACACATTCTTAATGTTAAATTTTCTTAAATTTCTTCCAGTCTTAAAAGATATGTCCCCAGCATAAGGAAAAAAGGCCTAATATCTATGCTCCTATTCATCCACATCCGTAGATAGTTCAAACTCCATAGCCCGAAAAATGTGCTCAGATTATACATTTTCCATAAACACAGACATGAAATGTGAAAGTTCCTGGGTTAAACTGACTGCATCAGAAATAGCATAAGCTCTGTGTACCAAGGCCCTAAGGATGCCATTGCATCATTTTTGATGTGGACAATTTAACTCAAATACTTGCACATTTGATGTCTGTGTTTAAAGAAAACGGGTATTCTGAGAAATGTATTCCTCAGGCTATGAGGTTCAGACCATCCTTGGAGTTGTGTGAAATGGAGCTTAAATCTGTGGTCTTTATTTTTTATGCTGGGGGCATATCTTTTAAAACTGGAAGAATTTTAAGGAGTTTTCAACTAAGTGCATGTTTCGTCCACCTTGTGAGATTAGGGCACTACTCAGCCCTGTCATAGACATTTTGGGGTTTAGGAAGCCTGGAATATACAAAAAATCCATTATAGCCATTTGATCTGCACATTTCAGGACAGATACATGGAACATCACCACCACACGAGTCCACAACAGCCTAAAAAATTGATGCTAGAGGAACATTGTTTAAACAAGGACTGATGTGGGCTCAGCTGTCTTGAAGATGGTGGACAAATGGATCACCCAGATAACAAGTCATCCTGATTTCATGATCTGGCAGCAATTCTGTTGAGACTACCAATTGTTAGAGATGTTTGTCTATAAATCTGTACATTCTTCATTTTGCTGTTCTTCTAAATAGGAGTAACCCACATTTTGCTTCTGACCGCTTGTAACTGCTTCCTGAGTGGGATATTCATGATAAAGAGGTTAATCACACAATATGCATGATTAAAATCACTTACAGGTTCCATTAAAGCCTAATACTTTATCCAATTGTGACAATTTCACTTGCCTCTCAATAGCAGTGGTGCTTATTTCCCTGTCACCCATTACTAAGTTTGTGTGATAGTCAAATAGTAATAGCATGCCAGAATATTTCTGCAATTAATATTGTATGTTTCTTTTCTCCTGTTCTGGCAACCTCCTTACTCATGGAGAACTGACTGAGCAGAATCATCTCACCATATAATTACATATCCATCTGACCAGAGTTTGTTGGATATGCTGAAAAATCTTCTCGGATTTTGAAGAAGAGTATTCCCAAGTACTATCAGCCAACAGTATTCACATTAAAATCTTTACTCATTATGGATGTGGAACACTCTGAATGTGATGAGAAAAGGCTCTATATCTATACCGATACTCCGCAATCCACCTTACAGTATGTGGCGGAGGGTACCTTGTACCACTACTAGTCATTTCCATTCCTGTTCCATTCGCAAATAGAATAAGTGTCTATATGGCTCTGTATGAGACTCATATCTTATCTTTGTGGTTCTTATGTGCAATATATGTTGGAGATAACAGAATCGTTCTGCAGTCAGCTTCAAATGCTGGTTCTCTAAATTTCCTCAGTAGTGTTGCTCAAAAGGAACATTGTCTTCCATCCAGGGATTCCCATTTGTGTTCTTCAAGCATTCTCATAATACTTGTGTGTTGCTCAAACCTGCCAGTAAAAATCCTAGCAGCCTGCCTCTGAATTGTTTTGATGTCATCCTTTAATTTGATCTGGTACGGATCCCAAACCCTCGAGTAGTACTCAAGAATAGGTTGCACTAGTGTCCTATATGCGATCTTCTTTACAGATGAACCACGCTTTCCTACAATTCTCCCAATAAACCGAAGTCAAACATTCATCTTCCCTGCCTCAATCCTCACATGCTCATTCTGTTTCATATTGCTTTCCAACGTTATGCCCAGGTATTTAAATAACATGACTGTGTCAAGCAGGACACTGCTAATGCTATATCTGAACATTACAGGTTTGTTTTTCCTACTCATCCACATTAACTTAAATTTTTCTATATTTAGAACTAGCTACCATTCATCACACCAATTAGAAATTTTGTTTGAGTCATCCTCCTACAGTCACTCAACTTCAAAATCATTTATGTATATGGAGAACAATAGCAGTCCTATCACACTTCACTGGAGCACTCCTGAAGTTACTCTTGTCTCGTATGAACACTCACTATTGACGACATATACTAGGTTCTATAACTTATTTATTAACTTTTGTAACCGTAGTTACTATAATGAGATCATGATTGCTAATCCCGTTTCTATACTGATGTTGTCGATAAGGTCCATCCTATTTCTAGCTACAAGATGTAAGATATTTTCATTGTATGTGGGCTGCCCAACTAGCTGCCCAAGATAGTTTCCAGGAAACATGTTCAAAAGTACTTTGCATGACTGTCTGTCTGCACACCCTGCAGTGAATCCATAGACATACCAGTCCATACTTGATAGGTTAAAGTCAACTCCAACTAGCAATGCATGATCTGACCATTGACTAGAACTGTCACAGCAGAATCGGGTTTTCAGAGATGATTGCAGCCAGTCACCTTTTGTGACGGTATTAGTTTTGTATTATTACCAATTTCAAGACACGTAGCGAATGATCATCAGAGGTATACATCCTTTAGTGATTGTTTGTAACATATTGAGGGTTGTTGTGTAGAGTTATTTTCATCCATGGGATTAATCCTAGTGCACAAGTCACTTCAGAAAACATAGTCATTGTTTTTCAGTTGTATTATTTACACAGCACTACACAGACTTTGACATGGTGACATCCAGCCCCATCCCTGTCCAACCCAAGTTCATGCTCACCCATTAGTGGGAGAATGCTAACGCCAGTCTTCATTCTGTCTTCTTGAAAGATGTTTTGCTAACACCTGTCTGTCAAAACCATGGTATGCATTTCGCATCTTTAAAATGTTTAAACCGCAAAAAATTTTTTATCTGTTGGTCTCCCTGCATCCTTGTTTGTACCAAGGGTACAACATTGTCTGTTTCTTAGTGTATTGTGAGTACCACAATACTTGGATCATAATTGTTCAGAGAGGAATGAATAATGAATTGCTTCAATATCTCATGCTCAGAAGTGATGTCACATGTTAATGAATGTGGCAATGGCAGTCATCTCTCCAGCAAGAAACACAAAATAAAGTGGCATGAGCCTTTTCCATCTGGGATATTATCCTCTGTCTTGTGAATTTCTTCTACAGAAAGAGACCATTTGTCTGTGTGATGCCTGTGGCATATGCACATCACCAAGTCACATTTTTAACAGTGTGTGTTTTATCTGTGGATGAGAGCAGCATTTCAGCTGTTAGAGGTACTAATATGGGATACATTTCATCATTCTGTGCAATTTTTGGGCTCAAGTCTGAACTTTTAGTCTGGAGATTTTAGTCCATTGAAGAGTGACTGGAAAATTTGTATTTAGTTCAGTGATCGGCCTCCCACACATACATGCTGTCATATTTTAGTCACTTGATACAACACTTTCTTCTTAAGTTTTATGAAGGTAATTGGTCAGAGAGAGAGAGAGAGAGAGAGAGAGAGAGAGAGAGAGAGAGAGAGAGAGAGAGAGAGAGTGTGTGTGTGTGTGTGTGTGTGTGTGTGTGTGTGTGTGTGTGTGTGAAGGGGTTGGACCATCACCAACAACAACAACAACCACCACCACCATCCTTTCATGTACATGATCTGCTACATCCGTATATCGGCTACTGTCAGAATTACTAAGATGGAATCTGCATTCAGTGATGAATGTATAAGCATACAGTAGAATGAATCTTTCACTCTGCAGTCGAGTATACACTGTTACGAAGCTTCCTGAATGAATAAAATTGTACGTTAGACAAAGATGTAAACCCACACTCGTGCTTACCTCCCAGAATTACTAGGGAAGCAAGGTATACAGGAGAACTTCTGAGAAAGTTGTTAATTTTCGTAGAGATATTGACAGACTGAATTTGCAAGGCAAACCACAAGGTTTGCTTAGTAGATAGTAACATTTTCCACAAAATGCAAAAATGTCTCAAATGATGGAATAGTTTTAGCCATTTTGTTCTATACATGTAAAGCGAATGGTAACACTTTAAAAAAAGTTTTTTAATACTTCAGAATCTCATATTTTTACCCCTTAAGTATGCCCAAAAACATCGTTGGTGGGAAAAAAAATTCGCTATGGTATAATTAACCATAACAGAAGACACAAAAAATTCCACCTAGACTTTTTTGCATGTAGGTTTCAGAATTATCTAGATTTTCTGGTTGAGTCTTGCTTTATCCTAAAAGAAATAAGGGTAAAATCAAACAGAAGCAAAGATAAGGGATTGATAACTCCTGATGGTTGGTTGGTTTGGAGTGAAAGGAACTAAACTGCAAGGTCATCAGTCCCATCATCCGTTAAGTGGCAAACCAGGAATAGCCGTCAAAAGGAGGCGGCAAAAGGCAAATACTGGAAAGCCTATGTGACAATAAAAAAAATTAATGATATGAATATAATAGAGGGAAACATTCCACATGGGAAAAATATATCTAAAAACAAAGATGATGTAACTTACCAAACGAAAGCGTTGGTATGTTGATAGAGACACTAACAAACACACACACACATAAAATTCAAGCTTTCGCAACCCACAGTTGCTTCATCAGGAAAGAGGGAAGGAGAGGGAAAGACGAAAGGATGTGGGTTTTAAGGGAGATGGTAAGGAGTCATTCCAATCCTGGGAGTGGAAAGACTTACCTTAGTGGGAAAAAGGGACAGGTACACACACACACACACACACACACACACACACACACACACACACACACACACACACACACATATCCATCCGCACATATATTGGTATTGCTAGCTCTAGAGGTAGCATGTCAGGAAGATTGAGATGTCACCTTAAAGCAGCCAAATAAGGCATCTGTGAGTAAATGGGCCACCATTAGGTGGGCTCCGCATTGGCACTGAGAGGGTCCTCACATTTGAGAATGTGGCTATGGGTCAGCCAAGTGTTGCCAATGCAGAGTCTACAGAGAACGGTGGATTCCCTGCAAGAAGCATGCGGCGAAGTCTGCCATGTGGTCATGGTCTCCTTAATCACCCTCAGTTTGTTTGGAGAAATCAGGGCATACCAATCTGAGTTCCAGATTTCCAGCAGTCTGTTGCATATAAGTGACCGAATGTCTGGTTCTGGGACCCTCATTTCCAGAACCGGCACCCTAATTGATGGCCAGCTTGTTCAACTGGTCAGCTCATTTTGTTCATTTTCCAAAATACCAACATCACCAGGGATCCAAAAAAAAAAAAGAATGGCTGGCTGTCCAGTTTGATAGAGGTCAGAGACAAGATCCTGGATAGCCATAACCAGTGGTTGAGGAGGGGTGCACTGATCTATACCCTGAAGGCTGCTAAGGGAGTCACTAAAGATTAGGATACTCTTGCCAGTGCAAGAATAAACATGGCTAAGGAATAATTTAAAGGCCATCAATTCAGCAGTGAAGACACTGCACCCATGTGACAGAGTGAAGTTCACTGTACTGTGCTTGTGCATATGCAAAGCCTGTTCGTCCACTGACTGTTGAACCATCAGTGAATATGACTTCTGAATCCAATTACTACTCAAGGACAGACAGGAACAGATGGCAAAAACTTGGGGGTCAACAGAATCATTTGGACCAAAGGAGACTTTGAGGCAAATCCAACGTTTGGGTACACAAGCTATGGGGGCAGATGCAATGTCTACCTGACCAGAGGCAACAGTGGAGGAAGTTGCAGTTCTACACAGAGACACTGGAGGCATGTAGCAATTGTAAACACAGTTCTGGGTCGGTGCTGTGGTAGGTGAAGCTCCCTTCCAGGGAAAAGGACATGATAGTTGGGATGTTCAGGGAAACTACAAACATGAATAGCATAATCAGCAGATGTTGGTGGCACCTGACAGATAATGGAGGGACTCCAGCCTCGACTAGTAGGCTGTTCACAGGGGTGGTTCAGAAGGCTTCCGTTGCAAGTCAGATCCCACAGTGATGAACAGATGTGATTGAATCAGTGCTGTATCGAGCAGCAAAAGGGTAAAGCAATATGCACCCCAGCTAGTGTTACTGAGGCAGCAAAGTGTTCTGAGGTGTTGCCAGCGCTTTTGCTTAAGTTGGCAAAGTTGGGTAAGCCACATCAGCTGGGAAATGTGTTAGAAAGTGGTGCGTCTCAACTACAAGAAGTAACTGATCATCTAGGTAAAGCTCTAGGTGCAAGTGGGCAGTACAGTGACGAAAGAAGTACATGACATGAGTCTTGGTGGCTGAAAACCGAAAGCCAGAGGTGAGAGCCCAAGACTGAGCCTTTTGTATGGCAACCTGTAGGTGACACTCAGCAACAACCATATGAGAGGAGCAACAATAAGAGCAAAAATCATTGGCATATAAGGAGGGCAATACCGAAGACCCCTCGGCCTTCACTAGATCATTTATGGCCACCAGAAAGAGGAGAACACACAGTACAGAGCCCTGTGGGGCCCTGTTCTCTTGGTTATCAGAGGTACTGTGTGATTCACCCACTTGGACCCAGAATGTACGGTGCGACAGAAAGTTCTTGACAAAAATCAAGAGTGGACCCTGGAGACCTCACTCTTGTAACGTAGTAAGATGTGGTGAGGCCTTGTCATGTCATAAGCCTTCTGTAAGCCGAAAAAGGCAGTCATGAGCTGCTGACAATGTGCAGAGGCCATCTGGACAGTGGACTCCAGGTGAACCAAATTATCAGCAGTGGAGCAGACATTGTGAAAACACCTTGAGATGCAGCCAAAAGGCCCTGAGACCCAAGGAACCAGCGCAGCCACTGCTCACCATGCATTTGAGCATCTTACACAGGAGTCTCAGTACTGGAATTATCATGCTTTCTCACCAATGGGATGGGAACTCACCTTCATTCCAGATCTGATTAAAGATGACAAGGATGTGATGCTGATAATCCATTGAGAGAGGTTTCAGCATTTGGTTGTGGATGCAGTCTGGCCCTGGGGCCATATCAGGGTAAGGGTCTAGGGTATGGGAGAGTTCCCATTCACTGAATGAAGCATTATATGGCTTCAGGTGGCGGGTAGTAAAAGATAAGCAAATTCGCTCCACCCAATATTTTATGAGCTGAAAGGCAGTGTGCTAGTTTGCAGACGCAGATGCACAAGCATAATGCTCAGTAAAATGTTTGCCGACAGTGTCTCGATCAGTATAAATGGCATCATCTAAGGAAATACTTGGTACACTTGCAGGGGACTGGAAGCCTTAGGGTCATCTGATCTTTGCCCATGCCTGTGATGGAGAGGTATGTAATCCAATTGTGGAAATGTACCATTCTCATGATTCTTGCTTTTATAGTTTTATGAGGTAATGGACATGGGTAATGGAGCCATTTAATGGCAATGAGGTGCTCCAGTGGAGGGTGCCCTACCTTCTTTTGATGGGGGCAACTGCAGGAAGAGGGGACCGCTTGGCTGGCTGCCAAAACTCCTGTTGCATGCTGAACAGCCACAGCAATACTACCTCACAATGGGGAGCTAAGGATGACAGCAGAGGTGAACCCATCCCAGTCAGCATTATGGAGAACCATCTGGGCAGGTGTCTAAGGGAGCAGTGCTGACGGAGGTACAGGAAGATTGGATGTGGTCACTATCACACAGATCATCGTGGACACTGCAGTGGATAGATGGCAGAAGACCAGGACTGCAAAAGGAGAGATAAGTGTGTGGGACACCAGTGTTCCAGAGGAAAGATTGAGCACTGCCAGTGAAGTTTTGGTGTCTTTACTATGGCCAGTGACCATTGTTTCATCCCACAAAGGGTTATCAGTGCTGAAGTCACTGATGACTACGAAAGGCGGGGGCAGCTGAGAGAGTAATGGAGACAGTACATCGTGGAACATGACATCATTGGGAGGGAGATAAACATTACAGATGGTAAAATCCTGATTTGCTGGTGTCCGAACAACCACAGCCTCCAACGGTGTATCAAGAGGCACATGATCACTGTACATAGAGTCCAGCACATATGTACAAGCTCCACGCAATACCCTCTCATAGTCTGTACGATTATTAAAATAATCTCGGTAGCCAAGAAGGGCAGGGGTCCAAGTTGCTGTAAATCATGCCTCTTGGATGGCAATATAGAAAGCAGGCTACCTACTTAAAAGCTCAGACCTCCACATTGGACACAGAAGGAGTACACGCAGAGTCTGGCAGCGAGGGGGCCACCGGAGTTTCCGTCATCTTCTTTTTGTCCTTCTTGTCCATTTCCTCCTTACAAGATGAGGACTGAGAAGGTTTCCCTGAATTGGTTTCAGGGACAGAGGAAGAACGAGATGTGTGACGGCCAGCAGCCTGTGGTTCCTTCAGCCACTGGCTGGCATCTGGCTGTGGACCTGCGAGAATCATGGGAAGAAGAGTCCCAAGGGACCTCTTCCTAACTAGAGAAGCCAGAGGATGATGAAGTGCCTCCGGCTGGGGGATGGGGACTGGTGTCGGCGGCAGGTGGGGAGCCAATGCTCCTGAAGTGGGTGTGCTGAAAGCACCAGAAGGGTCCCCAACTGCCTAGGGGGCAGGTATCGATGGATGGGTCTGAGGGCCCAATGTAAGAGGCACAACAGGGGAATGCAACATTGACAAAGAAGGTGAAGATGTTGCAGCTGTGGCATGACATTCTGTTGTTTGTCTGTGATTAAGATGCTCATACTTTTTTCTGGCCCCTTGATATGTGAGCTTGTCCAGGGTATTATACTCCTGGATTTTCTTCTCATGCTTAAAAACAGAGCAATCTGGTGAGCAGGTAGAGTGAAGCTCACCACAGTTTACACAGATGGGGGGGGGGACAAGGATCCTCCCTGTGCAGCAGATGTCCAGAATCCCTGCAGACCAAGAGACCAAGGTAACAGTGCAATGGGAAGACATATGAAGGAACTTCATGTATCTGAAGCATTTCATATGAGGAGGAATGTAGGATTTCACATCACACCGGTAGACCATCACCTCAACCTTCTCAGGCAACATATCATCTTCAAAAGCCAAGATGAATGGTCCCTTATGGACAAGACGGATGAAGTGCACAACCCATTGGTCTAAATTGGCCTGCAGCTCACTGTCAGATTGCAGAAGAAGATTAAAGTGAAAAATGATCTCCTGGACCATATTCAGACACTTGTGGGGACTGACAGTCACGGGAATGTCAACATACTTCTCACAAGAGAGGAGCACCTGAGACTGGGCAGGAGAGGAGGGAACCACTCTTCATCTTAGAGATGGCTGCAACTTACCTGTATTTGTCCTCGACATTTTCTACAAAAAAATAAAGGCTTTGCGGCCAAAAACGTGTCTCCATCAGTCTTGGTACAGACCAGGTAATTGTGAGAGGATTTTGCTCCTTGTCATCCAGTTCTGTATTCCCCCCGTGGTGTGGGAAGGGAAGGGAACACATTGGGATCATATTTTGTTGCATTGTATGAGGCCTTTCCATTGGAAGAGATTGCTGGAGCCATGTGTCTACCAGCGGAAGAAAGTTTTACACTTCATATGTGAACTATACTCGTGGTGATACCCATTCTGAATGGGTTCTCTTCCCATGGGTGCTATCCAGACAGAATAATGGCTGCCTGGTGCATAATCCATGGCAGGCAGTCCCCGTGCCCCAGTTGTGATGGGCACATACTCCATGGCATACATGGGGAGTGTGCAGTGTAGGCACCGACAGTGCGATCCCTGCATGGACAGGGGGCTACCATCATGCAGGTACCTGATGACCACCCCCACAATAGGATGGCTTCCTTGTTGAGTTTCAGGTATACAACAACAACAGGAAGGGAGTGTGCCAGGGTAGAAGGGCAACCTTCCTTGCACGATATGCACTTATGTAAAATTTGGAAAGTTGGCAGGTCAAACCCAATAATGGGGCCATATAATCGTTGATGGATGGTGAAGACAGCACCAGGAGTGAAACTAGAAATCAAGACCGAAATCATGAACCAAGTCCAAGCAGCATCTGCACCAAAAGGATCATTCAGTGGAAGGTCAGAGGAGGTCAAAGTGTAGGTTTGTAGCACAGAAAGAGGAAGCAATGCTGCAATGGTTGAGGTCCTGTAGTAGCCAAGCGTGTACTCGCCAAAGAGTGGTGATCCTCCAGTCTGTTATTAAAAAGAAAAACATGTGAGCCATGCTTAAAAAAAAGTAAAAAGCACTCCGTCATCAGACCACAAGTGGCCCATCGGGACCATCCGACCGCCGTGGTATCCTCAGGTGAGGATTCGCATGGGGGGGGGGGGGGGGGGGCGGCGGGCGGGGTGGGAGGGGGGGGCGTGTGGTCATCACACCGCTCTCCCGGTTGTTATGATGGTTTTCTTTGACCGGAGCCGCTACTATTCGGTCGAGTAGCACCTCAATTGGCATCATGTGGCTGAGGGCACCCCGAAAAATGGCAACAGCACATGGCGGATTTATGGTCACCCATCCAAGTGCCGGCCACGCCCGACAGTGCTTAACTTTGGTGATCTCACGGGAACTGGTGTATCCACTGCGGCAAGACTGTTGCCTAAAAAAAAAGTAAAGAGCTCCAAAAATAAGGTAGAAACGACTTGATACATTATTTAATGAGAAAGAAATAAAATTTGTAATGCAGATAAAATTGCCTCCCCAAAAAATACTTCTGGCAGAACTTTCAGATCATTGGCACCAAATTCAATGATTATTTCTTCACAGTGGCAGCAAAAATTGCAGTCATTAATAAAAAACCAAATGCAGATGGACTGATTTACCTGTTCAGTCACTGCATGCACTACCAACAGTTCAATAGTTTCAAAAATACAAGAAAGAAATCATAAAATTCATCAGTTCATCAATTCTTTAAAATATAGTAATTTTGGTGGTTATGAAGGTGCTTTGAGCTGTATATTAAAATCTTGTACTTTCTTGATAGGATTAGCATTAAGTTCTCTTTGTAATCAATGAATCGTGGCATATTTTCTGACTGACTTAAACATGCTGTAGTAACACACCACTGTATAACTTGAGACAATCAAACCACCTATAATTAGAGACCTGTTTTACTCCTTCCAGTCTGAAAAAGTGGCCTATGACAGAGCCGGCCGGAGTGGCTGTGCGGTTCTAGGCACTACAGTCTGGAACTGAGCGACCGCTACGGTCGCAGGTTCGAATCCTGCCTCGGGCATGGATGTGTGTGATGTCCTTAGGTTAGTTAGGTTTAATTAGTTCTAAGTTCTAGGCAACTGATGACCTCAGAAGTTAAGTCACATAGTGCTCAGAGCCATTTTTTGAACCTATGAAAGAATAGTGACTCATATATCTTAGCATAACTTGGTAACTGCTTCTTATTTTTGCTTTTGTAAAGTTTTCCCCATGGAGAAAGCAATAAGAGACATAACAAATGATGATGTGGAAAAGTTAAACAATAAATGTTATCCTGTTGTAAAATTTTGTGTCCTTGCCACAACCATTCATTGTGTGGCACACAGAATTCTACTTATGAAACTAAGTGTATTACACCATTAATTGCATTTCTCTTGCAGGGATGGAATCTTACTTTCTTAAGAGCAAGTAGACATTATTATTGATAGACTGTATTACAGGCATGAAACTAACTACAGAATGGATGACATAGCATGTGGAGTCCCAGAAGGATCAGTACTTGGCTCATTCCTTTTGTAAACCTACAGAAATGATCTTCCAGTGACTTTAAAGGGTAGTTAAGAACTGCAATGTTTCCTGATGACATAAGTGTACCAGAATGTGCTGTGCAAGGAAATTTGAATGCTTAGTAGGCAGAGCTCCACTGACCAGCAATTAATAATATGGGATATGCGGGAAGAATCTCTCACTCACTCACTCACACACACACACACACACACACACACACACACACACACACACAGTGAGCAACTAGTGTCACCACACAATAAAGAGCACCAATTTTAGATGCTTTGGATAGTAAATATTAACTATCAGTGGATTAGCAGTTAACATTAGCTCTTCCTCTGTTGTTTGACCAGGAGAAAGAGCTGAACTCCAAGCAGAATATAAGCAAAATGCTCCATCTCTATTTATGAGGTTGCTTACTAATTAAACTCCAACTGCTCCCTCAGAAATACTTTTCCAGTAGCTGGAAATTCATGCCAAAATCCCTGTGTTGTTATATCCCATAGTATGATTGATACCAAGTCAATATTATGCAACAGAGGTTATGCTTGGCTATTGTAAGCATATGTGATACTTACACTCTACACACTGATCCTCCATCATCTTTATGGTCTGACCAATGTATGACATGCATCAGCTGCATGGGATAAGGTATATAACTGTGTCACACAAACCAAGATCATCCTTTATGTAACCTAAAAGGGCCCTAATCTTAGATGATAGTCAAAAAGCACATTTCACATGATGTTTCTGCAGGATATAACCAGTTCAATTGAAAATGGTACCTGCATGAAAGAAAAAGACTATAGGCTGTGGTGCTGCCTCGTTATTTTCATCACTCCTGCGATTCCCGGTTGGTTGATAGCTCAATGCATGTCTGATCTGTCTTTCACTGTAACCATTCTACTGAAAGATGACTTCAAGTTGGGCTATCTCAGCTAATAAACTTTCAGGGTGTAGGATGACAAAGGCCCTTAGAACCAAGGTACAAAGTACCCCTTCACACTGAGCTGCATGTCGACAATTGTCAGTCTGAAGATACAAATGAATGTGAGTTGGCTGTTTATAAATGGCATGTCTCCACATGCCGTCAAACTTTGTCATGTCGACACATCAAGAAAGGGAAGGCAATGATGATTTCAATGCCTGAGAGTGAAGAGAGAGACCACAGCAAATCTTATTAAAATATCAGAGATTCAGATGCAATCCTTCTTACTGATGTGAGAAACCCACCAAGTTCTTAATCTCATGTAAACACTGACCTATTACAAGAGACGAACAAAATGTTCTGCTACACAGTATGTTGGAGCACCAATGTTACTGACTCTATGTCTCAGAGGAGCCCCTTCCTTGTGGATCTTGGATGGCCACATAATCAACGAGGGATGAAGTCTGCAGTATGCTGGATCAGACAGTAAATACTACATCTTTTGAATGTAATCCATCTTATCTAAAACAGCCACAGCATTGTACTTGTGTGGAATAAGATAGCAATATCAAAATCCACCTTGAATGAAGGCAAAGAAACACTCTGAGGCAAATGTGTCCCATCAGCATGTGACGTGTTTCTCTCCTAAACTCCTCTACAGTGTATGGAGGAAGTTTAAAAAGAGCCTGTTTGACAGAAGTTATAAAATCAAAAACTAGCAAATACTTGTGCATCAGCACAAAGTTCAGACCTTTCAACAGCAGAGATTAATCTGCTGCTTCCAAAGATTTCTCCATGAGACTGATGAAGAATCACTCCCAGCCAGTCCCAAGAAAGTGCCAAAATTGTGGAAGCACTCACAAATAAAGCCAAAGTAATTCCTTAGAAATACAGTCCAGTTGGTCGTTAACATAACTGATATTTTCACAATTAAGAGCTAGACAAGCCTGTTGCTTAAGATGGTATATGCATCACATTAGGAACTCAGAAGATTAGTTACATTGATTACGGGGATTTAACTGACTCTGGTATCTTCATAAGTTTTTATGTGGTCTCTCTGTTTGTTTGTTTTCCTCTGATTTGTTATAGTTAATTGAGGTTAGGTTTTGTGTTGAATTAACTAAACTATTTCAATATGCATTTACTTCCATTTACACTTCATTCAGTGACCAGGTCTATGCAAAGTTACAATGGGGATCATTTTGTCACCTGTTACTACAAATCTGCATATGGAAGATTTTGAGCAATATGCCCTGGAGTTGGCAGCATTGAACCTGCAGTCTGTTTTTATATTTGTAAATTATAGCTTTGTTGTTTGGCCTCATGGCAATGAGAAATTGCACAGCTTTTTAAACTATCTGAATTCAGCCTACTTGAATATTCACTTCAGTATGGAGATTAAAAAGTTGGCTACCTTCCCTTTCTTGATGTGCTGATTGGGAGAAAAGCTGATGATTGGGACATGCCATTTATAGGAAGTCAGCTCACACTGTTAATGCTGATAGTTGTCAACATTTTGCTGAGGGTAAAGGAGTACTTCATACTTTGGTTCACAAGACGCAAATTGTCTCAGACCCTGAAAGTTTGTCAGCTGAGTTTCACCACCTTGAAGCCACCTTTCATGAGAAAACTTGAAATGAAAGAAAGATCAGATGCTTATTGTGCTATCAACCAACAGTCAATCAGGTGAATCACGATAAATAACAAGTGGCACCTAAGTCCAGCCTACCTTATCCAGATAAATTTGCAGCAGATTGGTTGTATTCTGTGGAAACCTGGTGTGAAGAGTGTTTTTTGATCATTTTCTAAGATTGGAACTCTTTTAAGGTCTGTAAAGAATGATATTGGTTTGTGTAAGATGGATCTTTACCATGCAGTTGTGGCATATCATGCATTGGTCAGGCCGCAGGTCAGCAGGTAACTGGTGTACATAAGCATCACACATGCATGCAACAGCTGAGTAAATCTACCACTGTAGGACATTGCCTTGATACTGCTAATATGCTGCAGTATAACAGTACAGGGACTATGGCATGCACTTCCATCTAACGAGATAGTGTTATTAAGGAAGCAGCCAAATTAAATCATCAAGTGACGTCATAAATAGAGGGAGTGTTTGACTTAAAGTCTGCTGGAAATCCTACTCTCTCTCTGGTGAAACAATAGGAGGAGAGAGCTACAATGTTTCACCTACTCCCCATGGTGTAGGCAATGTTCGGCCACTAACTCTGAGTGTGGCTTGCTAACATCAGTAGGGGGTGGCCATACACGATCAGTCATTAAGCCAACAGCACAATATAATAATGTTAACACCAAAGCATTATATTAGCAGTGAAACATTAGTGCATTAGTGAATAATTTAATAAAAGATATACTGTGGTTGGATCAGTTGGTCGAAATCCTGAAGGATAACAACACTGCACAAAACAGATCGATTTTAAGTTTCATATAAATCCCTTTTAATTATTTTTTCAGAAGCACAACATATCCAAAACATGGCCACAAACAAATTACTCATTCAACAACTGAACAGTGCAAATTTTGGTATTGCTTTGTGCAGACATAGCATTATATCCAGCAGAATGCACTAAATTGCAACATACATGTCCCAGTACATAAAAATAGCATTCACAACATACACACTACCAGTAGTATTACTGACTCCATACTAAATACTTCACCAACACTCCAGATACAAGACTGCAGGCAAAAGTCCTCGATCTCTGTCACGCACACATATTTAAAAGTTCAGCCACATGGCCACTCCTTGATTCAGTACAGATACTTTCATCTGACCACCGTTTGCAATTTTTGTTTATAGCATCTTTTATAGTTGTTTAATTAGAAAAATAATCTGTTCAGTATATTGCAGACATTGTCCTCTTTCATCTGGAGTTTCAAAAATATGACTTTCATGATGGATTCAGTTGTGACAATTTACTGTAAACAATAATGGTAAAAATGTCAATAACTTTTTAACCATCAAAGTTTCAGGCAAGGATTTATGTTTAGTGAGCTCGCCCCACTGTTATGGTTCCAAAATTGTCATTGGTTTTTCTCTAGCATGCTTGTAACGAGTTTTAACATATTTACTTTAAAATTATATTAGTGATGACATTTTAAGTCACTGGTCCCTCCATGTTAGCTTGTCCCGTGACCGTGTTGCTGGAACACACCTCACTCCATGCCTGGCAAAACCCCAATAACTGGTGGGCCTCATAGCTTGCTAGCTGCCTTTCCTTCTGCTCAGCTTGCCTGTCACAGCAATCTGACAGCAGGCCCACAGCTAACTTGTCAGATTTGGTCTGTCCTGAGGCAGTCAACTAGCTGCTTGTAATGTCACACACCCCTGCTTCATATATCACTCACTGGCTGAGTGGTATATGAAATAGCACCATACCTCACCATTCACATAATGTTACACAATAACAATTTTTTCAGAGGTTTAACAATGTCAAAACTCATGTAATAATTTTGTGAGTGACGAATCAATTAGCATGAGCATTATCTCTAGGATACACATCTGCAGCTCATGGTCTAGTGGCTAGCATTGCTGCCTCTGGATCACGGACTGCTGGGTTCGATTCCCGGTCGGGTTGGGGGATTTCTCTGCTTGGGAACTGGGAATTTGTGTTGTCCTCATCATTTCATCATCCCTCATCCTCCTCATCATCACCATCATCATCATAATCTCTCAAAGCTATCCATTCTTCCAGCCAAGCCATATCCTATCAAAATATTCAGACAAAAGTCCCAATGAGTGAATGCTCAATATTTTGTACCCATGACTCTCCAGTGATCAGGCTGTAGAAATGCTTTGCTGGTTCACCATGTGTCCACTGTGTTTAGATCTCAAGTGAGACTTATCAAGGCAACAATACAAATGCTTAAATATTTATTAAAACAGCCAGATATTCCCATATAATAATTGATAATAAATAAAGCATTTTAAAGTTTTAGAAAATCCCTTTGCATCTCGCAAGTTGCTCATGATGTTAATTCTGGCTTCCCCATCTGTACAAATAATCATGGAACTAGATTAACCGAAACACAAATCCATTGATTTCTATGACTCTAAATCTGAACATTATATTTACATACTGACACGAGACAGAACAATCCTTTAATCACCTCACCGCAATGCACCAAAGTTAACCCACATGAGTTATTTCCCATGCCATATATATATCCCTCATAACTCTTCCTTTACGTCTCACAACCATATCATTATGTTTGTCATTTTTGTGGTCTTCAGTCTGAAGGTTGGTTTGATGCAGCTCTCCATGCTACTCTGTCCTGTGCAAGCCACCTCATCTCTGATTAACTACTGCAATCTACATCCTTTTGAATCTGCTTACTGTATTCATCTCTTGGTCACCATCTATGATTTTTATCTTCTTGTCTACACTGTTTCACATCTGTGTTTCATTTCCATACATGGCTACACTCCATACTCATACTTTCAGAAAAGACTTCCTGACAATTAAACCTATACTCGATGTGAACAAATTTCTCTTCTTCAGAAACACTTTTCTTACCATTGCCAGTCTACATTTTATATCCTGTCTACTTTGACCATCATCAGTTATTTTGCTACCCAAATAGCAGAATTCATCTGCTACTTTAAGTGTCTCATTTCCTAATCTAATTACCTCAGCATCACCTGATGTAATTCAAACTACATTCCATTATCCTTGTTTTGTCTTTGTTGGTGTTCATCTCATATTTTCCTTTCAAGACACTGTGCAATCTGTTCAACTGCTCGTCCAATCCTTTTCTGTATCTGACAAAATTACAATGTAATCAGCAAACCATTAAGTATTTATTACTTCTCCATGAGCTTTAATTGCTGCTCCAAATTTTTCTTTGATTTCTCTTTTACTGCTTGTTCAGTGCACAGATTGAATAACATTGAGGATGGACTGCAGCCCTGCCTCACTCCATTCTCAACCACTGCTTCCTTTTCATGCCTCTTGACTCTTATAACTGCAGTCTGGTTTCTTTACAAGTTGCAAATAGCCTTTTGCTCCCTGTATTTTACTATTCCTACCTTCAAAATTTCAAAGACAGTATTCTAGTCAACATTGTTAAAAGCTTTCTCAAAGTCTACGAATGCTATAAACATAGGTTTGTCTTTCTTTTACCTGTCTTGTAAGATAAGTCATAGGGTCAGTATTGCTTTGCCTTTCCTACATTTGTCCAGAATCCAAACTGATCTTCCCTGAGGTCGGCTTCCACCAGTCTTTCCATTTTTATGAAACGAATTCATCTTAGCATTTTTCAACCATGGCTTATTAAACTGATAGTTCAGTAATTTTCACATCTTTGAGCAACTGCTTTCTTTGTAATTGGAGTTACTACATTCTTCTTGAAGTGTGCAGGTATTTTGTCCATCTCATACATCTTGCTCCCCAGATGGAAGAGTTTTATCTTGGCTGTCTCTCCCTACTCTATCAGTAGTTCTAACAAAATGTTATCTACTCCTGGATCCTTGTTTCAACTTAGGTCTTTCAGTAAGCTGTCAAATTCTTCACGTGGTATCATACCTCCCATCTCATTGTCATCCTTTTACATTTCCATAATATTGCCCTCAAGTACATCTCCCTTATGTAGACCCTCTATACACTCCTTCCACCTTTATGCTTTCCCTTCTTTGCTTAGGACTATTTTTACATCTGAGCTCTTGATATTCAGGCAGGTGGTGGTTCTCTTTCCTCCAACAGCTTCTTTAGGCAGTATATATCTTTTCCCTTGTGATATACACTTCTAAATCCTTACATTTGTCCTGTATCCATTCCTGCTTAGCCATTTTGCAATTCCTGTCAATCTTACTTTTTAGACATTTGTATTTCCTTTCACATATTTCATTTCATGCATTTTTATATTTTCTCCTTTCATCAGTTAAATTCAATATCTCTTGTATTACCCAAGGATTTCTCCTAGCCATCATCTTTTTACCTACTTGACCCTCTGCTGCATTCACTATTTCATCTCTCAAAGTGTCCGCAGCCCGTGGTCTAGTGACCAGTGATGCAGTCTCTGGATCACTGGGTCCTTGGTTCGATTGCTGGCCGGGTTGGGGATTTTCTCTGCCTGGGGACTGGGTGTTTGTGTTGTCCTCATCATATAATCATCATCATCATCTCCCAAAGCTATCCATTCTTCTTCTTCTTCTTCTTCTTCTTCTACTGTACTCCTTTTCCTTGTTCTTTTCAAACATTCCTGAATGCTCCCTCTGAAACTCTCTGCAACCTCTGATTCTTTCCGTCTATCCAGTTACCATCTCCTTCAGTTCCTACATTTTTGCAGTTTCTTCAGTTTTAATCTACATTTCATAACCAATAAATTGTGGTCAGAGTCCACATCTGCCCCTGGAAATGTCTTAAAATTTAAAATCTGGTTCCAAAATCTCTGTCTAACCATTATATAATCAACCTGAAACATTCCGGTGTCTCCAGGTCTATTCCACATATAAAAACTTTCTTTCATGATTCTAAACTGACTGGTAGCTGCGATTATATTATGCTTTGTGCAAAATTATACCAGGCAGCTTCCTCTTTCATTCCTTTCCCCCAGTCCACATTCACCTACTATTTTTCCTTCTCTTCCTTTTTCTAGTATCGAACTCAAGTCCTCCATGATTTTTAAACTTTTGTCTCCATTAACTATCTGAATAATTTATTTTATATTGTTGTACATTTCTTCACTCTCTTAATCAGCTGCAGAATTAGTTGGCATATAAACTTGTACTACTGTGGTGCCTGTGGGCTTTTCATGTTTATCTTGGCTGCAATAATGTGTTCACTATACTGTTCATAGTAGCTTATCTGTGTTTCTATTTTTTATTTATTATGAAACCTACTCCTGTATTACCCCTGTTTGATTTTGTGCTTGGAACCCCGTATTCACAGGAGTCCTGTTCCCCCTGCCACCAAAGTTCTGTGATTCCCGCTATATCTAACTTTAACCTATCCATTTTCCTTTTTTAAATTTTCTAACCTACCTGCCTGATTAACAGATCTAACATTCCACACTCCAATCCGTAGAATGGTAATTTTGTTTCTCCTGATAATACATCATCCTGAGTTGTCCCCACGTGGGGGGAGGGGGGGGGGGGGCTATTTTACCTCCAAAATGTTTTACCTAAGAGAATGCCATCATCATTTAACCATATAGTAGAGCTGCATGTCCTTGGGAAAAATTATGTCTGTAGTTTACTTTGCTTTCATCCGTTCACATTACCAGCACAGCAAGGCCAATTTGGTTGATGTTACAAGGCCAGATCAGTCAATCATCCAGACTGTTGCCCCTGAAACTACTGAAAAGACTGCTGTGGGAACCATAAGTTTGTTGAATTCTCAACAGATAGCCCTGCATTGTGTTTGCACCCAAGGTACGGCTTTCTGTATCACTGAGGCACGCAAGCCTTCCCACCAACAGCAAGGTCCATGGTTCCCTGTATGTCCAAACATATACCAATAACAAATCAGTTAATTTTTTAATATCTTCTATGAACAGTTAAATTCCAATAATCCTCGTTTAAATGAAACTTTTGACACCAATTAAACCAGTATCAGGTGTGCAAATCATATTACACAACATACACTGAAGCACCAAAGAAACTGGTGTAGGCATGCGCATTCATATACAGAGCTATGTAAACAGGCAGAATACGGTGCTGCGGTTAGCAATGCCTATATACGACAAAAAGTGTCTGACACTGTTGTTAGATCAGTTACTGCTGCCACAGTGGCATGTTTTCAAGATTTAAGTGAGTTTGAATGTGGTGTTATAGTCAGCACATAAGTGATGGGACACAGCATCTCCGAGGTAGTGATGAGGTGGGTATTTTTCTTTACTACCATTTCACAAGTGTACTGTGAATATCAGGAATCTGATAAAACATCAAATCTCTGACATTGCTGTGGTCGGAAAAAGATCTTGCAAGAACAGGACCAACAATGACTGAAGAGAATCGTTCAATGTGACAGAATTGCAACCCTTCCAAAAATTGCTGCAGATTTCAGTGCTGGGCCATCAACAAGTGTCAGCATGGTAACCATTCAACAAAACATCATTAAAATGGGCTTTTGGAGCCAAAGGCCATCTTGTGTACCTTTGATGACTGCACAACACAAAGCTTTATGCCTCGCCTATGCCAGTCAACTCTGACACTGGATTGTTGATGACTGGAAACATGTTGCTTGGTTGCCTGGTTGGACAAGTCTCATTTCAAATTGTACTGAGTGGATGGATGTGGGGGGGTATGGAGACAACCTCATTAATCTATGGAGGACCCTACATGTCAGCAGGGGACTGTTCAAGCTGGTGGAAATTCTGTAATGGTGTGGGGTGTGTGCAGTTGGAGTGATATGGGATCCCTGATACGACTAGATATGATTGTGACAGGTGACACATATGTAAGCATCCTCTCTGATTACCTGCATCCATTCATGTACATCGTGCATTCTCTCACACTTGGCTAATTCCAGCAGGATACTTTGACAGCCCACACATCCTGAATTGCTCCAGAGTGGCTCCAGGAACACTCTTGTGCGTTTAAACACGTCTGTTGCCCACCAAACTGCCCAGACATGAACATTATTGAGCATATGTGGGATGCCTTGCAATGTGCTGTTTAGAAGAGATATCCACCCTCTTTGTACTCTTATGGATTTATGGACAGCTCTGCAGGATTCATGATGTCACTTCACTCCAGCACTACTTCAGACATTAGTCAAGTCCATGCCACATTGTGTTGCAGCACTTACGCATGCTCACGGGGGCCCTATATGATCTTAGTCTGGTGTACCAGTTTCTTTGGCTCTTCATTGTATATATACCATCCAGAAACACTTAACAACGAGAAACCCATAAAATTACTTACAACTATACCAGATGGTAATAAATATACACTTTATAAACACTTGACTTGTTGATATACCTCCTCAGCTCAGTTATATTTCACAGATCCAGAAGTTTCTTTGATACTCAACACACAAGTCTGTAGGCATTGAGATGTGGACACTCTGTTACTTCAAATGGCTCATGATACAATTCAAATATTTTTTTGGTTTCCACACCAATTTCACTGGATTTTTCATTAGTTCTAAGATTTTATCTCCCAGTTAAAATTTAATAAAACTCTGTGTTCTCTGTTATCAAATTATCAGGTTTTCTTCCTATCATCACTTCTTATGGAGGGAAACAGTGACACTACTTTTAACTGTATCATAAGATCTTCAAATACAGTCACATGTCCCACCCAAGTAGTATGTTTTTTGCTGGAGTAGGTCCAGCACAACCTACCTAGTTCCTGCATGTACCTCTCAGCAGCACTGCTTGCAGGATGGTACACTGATATCCTTATTTGTGTAATGCTTGCCCTTTCTACAAGTCTGTCCCACACTCTGGAAGTAAACTGTGCTCCATTGTCATATAGGATCTTTTCAGGCAATTTGACATTCACTATGTAAGTTTATTCAGTTATGACTGTTTTTAGAGGGTACAATTTGAGACATCTTTAGAGAATACATTTACTGCTAATAACAAACAGTGGAAAACCCAGCATGCAATGTAAAAATACCCTCTTCAACTGTCGATGGTCTCTGTCAGTCAACAGATGAGGTTGGCCTGTATGCTTTTGTGCTGTACGTGTCCTGTCACATTTCCGCTTCACTATCACATCGAAAACAATGGACCTAGGGATGTTTAGGGGTGTGGAAATCTCATGTACAATCGTATGACACAAGTGACACTCAATCACCTGACCATTTTCGAAATCATTGAGTTCTCCGGAGTGCCCCATTCTGCTCTCTCATGATGTCTAATGACTACTGAGGTCGCTGATATGGAGTACCTGGCAGTAGGTGGCAGCACAATGCACCTAATGCGAAAAATGCATGCTTTTTGGGGATGTCCGGATACTTTTGATCACGTAGTGTATGTGCAGTTGGTCGAGCAGTTGCTCATAAGCCACAGATTGCACTGGTAAATGCCAAATGATGCCTTGATTGGTGTAAGGAGCATAAACATTGGATGATTGAACAGTGGAAAACATTGTGTGGAGCGACAAATCATGGTAAATAATGTGGTGATCCGACGGCAGGGTGTGGGTATGGCGAATGCCCGGTGAACATCATCTGCCAGCGTGTGTAGTGCCAACAGTAAAATTCAGAGGCGTTGGTGTTATGATGTGGTCCTGTTTTTCATGGAGGGGGCTTGCACCTCTTGTTGCTTGTGTGGCACACTATCACAACACAGACCTAATTGATGTTTTAAGCACCTTATTGCTTCCCACTGTTGAAGACCAATTCAGAGATGGTGATTGAATCTTTCAACACAATCGAGCACATGTTCATAATGCACGGCCTGTGGCAGAGTGGTTATACAACAATAAAACAATAACATCCCTGTAATGGGCTGGCCAGCACAGAGTCCTGACCTGAATTCTATAGAACACTTTGGGATGTTTTTGAATGCAGACTTCATGCCATGCCTCACTGACCAACATCGATACCTCTCCTCAGTGCAGCACTCCATGAAGAATGGGCTGCCATTCCCCAAGAAACCTTCCAGCACCTGACTGAACGTATGCCTGTGATAGTGGAAGCTTTCATCAAAGCTAAGGTTGAGCTAACACCATATTTGCAGCACACAATGGAGGTGTGCCCATCAGTTTATAAGTGTCTTGATTGGTCAGTGAAACTGCAGTTCTGGTATCAAGCTGGAATGGTATCACTTGCCGTTAATGTCCAAGTCTACAAAAAGTTTATTGTCCTGCTGATGACAAGAGTGACTGTCTCGTGCAACGTGAACTGACACTGGTACAAAATCACTTGCGACTTGATGGGAGTTCCAGCGATATTGATGCATACTATTTGTGGGATGAACACAGCCACTGTTAGAGAGAGTGGCACTGGGCGGAGTGGAATGAACGACATGAATTTCCATGGGAAAAGTTTCGCGAGCCTGAGTATCCTTGGTTCGATTCCGATTCCGGCACGAAGCAAAGGGCCTGGAATGGTTTGGAGTTTCCGATCTGAGCTTTTTCTAGCAAACACTCTGAACATGTTCTTTTTTATTACAGTAAAAGCAAATGTCTTGGCGTGACGGGCAATTCTATTGCAAATGTTTAGTAGCGCACCGCGGGCATGATTTAAGCAGTGCATTTGCTTGCCGGCGCAGCACACATGGTTGCGAGCCTGGTGGCAGTGGCGTGGCTGGGCGCGAGGGCTGTTTACTGCTCCGTGCAGATCGCCCGGCGGGCCGGTTAACCTGACACACGACTGGCGAAGTTTCAAATGATTCCTGAGCAAAGTCAAGTGTGTCCTGCCGATCCAATATGTCCATCACTTGTTGAAGGGAGAGATTGACTAGTTTCAAAATCTGTTCCCTTATACGAACGTCAGAAACATTCTGTGCAATTGCATCACATACCATAGTATCTGAATATGGGAGTCAACATTGACACTCAAAAGCACAATCCCCAGTAAGGCCTTGCAAGATCGCAACCCACGCCCGATTAGTCTGACCTGCTGTACGTTTTGTACGAAAGAAGGTATACCATTTCGCAACTACTTTGACTGATTGTTTGAAATATGCATCTAATGCAGACAAAATTTCTTCATAGGACAGAGTTGCTACGTCGCGTCGGGGAAATAATTTGACTATCACACAGTAGGTATGCACACTGACAGACGACAAAAGAAAAGGCTGCCGCTCATTACCTTGAATTCTGTATGCGGCGAGATGGAATCCAAATTGTTGTGACCACTCCGTCCAGCTTTCCAGTGCAGCATCAAAAGGTCTGAAGTTCGGTGCAACTGCGCGTTGTGGCTGCGTTAGCAGTGGAGAGGCAGCTGCCGCATCGTTTTGCATTGCACGTTGACCCTGGACGAGCTGTCCAAGGGCATCCAGTAATGCCTGTTTCTGCTGATTCTGTAAGCGATAAAATTTGGACAGTACATCTGGAGATTGTGGTGAAGCCATTACACAATTAAACCAGGGCAGTCTCAATGACATATGTCAGTATAGGTAAGAACACCGTTTATACTCCTCATCGCCAATTTTGTGTTAGCAGAAGAGCCAACACCATGTTATGAGTGGAGGCTGAAATGCACGCGTTTTAGCTTATGCAGGCTGGCATGCGGAGGGAAGGACTATACTGACGTGAGGTCTGGAACTTGACATGGAATGAGAATTCAGAAAGTGGACGTACTTAGTTTGATACTTAACTTTATCCATTAATGATGAACGTCGCTCTTGACGGTACATGATTCACAATATTATCTGTTCAGAATACATTCTTGAAGATAGTACTTATAGTAACTGAATATGGCGCCTTGCTAGGTCGTAGCAAATGACGTAGCTGAAGGCTATGCTAAACTGTCGTCTCTGCAAATGAGAACGTATGTAGACAGTGAACCATCACTAGCAAAGTTGGCTGTATGACTGTGGCGAGTGCTAGGGAGTCTCTCTAGACTAGATCTGCCGTGTGGCGGCGCTCGGTCTGCAATCACTGATAGTGGCGACACGCGGGTCCGACGTATACTAACGAACCGCGGCTGATTTAAAGGTTACCACCTAGCAAGTGTGGTGTCTGGCGGTGACACCACAGTAATGGCACAATTAACATAAATAAATTGTTTATAACATTTTTTGTAGTTGTTTCATTAGAAAAAAAATCTGTCCAGTATAGTGCAGATATTATCCTCTTTCATCTGGAATTTCAAGAGTGTGACTTTCACAATGCATTCAGTTGTTACAATTTACTATAAACAATAATGGTAATAATATCAATAACTTTTTAACCATTAAAGCTTCAGACTGGATTTGTGTTCAATTAGCTCATCCCACTGCAGTGGTTCCAAAACTGTCGTTGGTTTTTCTCTAGCACACTTGTAATGAGTTTTAATGTATTTACATTAAAATCATAATAGTGATGACATTTTAAGTCATAGATCCCTCATCCCACAACCAGGTTGCCGGAAAACGTCTCTCTTCCTGCCTGGAAAAACCCCGATGACCAGTGGGCCTCATGACTTGCTAGCCACCTTTACTTCTGCTCAGCTTGCCTGTCACAGCTGTCTGACAACTGTCTGCCCCAACAAACATTCACACTGGCTGACAGCTGACCTGTCAGTCCATCCTGTCAGCCAAACCACCTGCCTGTAATGTCATAGAACTAACAGTACTTGCTCACCCATTGGTAATTAATAGTCACTGTCGATAACTCCTGATGTTGGTCTTCTATGGTTGGATGGTGGCTTTCTCTGCATGTGCACAATACACTGTAGCCCTGCCTACTGAGTGTTTACATTTCCTCACATATTGCTTTCTACTTTAATTTGCAACTTGAAAAGGATGGACTGTTCAGCTCTCATAATACCAGCATTGTTCAGAGACATCATCTGTCTGTATTCCTTTAAGTTATTTATTTATTTATGGATTCTTCTGTCACTTTTTGGTAGAGCAATTCCATATTTAAGATTGAACAGCACTGTTTTTGGTTCCTGAAAGTGGCCCAATAAGCCAAAAACTAGTTGAAATAAACAAAAATCAGCAGAACAAAAACAGTGTGCCTGTTATTCCTGTAAGTTGTCTGAACAGTAAGTATATTGTGTGAAGTAGATAACCATGCCTCCGCCTCTATAACTGCACTCAGCCTCATGTGGAACTTCAGCTCCAGGTCACAAAAACTGACAACAGTCGGGTGAGTAGTGCTCTGATACCCTGCCCCTCCATAATGCATCTGATACCGCCATTGGAAGATGATGACACGACGGTTGGTGCTGATGGGCTTGCCAGAGTCTGTGGACAGAGTTTAGTTTAGATAATGATACAACTTAAAGAGGCCCCATTAAAGATCCTGAATTTCTTACATTCACTCCCAATACATATACTCCTTAAATGTTTTTGTTGTTGACCATAAAAATTAGTTTCAGCTGAACTGTAATCTATATCAGGATAGGTTTGAGCTAAGATAGAACCTGCAGTAAACTTTGGCACTTGAACTTTGCATTAGACACTAATATTTTATAAAATTAATTCTATAGGAAATGTGGAAGCAACACTTCATAAAACAGTATTTCAATAATATACAGTGAGCACTTGTGGACCTTTCATGAATAATAAGTCTTAGTTGCTGATGAGTCTTCCGGGCTGTATGGCTGTGGTTGAAGGAACTTTTCAGTTCCTGATGTTTCATCTGGAGCTGCACTGGATATCTCCTTAGGTGTTCCTGGCAATGCTGAGTCTATCGGTCGGCCAGACTCAGCTAAGCCAGGAACACCTCCAGAGATGTCCAGTGCAGCTCTGGATGAAACATCAGGAACTGAAAAATTTCTTTGGCCACAGCCATACAGTCCAGCACCTATCACATCCAGTTTTGAAAGCCTTCAGTCTATAATAGTAACTATCCCTAACATAAAATTTTTGGACCTCTATGTACTTTGACCATTTATATGCTGAAACTGTTAAGTGACCACAGTGTTGTTTTGTTTTTGTTTACTGGGAAAAGTAAGGTATCATCTAGTACGGGCTTTTGCCATCACTTGAATTACTAGCAAGAAGAACAAACAGTTTCTCACTGTTGCATTTCTGGTTGTTGAAATCAAGTAATACAGCTGATGTTAAAAAGTATATGTATTCTATTATGAACTTAAAAAATTGGACATTGAAATAAACAAAATTTTGCTACACATTCTGCAAGACTACATTACACATAAAAACGTTTGGCACACCAGTTTGGAAAATATAATGACAGTGTATTTAGCAGTGAAATCTGGAAATCTAACACTGTAAAACTTTGTGGGACACTGCCGTATCTAAATAGGCTGAACAATAAAATATGCGGGAAACTTTACAGAAATGCATCAGAACATTTACTTAGTATAAAAGCTCACTAGTTGGCTTTAAAATTTGTGAAAGGAACATAAAACAAAACCACAAGAAACAGCACTGAATGAGCTACATTACCAGTAACGTTAATCTGAATGAGCTAACTTAGTAACCTATATCATTTGGTGTAAAAAAAAAAAAAAAAAAAAAAAAAAACTTTTCATGTGAGTGCAATAGTGCAATGTGAATAATCTCTGTCAACAATATTGAACTGTTAGTAAGGCTTACATGCCATATAATGTAGCATACATAGAACTGAAGCATACAGAATTTTTTTTATTTATAGCTACACAAATATGCATTCATAAACAAACAAAGATAAAGAGAGTAGCTTCAAAGATAATTCTTGTACCAGAGGTGCCACACAGTACATTTAATTATTCCCACATAGTTCCACCCACTCCTTAGTGTGTGGAGGGCCTGGAACATAAGGGAATTTAAACTTAATTGGCTGGTTGGCTCTTATGTGAACTGCTGGCCAAGATGCCAGTGCAGCTGCTGGATATGGCGATGGTATGGCTATTGGCTGATGGAGGGGTTTGGTTATCACAAATGATGTCTGCATCGGTTTCTCTGGGCACAGTGAGCCTTACACTGTTGGCATGGCATCTTGTAGGGGTGAAGGCTTGACTCACTTGTTACAAACCTTTCAAGTCTTGATGTTGTGCAAAATCTGAATGGTGCAGTCTCCTTGTGGCAATGTGGGGATGGGACTGGTTTATGGTGGCTGGAGCATCAGTTTGATGATATCTTTGTGGAACATGATGTGAGCACAGTTGTTCACAACTTTATACACAAATGTGGTGTGTTTGCTATGGTGCAAAGCAAATGGGTAGTGGATCGTGGCTTTGTGGTCTCAGATCCATTGTACCAATTGTGGCAGTTTTGCTGCAGATAGCAGCAGTGCAGGTGTGAGAGAGCCAGCCAGAATGTGTAATGGCTGTGTGTACAACATTACTGCTAATGATGCTCCAACGTCTGGCTCACATTCTGTGCAAAGGCCGAGAAGGACCAAGGGAAGCACCTCCCTACATATGAGAGCTGACTTTAGGATCTCATATCATCTTATCCCATTTCTGGTGGGATGGAAACTTGTTGTATGATGACACTGGATGCTGGTTAGACAATTCTTGCAACAAAATATATATTCAAATAGCTGGCAGTGGTATGTAGCGATAGGGAGGGTGCCACAAAATATTGCTCTCCATTTGGCTACAAAGGTCTTTGCTGTTGTCCCAGCAGAACAGAAGTAGCTTCTGTGGTGAGGAGTCCAGTGCAATGGGAGTAGCTTCTGGGCACTGAGTACACGAGTCAACCAGTGCAAAAAGATGTCTGTAGACATTTGCAGATGGAAGGGGCCCTATGAGATTGATGTGGATGTGAGGGAATCTTGCTGGAGAGCCTTGAAACAGCCTTATGTCAACATTTACATGTTGTCCCACTTCGTGTTGCTGGCATTGAAAACACAAACATGCCCATGCATGGGCATTCTTTTAATTGATAGCCACACAAAACAATTGATCAGTAACTTGTTGGCTGTGTTTATTCCTGGGTGTGAAAAATCATGAATACTGTCAAAAGCAGCTTTGCCGAGTTTTGGAAAAATATAGGATTTTGGCTTCCGCTGAGAGATGTCGCACCATAGTGTTAACTTGTTGCTTGGCAGTGGGATTTGAGCAGGCTACAGTTTGGTAGATTAGTGTTCCAGTGAGTGCTGTAGTTGTGTATTTGCTTTCTGACCTGTAGCAAGTTCTTTGTAGTCCATGGTACTTGCCAAACAACAAATGTGCAAAAAGTAATCAGTCATGATGATTTCTGCTCCTTATATGTGGCACACATCTGTCATAAACTGGCTGACAAACTCTATATTGCTGAACTGCCAGGGGAAACACTTGTCACCAGTGTTCTGGAAAATGGAAACTTTCAGTTTGTCATTGGTGTAAATTGTCACAGTACAATAGGAATGACTGACCTAAATTTAAATAGTGTATATAACTGTGTAATCAGATGGTGATCTAATCTCATTATGTTACACTGAATGTTAGTTAACAGTGATTAATTCTATGTGCAGGGTTCTGAGCCTAAATAATGAAATTAAATTTACTGTCCAATTTAAAATCAACAAAACTGCACTCATATGCTTGCCTGTTCCTTTACTTGCATGCAGAAACCAAGACCAAGAAAATTAGAGAAACATCATTCTCTGACATTAAATAAGATTCCCACAAGTATATAATTTCCACAGTGTTGGTTAATAAGTGCGTGCCAGAAATGCACTGAGTTGCTTGAAATACACTGATGTGCCCAACCAGTGCAGCTTGCCTAATACTGTAAACAGATCAACACCAAGCACTTATAACCCAGCTGTCAAATTAAAATACAATGGGGACTGCAGTTCTTGGCCAGTCAGAAAAAAGCATAGATGACAAGTTAACGTGTACACCATATGACAGTTTCCATATTTACTCACATCATAATATTTTATTTATCATGTGAGAAAGCAGAATCTGCAAAGAAGGTCAAATGCACTGACTGAATGGGAGTAGGTGTGACTACTATTTTAATGAATAGTAAAAATATTGCAATGAGGGATGTGGACCAAACACTACATTTGTATGTTTGTACAGTTGCAGTGACAATGTAAATCAATAGATTGTATTATTATGACTGGAGCAACATTTTATTTTAAAGAGAAAGCAGCAGTGGCAGCTCAGGCTACTTTCATTGGTGGGCCCAGATAAAAGTTAGTAGACTTTATAACAGAACTGTTCTGAAGTGATCATTGTATAGCCTTCACTTATGTTATACTGCTTAAACATATTGTAAAGACAGTAAATATATTAAGTACATAATAACACCCACACTCTCTCTCTCTCTCTCTCTCTCTCTCTCTCTCTCTCTCTCCCCCCCCCCCCCCCCCCCCCCCCCCCGTGTGTGTGTGTGTGTGTGTGTGTGTGTGTGTGTGTGTGTGTGTGTGTGTGTGTGTGTGTGTAATATATTGTAGTCGGTCTGATCCACCAGCTTCACTGGTTTTCCGTGTGATTTTGTAGGTGTATGAGGTAATTCTGCGGTGAAACATTTTATTGACTAACTTTTGGAGTTTTGGGGATGTATGGGTTGAAACTGAAGTTTGCCAGCACTCTTTCTGCTGATGTTCATACTTATTCTACTTGTGTTCCTGTAGTCTGATTGTGATATAAAAAGAAAAAATGGTGTAACTGTGGGAGGAAGCATGTAACTTCTTCCTCATTGGGAATGCATGAGAGAGCAAATATGGGGACCTTCTGGCTTTTGTCTTACAGCCAAGGACAAAAACTTAGGAAAAAACCTTGGCTAGGAGTGGTTTCACATGTGTTTTACCCAACTAGCATGTTAACTCATGAAGTCTGCGTCCTGGCAGGTTCCTTATACAGTAGTTATGCATGTCTTCTTCAGACTAGCAAATATATCAATTGCTCTGTTGTTGAAGTCTGGAATTTTACTGATTTCCCCTTTATGAATGGATCAAACAGCCAGTGAGTTCAGACTTTCTTGACTCATACTGTCCCTGAGGAAGGCTTTAATTCTTTTCAAAGTTCTGAAACTGTTCTCTGTCTCTGCTGTTGAAACAGGTGTAATTAGTGCAATTTGCAATGTTTTGTGCACTTCAGTCAATGATTCTTCAAAGGAATACTCCACAAGAAAGGGGAACATCTCACAAACTGATGTAATACCTTTAAACATATCATTGCCATAAATCACTGATCATTTTTCAATTTATCATGGAAAATAAAGGGACTGTAACTTAATGAAAGAGTATTGACTAAAGTAGCCAGGAAATGTTCTTTGAAAGAAGCAAACTGTTTTGGATCAATAATTTTGAAGTTACTGAATATGTGAGAGTTTTGAAATCTTCCTTTCAGTTGGTTGGCCACAATGTCACACACTTCTTTGGCATCTGATGTCAGATTAGGTTCAGTGCTATATATGGAACATTTTCTTGAAGGAGCAAAACTTTCATCTTCAGAAACTTGATACCTTTCAATGTTCTCTTATATTTCAGAAACAGCTGACCCAAAACGACCAATGCATTATTGGATATAGTAATGCTATCTGCACTCTGCATCTGAACTGTGTTATAGGAAATATCAACATGTTTCATAATCTCACAGAAAAAATTTAAATGGAACAAAAAGTCTGGAGTGTGAAGTAAATCTGTTAATGTAAATTCTTATCCTATTGTAATATCATCCCAAGAATTTTCTCCCTCAGTCTTATCAAAACATTCCAATAAGTGTAACTGTCTTCTTGACATTATGCGAGACTGGAAGTGCCATCTAGTTGAAGAGACTGAAGGAATTCTCTTGTTGCAGAGTGCCTGTAACAAATCACTTCACTTAGGCGTTGAAGAGAAAAACATTGTAAATCCAGAAATATTTGTGAATAACAACCTAACAGACTTTATGTTTCTACTACACACATTCTGAATAACAAAATTCATGTGGTGTGCGTGACGGTGAACATACTTGGCATTTGGGAAAGTACTTTGCATCAGAGTCTGTACACCATCACGACTGCTGGCTCATTACTGGGACGCTATTGTATGCCTGAGCAGTGAGTTTCTCTTGAATGTTGAAAGATTCCATACTTCATTTTAGAACCTCACTTAGCCCACATACTTTCCAATCATTAACACTTTCAAAGGAAGTGACTCTTTCAACAGGTTTCTTCACCTTAATATACCTCAGTATAATGACACATTGACTTCTGGACATGATGTCAGTTGTTTCATCTGCCAACACAGAAACAAAAGTGGCAGTATTAATCATTTCTTCAATGTGATATTGATACATATGGTCAAAAAGTTCATTTTTTATTTTGTGTGATGTATATTTACGTATGGAAGTACTAGGACTGCGTAAGTGGTCACCTAACAACCTGTCAAGATTTTCTAGTAGAGATAACAAATCTAGGAATTTGCCACAGTTTGCCGACTACCGTTTTTCATTTTGAGCCCTTACCGCTAACCCTTGAATTCCACAAAATGTTAAGCACTCTACTATTCTGTTCAATATATGTCTGTTCTTTGTAACTAATTCATTATGTTTCTGAATTGACATTTTATAAACTGAATAACTGTGAGGAGCAATGTTAATTGTGACAAAAATTTTATAGTTACAAGCATTTTCTAAATGTAGTTCATTTTCTTCATGTTTCTTAGTTCATTCACTTAAATGCCTTAGATTCTTACAGCTGACTGTTGTCCAAAATCCTTCACCACCAAATGATACATAGCAGAATCAAATTAATTTTTGTTTCTCTTCACTCATTGTTAACCGAGACTTTTTGCAGAACCATGTGTTGCAGAAAGTTCTCTTCTTCTTTCTGTCAAGTTGAGACATCAAGAAATCTTTTTGAGGATGTGCACCTAACTGCTTGATTTCCAGCTTCTGTTCCATATGTAGTAAATGAAAGGGCTTTTAGTCAAACAGTTTACTTTATTCTTTATAAAATAACTGTACAAATATTTGAGTTTCAACCACACAGCTCCAGAATAAGGGACACTATTGAGAGGTGGGCTCATTCACTGTTTTTCACATTTCCCATTGATGACTAGCAGTAGGGAAAGGAATGCAGTAAGGCATGTGACAGCAACTACAGTTATGTGCTGCAGGCCCAAGGTGGCTGGCCTCAAACACTGTGAAGACTTGTGGGCAAGTGGCCAAGGGGAGGAGAGTGGGAACACGGCAGTTACAGTGGAGTTCACTGGGGTGTGGGGAATGGGGTGTATGCATGAGATGGTCCATCCGCTGGGGCCACTCAAGCTGGCCCTAAGCTGCAGCGAGGGCTGACGTGGAGAAAGGGCAACAGCTTGAGCACATCACTCCGACTGCATTTTTAGGAGTCAAGGTGTGGGAGGAGTAAGGGTTATCTGCCGCTGGCCCCACGGTATGGTTGGGGTGCAGAGAAAGAGAGATATACGTGCATGCAGTGGCCCATCCACCGGGCCATGCTTGCTGGCCTGCAGCTACATTCAGTGAGTGGTGACTATTAAAATTCTCTGTCCTTGCACAAATTTTGAAAGCTGCGAGAGGCATAAGAGATACAAAAGAAAAACTTTTTACTTATCTTCATTATCTTGTTGTTGTTGATGGTTGCTCTAATTCTTGTTGTGTCTAGTGATACATTCTTGAGGCTGTAACTTTTATAATGTTCTGGGTTCCTGAAGATGAAATAACTGATGAAGATTTGCCTGTTGCTATGAAAATCTTTTTATTTTATCCCATTCTTCTAAATCACGCTGACTTTACGATTTTCACTTCTATCACACCACAAATTACATTATTCGTGACACAATCAAAAACACGCCTGATTCCATCAGAGGCATGCTCAATACAACTACATTCTGCCATACTCACAATTTCCAAAGAGTTTACATAGAAAAAATGTATACAAACTTTCTCGATGGGAAAAGAATTATCACCAAGTTATATCATTATTGTATAAATGAGCCCAAAATTAAATTTAATAATTAGCATTTGATTGTGCAATTAATAATATGAATTTTAAATATGCCAGATATTTTTGTAATTTCAAATGTTTTTAAAAGAAGAGTAATTTAACCATTAGTACATATTGATTGTAACAAATTAATTTCTCTTTACACATTTTAGGCTAAAACATAACATGTTGTATACAAAATAACATGAAGTTCATTCAGTTAGACAGCTGATGTAATGTTCATCTATACAAAAATCAATAGTATACATGGTATCGGTTATTTCTATATGAAAAAGGTATTGTTAGAGGAGGATGACACCATTATAGACTGTAGGTCAGGAGTGTGGAGAGAATGAGGAGCTGCAGTCCATTTGCTGCTGGCCCTCGACTTTGGATGGATGGCGTGGGGAAAGAAAAACTGATTTGGCACTGCAGAGTGATGCACTTTGTGTATGTATGCAACAGCTAGAACTGGGTCTGATTACATCGAGTTTCTGCCAGTCATATTATGCCACAATCGTGTCATACTCGAACTGTTTGATATAAAGCTGAGGAAATAAAATATCACAAAAATTTTTGGTGGGGCCAGGCCCCTCTGGCTCTAGAGTGAGCTGCCCCTAGAAAACGGGTACTACATTACTTTTGCAGAATCAGAATCAGAATTTTATTGTCTCATAACATATATGTCAAATCATTGATTTATTGTGCAGGGACTCTTAAAGCTTATAACTATAATACATTGTACATGGAATACAACATTTACTAGAACTATAAAATATCTGAATACAGATACTATTAACTTTTATCCTCCTCAAATGGTCAGATCATCATTTAAAAATTCATCAGTAGAGTAATAGCATTTTTGTACCAGATTGCTATATAATTTTCTTTTTACTGAATGAGTTTCAATCTTTTGAATTTTTTTTTAAATTTATTGTATATTTTCATTCCCATATATTGTGGGGTCTGTGCAAAAAGGTTGAGTCTATATGTAGGAAGCATGAAACTTTCTTTGTTCCTAGTTTCATATCTGTGCCGGAAGTCATTCTGAGCAAACAATTCTGGATTATTATTTGTGAAAAGAATTATTTCGTATGTGTAGGTCTCTTAAAAGTGGGTGACAAGATTCTCTTGATTTGCACAACACATGTTCCTTATAATTTTTTCCTGTAAAGTCGATATTTTTGTCAAATTGCTAGCATTTCCCCAAAAGACAATGCCATATGTCACTATTGCCTCAAATTAGCTATGGTATGCTACATTTTTCACACCTATGGCAGTGATATTGGTTAAGATTGACATAGCAAATACCAGGCTATTCAGTTTATGTTTTAAATAGTCAATATGTGAGGACCATGACAGATTTCTGTCCAACTGCATTCCTAAGAATTTAACACATTTTGTTTCATTTAGTTTCAGACTTCCTTGCATAATTTGAATATCATTTTTTTGACTGTTTTGTCTTGAACTGCATAAGCTATGGTTTTGAAATATTTAGTTTTAGGCCATTTAAATAGAACCACATATCTAGATTTTCTAGAGTTTTTATGACATTTTTGGGAATTTCTTCTGCATTTTCATTTTCTATCAGTACTGATGTGTCATCAGCGAATAAAACTGAATGATGATTTATATTTATGAGTAAGTCATTTATGTGAAAAAGAAAAACGCATAGGGGCTAGAATTGATCCTTTGAGATAGTTGCCCATTTTGAGGAGTATTTTCCTTTGTCTCATGTTACGACTACCGTTTACTGTCTCTTTGTGAGATGTGACTTACACCACTGTAAGGCACTGCCTGTAATTCCATATTTTTGCATTTTATATAATAATAGTGAGTGGTTCACACAGTCGAATGCTTTGGATAAGTCACAGAAGATTCCTGCAGCTTTTTGTGATTTATCTAAGGTGGAACTAACTTTACTTATGAATTTGTTAATTGCATAAATTGTACCTTTACCTTTTTGGAAGCCAAATTGATTTTTTGAGATTATGTTAAACTTGTGACAAAAATTTTGAATTTGGCTCAGAATAATCATTTCAAATATTTTGGAAAACACTGGAAGAAGGGGAAACTGGATGGTAATTTTCTGTATCTTCTTTAATTTTAAATAATGGTTTCACTTCTGCATATTTTAGAACATCTGGAAAGTAACCTTCTTCAAGTGATTTATTAGTTATTTCAGACAGCAAGGCTGCTTTGATGACTTTGGCAGGTATTTCATCCCATCCCACAGAATTTTTTCAGGTCTAATATAGTTTTTTCTGCATCTTTTACTGTTACTTTGTCAAATTTAATTAGACTCTGATTCTTTCTCTGAATTTAACCAAATAAATGTAAATTATCTTGATAGGGGTCTACACCTACATCAACATCAGATTTTGCTACTTTTATAAAAAATTTGTTAAAATTTTCTGATATTTGAGCAGGATTTACAATTATTTTATGTTGTATCTTTATTTTAGAAATTTCCTGGTGACTATGATTGATTCCAAGTTCAGATCTGACAACTGTCCATACTGCTTGGATTTATTTCTGTGCTTGTTGATAAATTTAGTATTTGCCATTTTCTTTGCTGCTATCAGTTGTCTTGCAAAGTACTGATATAGATGTGGTGATCTTCAAGTTGTTTCTCACTTTTTGGTGCAAATGCTTATCTGGTTTTTTGTCGTGTGTGCGGGCTGGAAGCAAGCTAACATCTGAGCCAATGTCAGCCAGAAAGGTCATGCCCATATGTCTGTCTGATGCATACATACACTGCAGTTTGTCACGCCTAAACCAGATTGTGACCATTGTTTGGGTTAGTGCATTTTGATGCTTGTCAACAAAAATTCTTGTGGTACGAGCAAACACTAACAAAGTTGTCCTCAGGTTTGTACTAACTTTGGCTGTGTGGCGCTGTAGTGTATCACGATCATAGTTTTTCGCTAGGTCCTCCCCATTGCTCCTGTGTTCAAACCTGTCTGGCCAGTGTCCAGCTGTGCCTTGTGAACTCCAGAACTCTTCAGAAATGTTTGATGGCTGTGGGATGTGATAGTGGCGCAGTCCACTGTTGTCTCTTTGGTCGAGTTCTGCATCCACTGTGTGAAGTAGGCTGGCAAGCTGATCAAAAAATAATGGTGAATTAATTTTTTATAGCAGCAACTGTTGATGCTACAACCATTTGATGTAATTTGTCCAGTAGCCTGGTCCGTTGGGATGGGCAGCATCAAGTTGGTACACATTCTGACTCATCAGTCAGCTTTGAGAGAATGTTGAATAAGACTCTGTTTACCATGGAAGTCGCACATGATGTATTTCAGACAATGTATGGGCGTTAAGTTCTGTTTTAAGCTGCAAAAAAGTGGCAAAGAAACTCATGAAATGTTGAAATTGGTTTATGACAATAATGCTGTAACTCTGAAGACTGTTTACAAATGGTATGAGCGATTTAAAAGTGGAAATGAGTCGATTGAAGATGAGCAACAATTGAGTTCTGCATCAGTTTGCATGGAGTTGAAGCATCATCTTTATTAATACCTGGACTTCATGTCCAAAACTGTAACTGCAGATGAAACTTGGGACAATGGGTATGAACCTGAGATGAAAACTGAGAGTTCCAAATGGAAAACCAGTGAATCTCCTCACCTAAAAAGGCATGTCAGTCATATAGGAAGCTTAGTGCGATCACAGTTCATTCCAAGGGGAACAACTGCATTCACAAGAGCATATTGCAAAGTTTGCAAAATGCTATAAAAAAAGAGACCAGAAAAATGATCCATTGTGCCACACCTCTCTTTTGATTCATGAGGTTTTGGCCAAAAAACTTTTCCTGTCTGTCCACATCCATATTACTCACGATATCTAGCACCATGCAATTTCTGGCTCTTGCAAAAAATTAAAGCTGTGCTTAAAGGAAAACGTTTTGACACCATTCTTTACATTGGGAGCGCCACGACAGATCTGTCAAATGCCCTTCCAAAAGAAGTCTTCCAGAAAGGTTTCCAGTCGTTGATTCAAAGTTGGGATAAGTGCATTTATAGCCAAGGACAGTACTTTGGAGGAGATTAAATCATATTCCTTGTAAGCTTATTGATTTGTTTCTAATAAAATAATTCACCATATTTTATGGTCACTCCTTGTATGTAATGGCAACTGGTGCTGGCGACTCCAGTGCTGTGTTTGTTCTATTGGCCACATTTAGTAACTTGTTTGATTAATTACTGTGCACTACCAATGCTTTTTGTACTTGTGATGGTAGCTGCTGTTGCCAAATTTTCCAAAACTGTAATTGGGTCTGTCATACCTCGCAGGTTCTTCCAAAGTTATGAGAGGTTTCGTCATGCCTTCTTTCTTTATAACACACTTGTCTGAGCCTTTGTTATGGAGATTTGGTGCAGCAAGCAAGTACTTCAGCTTTTAAAGCAAGATAATCTTGATCGTGTGGCAGGTGCGCAACAATGTCTGATACCAGTGCTGTCGCCCGCTGGTCTAAATTGCTGACCACCACATAAATTGTTCGTGGTCATTGGTAGCTTCTAGGAGCACAAAAATATTTTCTACGACTATGAATCAAATTTCTGGTTGGCTGGGAATAAATGATGAAATCCATAGCTGCAAACACTGTACAGAAGAACTGCTTGAACCGACAGACAGACAATTCACTGCACCTGAGTGTGGTCACAACGTGGAAGAAATCACAGGAGCTGTCATCATCTTCAAATCTGCCTTAACATCATCTCCTGGCACAGCTGAAAGATCAAGTGCTCAATGGTGTGTAGTTGACATTCTTGTTTGCATTTGTTGAACTGATGCGAGGTTGTGCACTGTTTTTGAGTTTGGTTCCTCACACTGCACTGTGTCCACCTTTTTGCGTTGCAGGAAGAGAGGGCTCCAAATCCTGGATTATTTCACTGCAGATTACTCAAATCTCATTGTTGATGGCACACAATTGCTGGCGAGTGTGTATCTTTCATTGTCATGATGGTGTATTTAACTGTTCACAAAATAAATTGTCTGAATTATACTTGTTTCTTCATTGTCAGGGTCACTAATTATTTGGGTAAGGCTTACACACTACATAAAATAACATACACAGAATAGAAGTGTACAAATTTTTGTTTTTAGCAACGTCAATATACATTCATAAACAGCCACAGATAAGGTGAAACTGAGAGTAACTGCAAAAAAAAACCTGGTACACAAGTTAAGAATCACTACATTTGGTTGCTCAATCAACTATTCCAACAGCACTGTAAGGTCATAATAATGCAAAATGGACCAGCATGGAATATAACATGTACGAAAAACTTTTTGTTAATTTATAATCCATTAAATGTGCTTTAATAAATTAGTATCACAACTAATATACTGTTAAAACATTTGAAAATATAAATTTGGAGTGCAGCACAATCAGCACATCATGGGAAGAAGACTACACATAGTGCAAGACACAGGACTGTTGTTGGCTAATGTGCTGCAGCTGGCATATTATAATTTGAATAGAAAGAACAAAGAACTTTTCCCCAAATCTGGATCCAAAGTGGAGGCTCTTAAGTTGCTGAACCACTTCCAAACAATTCTCGTGGACCATAAGTTATGTATTCTTCTCAGTAAGGGTAAAAATACTACTACTACTACTACTACTACTACTACTACAGAAAAGAGCAATAAGACATATGCATGGGATGGGACATAGAGATTCTTGTCATGAAATGTTTGTGCAGCACAAATATCTGACAATATATTCTCTGTACATCTTCAAAATAGTTGTATTTTTTATATGTCAACCAACAGAAGCTATCAAGGGCAGTGATGTACATGATCACAACACTAAAACAAATTGTAACTATTTCTGTATTAGAAGAACATTAAAAATGACTTATAGAAGTCCATATATCAGTGGTGTGATTTGGTATAACAAGCTACCAAATACTCTAAGAATGTACACGGGAAATGTTTTTAAAACAAAATTAAAATCTTTTCTAATTGAAAAATGTTTATATTCTTTCAACGAATTTTAAGATAGAAATTGTAATGTGATAAATGTAAAAAATAGACATAAGAAGCAACAGCTACAGAATATAGTGTATTTTATAAGTGTAAATATAACCATAGTATTAAGTCTGATGTTTGCAAAAGCCATAATTATGATGGCTCCACACAAAGAAAATGTAAATAAATAAATAAATAAATAAAAATATTTGGTTCACATCATCTCAGCTGTTTGTGTTACATAAAAAATGTTTTCAGTGTTTTTGTATTTTTAAAGGCTTTCATTCAATAATTAAGAACTTCTCATAAGACAACTTGGATTAAATCATTGTTGAACAAAAACTGTTTATGTGAACTGTGTAGTTCGTAAAACGTTTTCTTCGTATAGAGCCACATTTAAAATTGAACTTCGATGCTTGTTCATGGAATTTCTCTTAAAGCTCATTACATAATGACTGCTGCTCATGAGTTACATTTGTAGCCTCCAGAATGAGATTTTCATTCTGCAGCGGATTGTGTGCTGACATGAAACTTCCTGGCAGATTAAAACTGTGTGCCGCACCAAGACTTGAACTCGGGATCTTTGCCTTTCACGGGCAAGTGCTCTACCGACTGAGCTACCCAAGCATGACTTACGACCCATTCCCACAGCTTCAGTTCTGCCAGTACCTCATCTCCTACCTTCCAAACCTCACAGAAGCTCTTCTGCGAAACTTGCAGAACTAGTACTTCTGCAAGAAAGGATATTGTGGAGACATGGCTTAGCCACAGCCTGGGGGATGTTTCCAGAATGAGATTTTCACTCTGCAGTGGAGTGTGCGCTGATATGAAACTTGCTGGCAGATTAAAACTGTGTGCCGGACCGAGACTTGATCTCGGGACCTTTGCCTTTTGCGGGCAAGTGCTCTACTGACTGAGCTACCCAAGCATGACTCATGACCTGAGTTTGAGTCTTGGTCCAGTACACAGTTTTAATCTGCCAGGAAGTTTCATTTGCAGCTTGTTAGCATGGCACCTTCCAGTGATGGTAGCTGACATTGGCTCGCTATCTTGAGTCTCCCAAGATTGACTATCATATGTAACTATTACTTTCTTTGTCTCTCTAGCTACTAGTGGTACAATTGGTCATACATAACTCAAGCTTCCCCATTTGGGCTAATCTCAGCAAGTTCATTTTGTATGTATAATTGTCTGGAGATGTTATGTAAAAAATTTCATTTGTCATATTATGAATGGCTGTTTATATTAATGTTATCTACACTCCTGGAAATTGAAATAAGAACACCGTGAATTCATTGTCCCAGGAAGGGGAAACTTTATTGACACATTCCTGGGGTCAGATACATCACATGATCACACTGACAGAACCACAGGCACATGGACACAGGCAACAGAGCATGCACAATGTCGGCACTAGTACAGTGTATATCCACCTTTCGCAGCAATGCAGGCTGCTATTCTCCCATGGAGACGATCGTAGAGATGCTGGATGTAGTCCTGTGGAACGGCTTGCCATGCCATTTCCACCTGGCGCCTCAGTTGGACCAGCGTTCGTGCTGGACGTGCAGACCGCGTGAGACGACGCTTCATCCAGTCCCAAACATCCTCAATGGGGGACAGATCCGGAGATCTTGCTGGCCAGGGTAGTTGACTTACACCTTCTAGAGCATGTTGGGTGGCACGGGATACATGCGGACGTGCATTGTCCTGTTGGAACAGCAAGTTCCCTTGCCGGTCTAGGAATGGTAGAACGATGGGTTCGATGACGGTTTGGATGTACCGTGCACTATTCAGTGTCCCCTCGACGATCACCAGTGGTGTACGGCCAGTGTAGGAGATCGCTCCCCACACCATTATGCCGGGTGTTGGCCCTGTGTGCCTCGGTCGTATGCAGTCCTGATTGTGGCGCTCACCTGCACGGCGCCAAACACGCATACGACCATCATTGGCACCAAGGCAGAAGCGACTCTCATCGCTGAAGACGACACGTCTCCATTCGTCCCTCCATTCACGCCTGTCGCGACACCACTGGAGGCGGGCTGCATGATGTTGGGGCGTGAGCGGAAGACGGCCTAACGGTGTGCGGGACCGTAGCCCAGCTTCATGGAGACGGTTGCGAATGGTCCTCACCGATACCCCAGGAGCAACAGTGTCCCTAATTTGCTGGGAAGTGGCGGTGCGGTCCCCTATGGCACTGCGTAGGATCCTACGGTCTTGGCGTGCATCCGTGCGTCGCTGCGGTCCAGTCCCAGGTCGACGGGCACGTGCACCTTCCGCCGACCACTGGCGACAACATTGATGTACTGTGGAGACCTCATGCCCCACGTGTTGAGCAATTCGGCGGTACGTCCACCCGGCCTCCCGCATGCCCACTATACGCCCTCGCTCAAAGTCTGTCAACTGCACATACGGTTCACGTCCACACCGTCATGGCATGCTACCAGTGTTAAAGACTGCGATGGAGCTCCGTATGCCACGGCAAACTGGCTGACACTGACGGCGGCGGTGCACAAATGCTGCGCAGCTAGCGCCATTCGACGGCCAACACCGCGGTTCCTGGTGTGTCCGCTGTGCCGTGCGTGTGATCATTGCTTGTACAGCCCTCTCACAGTGTCCGGAGCAAGTATGGTGGGTCTGACACACCGGTGTCAATGTGTTCTTTTTTCCATTTCCAGGAGTGTATATTACACAAATATTTCATTCAGTTTATATTGGATGGAGAATAGATACCAACACCACGATATTGGAAGATAATTAAATAATTTGTTTAAACAATAATTCTTTAAAACAGTGTTCAAAATGTCGCTGAGGCATCAGTAGAAGATGGAGGGTAGCTCTGAGAGATAAAGTAGTGAAGGTGGCAGAGGATCGAATAGGTAAAAAGACAAAATTTAGTAGAAATCCTTGGATAACACAGGAGATATTGAGTTTAATTTATGGAAGGAGAAAATACAGAAATGTAGCAAATGAAGCTGGCAAAAGGGAATACGAATGTCTAAAAGCATGAGACTAACAGGAAATGCAAAATGCCCAAGCAATGGTTAATGTAAGGATTTAGAAGCATACATCACTAGGGGAAAGATACATACTGCATACAGGAAATTTAATAGGGCCTTTGGAGAAAAGAGAAGCAACTGTATGCCTATCAAGAGCACATATGGAAAACCAGTACTAAGCAAAGAAGGAAAAGATCAAAGTTGGGAGGAGTATATAGAGAGCCTATACAAGATAGATGAACTTGAAGGCAATATTATAGAAGTGGAAGAAGATGTAGATGAAGATGAGTTTGGAGATATGATACTGCAAGAAGAATTTGGTAGATCAATGAAAGACTTAAGTTGAAAAAAGGCCCCAGGGGTAGATGACATTCTGATAGCCATCGGAGAGCCAACCATGAAAAAACTATTCCATCTGGTGTGAGAGATGTACAAGACAGGCAAAATACTCTCAGATTTCAAGAAGAATGTAATAATTCCAATTCCAAAGAAATTAGGTGCTGACAAGTGGGAATATTACTGAAATATCAGTTTAATAAGCCTTGTTTGCAAAATACTAACAAGAATTCTGTACAGAAGAATGGAAAGACTGGTGAAAGCTGACCTCAGGGAAGATTGGTTTGGATTCCGGAGGAATGTTGCAACACTTGAGGTAATATTGACTCTACAACTTATCTTGGAAGATAGATTAAGGAAAGACAAACCTACGTTTATTTGTAATCTTGGAGAAAGCTTTCGACAGTATTGACTGAAATACTCTCTCTGAAATACTGAAGATAGCAGGGGTAACATACGGGGAGTGAAATGCTATCTACAGCTGATACAGAAGTCATAAAAGTTGAGGAGCATAAAAGGGAAGCAGTAGTTGAGAAGGGAATGAGATAGGGTTGTAGCCTATCCTCTGTGTTATTGCGTCTGTACACTGAGAAAGCAGTAAAGGAAGCCAAAGAAAAATTTGGAGTGGGAATTAAAGTTCAGGGAAAAGGAATAAAAACTTTGAAGTTTGCTGATGACTGTAGTTCTGTCAGAGACAGCAAAGGACTTGAAAGGGCAGTTGACAGTGTCTTGAAAGAGGAATATAAGATGAACAACAACAAAAGTGAAACAAGGATAATGGAATGTACTCAGACTAAATCAGGTGATGCTGAGGGAATTAGATTAGGAAACGAGACACTTAAATTAGTAGATGAATTTTGCTGTGTGGGCAGCAAAGTAACTGATGATGACCAAAGTAGAGGGGTCATAAAATGTAGACTGTCAATGGCAAAAAAAGCGGTTCTGAAGAATTTAAATTTGTTAACATCAAATATAGGTTTAAATATTAGGAAGTCTTTTCTGAAGGTATTTGTATGGAGTGTAGCCATGTGTGGAAGTGAAACATGGATGACAAGACAAGAAAAGAATAAAAGCTTTTGAAATATGGTTGTACAGGAGAAGTCTGGACATTAGATGAATAGAGCACATATCTAACAAAGAGATATTGAATAGAACTGGTGAGAAAATAAATTCAAGGCACAACAAGACTAGAAGAAGGGATTGGTTGATAGGACACATTCTGAGATATTAAGGGACCACCAGTTTAGTGTTGGAGGAGAGTGTGGGTGTAAAAATCATTGAGGGAGACCAAGAGATGAATACAGTAAGCAGATTCTGAGGGATGTAAGTTGCAGTAGTTATTCAGATATGAAGACTTACACAGGATATAGTAGCATGGAGAGCTGCATCAAACCAGTCTTCAGACTGAAGACCACAACTACAACTACTGCACAGGACACAACCTAAACCATTACGACACGTAATTAATCACAGTAAAACACAGAAATACATAATAATTACATATGTAGTTTAATATCTAAACACAACAGATAATGCTGAATAGTCAAGGAAAAACTTTTTACATATTCCAACAAAATAAATATTTACTGCAAGAATCAAGTTCAAGTGTCCTTACCTCTCAAGGTTGGCTCAACTAATTTTGCTCAGAGAAGTACTTTCTCAGATCCTGATGCAGATACAGACCTTTAATTGTATTATTTGCAGGATACCTTAACAAATATGCATCTGGATTTGGCATACTTAAAATTACAAAAGGACCTGTGTGCAAAAGTTTCCATTTTCTGTTTCTGTTGTTTAGGAGTTACTAGCTAGGATGATTTCCAGTAGCACTTTCTTGCTAACTTCTCATAATTTAGTTTCCATTTACAGGCTTTGTCACTCTTACATTGACCAAAGCCTTTCTTACCTTCTACTCTCATTGTTGTACTTCTGTTGGAATGTACGGTATCTCATTGACCCACTGATTTTTCTCTCTTTCTTATGGAACATCAACATAGTCGATGAATGACTGACTGACACACACACACACACACACACACACACACACACATCAATACACCAATACTCTTGAGTCGGGGTTTATATGATGAAGCACCACACCTTTAACTACTTGATAGTATTCATTCTGTTGCAGTTGTTTTACTGTTCTCCATCTAGCATCTGCATCGTGCAATGTGGACATATTTCTACATAGGTCCAGATAGTATCTTTTATGCAAATCATCCTGCATCAAAAATACCAAAAACTATGACATTTTTGTACTGTTTCCATGTCTGGTTCTAATCATTTCTGAGGGTAGGATAGTGTATCTGCAAAAATGTTGTCCTTTTCATCTATATGCACTATCTGGAAATCATATTCTTGAAGATCTATTAAGCAATAAGCCAGTCTCACATGTAATAACTTACATGTTTTTAAGAAGCTCATAGGTCTATGCTTGTGAGAGATTTTACACCATGGAATCTCTGTATTAGCTCATCAACATTCTTGGGATAAGTTTGTGTGGGTACAATTATTTGATTGATGACCCATATGTCCAGAACCAACGTTACATTTCCTTCTGATTCTGGAACTGCCAAGAGTGGACTACAATGTAGACCATTGGAAGGCTCTATCAGGTTCCACTCAAGCATTTTTCTTATTTTTGCCCACTGCTTGTCTCTGTGACCATAGGTTGAGGTAAAAACTAGAGCAAAATGTCTTATGCAGAACTACCTCAATATGAGAGGTTAACCACAGATTACTCTGGGTTCTCTTCAAACACATGACATATTCGTGCAGTAGGTCAAACAATTATTTTTTCTGAGCTCCTGACAGATTTTCTGTCTCTTCTATCTTTAATTATACTTCTGTTTTAACATCAAGAACTTGTGTAGATATCCTCAGCTACACTGTTGTCTTACTACTATCCTTAGCAATTCTTACCATTATCCTTGGCAGTACATCCCAATGTTACCATCTCTCCATAACAACTTAAGTTGAACCTTCACATCATTGACCAAAAATGAGACCCTGTCCAAAGAAAAGTCAATATGCAGGTCTTTATTTCATACAAAATCAAGAACCAAGATGCAGTCAGTGATTAATTTTACAACTCACTCCTGCTATACAGGTTTAAAAGAATAAAACTTGCAAACTGGGGAAATACACTGAACTCTGCCTGGCCAGACCAACCTGTCAACAGCGAGTGTTGCAATGTCAAGAGCTAAACCCGATGAAACAGTATACATGCCAGAAAGGTCAACAGCACCTGTAATTGTCAAGAGAGCAAACTGAAAGAGAAAGAGATAACTGTAAACAAGCAACTGTCCAAGTATGGCAGATTTTAGTTGGTCTGGCTATTAAATTAGTGAACACACAAGTGAATTGAGTCTGTGACGACCTTACCTTAATGCCTCCATTGGCAGAGGTTCTTTCCAACACAAACAGCATGGGTGCACACTGTAGGCAGCAGCTGTGACCAGTTCACTGGCTGCCAGCATTGCTGATTCCATGTCCTTCATCTCCTTGTCTTTATCACCAGGTGTGGATACCAAAATTAATCCCTTGATAACTAGAAAGATGCATAATATTGCTACATTTTCTGGTTTTATCTCCAGATGTGCCCATAATCTAACATTCTTTGATTGAGTGACAGTGGCCCCAGAACTTAGAAATTGTGAACCAGAAATGTAAGTGTCTTGTATCTCTGACACCTTCAGAAAAAAAAAAAACTTCTTGAGATCACATTCATAGTGGTGCCAGTGTCCAGAACAATTGTTATAGGAACATCCTAAATGCTAGCCCTTATTGCTGATTGCGGCATCGGAGGGACTCTGTTGCACATAATCACATCTGAGCAAAGTTCGTCTGTTATATCAGTTCCATCGTTATATGGTAGGGTCATAATACCTTTGTCACAACCACTATCCCATCTTGTTACCAACATTCTGGGAGTACACATGCCAGGTTGTTTTCCAACCCTTGTTCTGTTGGGCAGTTACTGTGTGTAATTACCAGTAGTGGTATTTCCAATGTGTATTTTTCTATGGCTACTGGTGGTTATTTTGCCAATAACTATTATTAGTTTGTGTCACCAGAATTAAACCTTTCTCATCTTTCTTGCTTGTTCCTATTATGGCAGAAGTTGTTTCCATTATAATTTCTCTTATTCTGATTTTGATATCCATTCTAATGGGTGTTATGATTAGGAAACACAGCATTTTGATCATGGGTTTGTTCTGAGCCCCAGCCATTGCTTGTACAAGGCCCAACTAAGTCTTGTCTTGACTTTATGTATTCTTGGATCAAATTGATGGTATTTAACACTCCCATGGAGTTCTCCAGGTTATCTTCAGAAACATGTATTAATTTCTCTGTAATTTCTATCAGCAGTTTTGCATTCTGAATCATAAGAATGTCCTTATGAGACATTGGATCATCCCAGTAACATGTTTTATTAAGATACTTTCCAAAATATCTCATACCCATAAGGCTACATTACATCAATGTGGGTATTCACCTACATAGCTGATGTTCTGGAACCATGTCCATGAGTGTGTCAATACTAGTCTGCATCTGCGAATAAACATGATTAGGTGGATGGTGTTCTCGTCAGGGGAGTGTGCTTGGAATTTCCTATGTTTGAGCTGTTTTTCTTCCATAAGCATTACCGCATACATTGGTGTCTCTGGTACTACACCATAGGGCAAAATGTTCCTAAGTGGTACAGATGAATTGTGATGATTGTATTCTGAGATGAGACTCAATGTCTGAACTCTCTCTGAAACATATATTTTTTGTTGGCAATCTTGCACTGTCTCCCTCACCCTCACCCTCCACCCACCTGGACGTCAGTTAACTCTTCATTAACCAATTCACCCATTTCTGTTCAATACTTTTTAACTGTGAAAAGTCAATCCTCATTTGTTATTTTAGTTCTAACAAGTCTTATTTAAGTATATCCTCATTAGGATCTTTGTCAGTTGACAAGTTGCAAACTGCAGCTTGCACTTGCTTGCTAATGCACTGGCCAATCTGTTCACAGTAAACTGTTGCTGGTTCTTTTGGTGCTGTTCTAGTGACAAATTAATCACTTGTTTGGATAGATTACTCATTGTTTTGGTCAAAGATTGCTGACTCTCTTTAATGTCATTTACTTCTTTGGCTAGATTTTGAATAGTCTCAGAAATTAGCTCTTGTGCTTGTACCTTTCACAATTCTGAGATTTCATTTGCTAATGATGTACCTAGGTGGCTAAGAAGCTAAGTAAGCATCAAAGACATATCCTGCCTGGTTGGCATCTCATCTTGATTTTTGGCTACAATTTTCAACTGATGCAAAATCTCGACCAAAGGATCCTAAATCTGTTGCAATGACACACTTGATTCAATTATCTCCTCAGCTGGCTGAACATTATCTAGATTTTACTTTCCCATTTTCTACTGATGGTAAGTTCAAATGACAACAAAAATATTAACTCTGATAAGAACCCTTTATTCCCAACTAACGTGCAAGCAAACACACACACACACACACACACACACACACACACACACACACACACAATATTTACTAATAGACGCTGGAAACAGAAAAGCAGTTTTCACTTGCAAAGAGTAGACAACTAACATTGTCTTCCATTACAACAATGCATCCCACTATCTTTTCAAGAGACAGAAATCCTACTTTTGGCTCCAAATATTGCTAGAAGATCTGCATCAACAATTCAGTACAATGGACTTCAAGCAACAGTTGAATGTTTGACTTGGCTTGGCTTAGTTCCTTTCGTTCCCTCTGGAACACAGGGCTGTGATGAAATTCCTCCACCTGGTATGATTTCTAGCAAGTCCCTTCACTTCGCTCTAGGTTTTCCCATCCTCTGCAGCTTCTCTCTCGATCGTCCTTTTCCAGGTTTGTTTGGGATGACCATGGTCTCCATCTCCATGAGGGTTCCTGTCCAGCACCACCCTTTCAACAGCTCCATCTGGTTTCCTTGATGTAAGCCCAATCCAGTTCCATTTTCTTTCCTTGATTTGTATATTGATTGGTTGCTGAATTGTCTGCCTCCAAAGATCTTAATTTTTTTATTATATCTGGCCATCTCACATTTAAAATATGCCGGAGACAGTTGTTGATTAAAAACTTGGAGCTGGTTTTTGATGTGGTTAGTCACCTTCCAAGTTTTGCAACCATACAACAGGACAGCCTTCACATTGCTATTGAAAAGCCGGAGTTTGGTCTTCTTTGAGATGTTCCTATTTCTCCAAACAGGGCACAGTTGTACAAACGCAGCATTTGCTTTGCGGATGCGACTATGGACGTCCTCCACAACAGCTCCTGTAGCCGTGACTATGCTTCCAAGATAGAGGAAGGATTAGACCTGTTCTAAGTCCTCTCCATTAATGGCAGCCTAGTCATGATGGTTGAATTTATCCATATTTCTCTGTGTTTTGCAAACATTTATCTTGAGGCCTGCAACTTCTGCCACTCTCTGTAACCTGGCCAGTTTCTCTTTGATATCGTTGTGCCATTAAGCAGATGTTGACTGTGAAATCTAGATCTTCGAGCCTATCCTGCGTCCCCCATTGCACACCTCTCTTCCATCTCCTCATCACTCTCTTCATCACATGGTCCAACACCAAAAGAAATAGTGTTGGTGAAAGAATACACCCTTGTCACACTCCTGAATTAACTTGGAAAGGCTGTGTTAGTCTCCATTATGTAGTACTTGGCATTCATAGTCTTCATACATTTCCTTGATGATGTCAGTAATCTTCGTTGGGATGCCATGTTTTGCAAATGTATCCCACATGACTCTTTGATTGACAGAGGCAAAAACCTTTTCAAAATCAATGAAGGTAAGGTATGTTGCCACTCCACACTTTGTTCCAGAATAATTCTGAGAGTATTGGTAAGGTCCACATAGCTTCAATGTTTTCTAAAACTTGCCTGCTCTCTCCTTGGTTGTGCTTCCACAGAACCCTTAATGCAGTTTAAAATGATCCTCAAAAGTACCTTACTTGGTACTGACAATAGGGTAAGGCTCCATCAGTTGTTGCAGTTAGTAACACCTTTTTTGGATATTTTCATGATAATACTTCGTTTCCAACCTGTTGGAGTTGAATGTTTGGTACAAGAGAAGTGGCTAGGTATCTGAATAAGCACAAAAGTAATTTGACTTTTTTTCGTGTTACAACATGAAATTCATATGTGATGGACCAGGACTTGGCTTCAGTGGCACATGCTTGTCCACCCAAAACTCACCAAAGCACATAACAGAAACACAATAAAATGATAAGAAATACAACAATGTAATACAATACGTCCTGTCACAGGCAGCAGTGTATTGTAAAGAGATTGAAAAGTAATATTTTTGGTATTATACATTATATGTATCTGACTCTTATTACTGAACCACTTTATTGTTAGTCTGTGCTGTTAAAACGATTAGAGAGGTTAATATGGATTTATGTTGAATTACTTTCTTTTGCAGTACTGAATTCAGTTTGATATATACGATATCCAAAAAGCTATTCCTCAAAACTGCATCTTTCTGAATTGGGAATCAGGCAAATAAATCTTTCAAATATATATAGATATTATTATGTCAGTTTTATTTCAGGGTATGACTCATGTAAAATTTTTGCATTTAGTTCCCCCAAAAAATTAAACTCAAGAGTCTCTCTGAATATTAAGCTCACTCTTCAATAGACAGACATTATGTAGTCAGAGCTGGAAAAAAGACCACACAAAGTGCAATGCACAGTGCTGTTGTTGGCTAACGATTTGCAGCTGTCATACTGTATTTGAATTGAAGGAAATTTTCCTAAACTGTGATCTAAAGTGCGAGCTCTAGGTTTCCAGGCTATTTTCCAGCAATTCCTCTGAACCAAAAGTCAGTTATTCTTTTCAGGAAGAATTTACATACAACTGTTTTACATCAATTCTTATTCCCCCCCCCCTCCCCCCCCAACCTCCCTAACCCATGCAAGTCGTCATTTGGCACAACAGATATACGAAAATTACTCAACGATACACTTTGCAGCACAGAGGCTGTAGCATCTGCTATAAGAACAAGCCATCTCTGGTCTACACAATCTCAATACAGTAAAGAAAAATGATCAAACAATAGAAAATCCAGGATGGAATGTAACAGTATTATGAGGGGAGATGCTGAGTTGCATATAGGCACAATAGGCACACATAAGCGCACACACACACACACACACACACAAACACACACAAACGCAACTCTCACACACAACTGAAGTCTCAGGCAACTGTAACCACATACCTTCAGTAACCCCCCCCCCCCCCCCCCATCCAGTTCAAAAGAGAATTACAAACATATCTCATTAACTTCACGGTGAGTAGCAGTGTTTGTTGTGAAGCTGCATTACAATTAGTTATGTACTGTAAATGAGACTGTACAGAAAAACAGCAATAGTATAACTGAGGAGGCAGCAGCTGTTTTTTTCTAATTTGCTTGATTAAATTTATCTGGTGTTAAACATGAATATCATTAAGTAATATTATGATAGTGAATTGTTAATGTAATATGCAGATTAGGTTTCTGATTTCCTTGTCTTTGTTAATGTATACCTTGGGTTGTTCCACATCTGCTTCTTGATGGGGTCAACAGAACATGATGAATGAACCAGTCAGTCAGAAGTCAACCATAACCACACACAATAAAATATAGTTAGTAATGCCAGGAAATTATCAAGCACATGAAACATGTCTCTAATAAGTCACTGATTGTATAAATTATCTGATTATCTACATTTTGTCAATTGTAAATTCCTGTTGTTAGCAAAACCTGCAACAATGATCATTCTATCTTGATCATTGTTCTTATACTGTGTAGTTTATAAACCAAAATTTGGAAATTAACATTGTATCAGTAACTTCTTCATTTATAATCATTTAAACACTGATAGAGTACCATGTAGATGAGAATCACTGATAATATTTAATTTTAACACATCTATTGGAAAGAAACAATTTATTGTGTCTAATTCTGTACTTTAAAATACAGTGTAATATCTTTATTTAATTCACATATCTGAAGATTTTCATTTCTGTTAAATCTAAACCTGTGTCTGCTTTTTAAGACCTGAAGAAACTGTTGTGTGAGATATTTTGTGTAGCTGCTTCCATTAACGATAAACTTACAATCAATCATTGCTTCTGTGACAATGATGTACCCTAGAAATATGTATAGAGAAAGCTTATCTTTTCTGTTGCAGGATCTTTCTCCCTTAGATGCGAGATATGGATCTCCTTGTGTGATAACAGGGTCACGGCAACTGGGATCTGATATTCAGATAAGTAACCACACAAGATCCTCTACACCCTTCCAGTTCCCATTTTCTCCATTTGCTGCTGGCTTTCCAAGTAGTTTTGGTGCTGGCTTCCCTGATATGGGCATAGATGCTTTAAGTCGGCAAAACTGCTCAATACTGAATCTCCTCCACCAACAGAGCTTGCTGGCTTCACCAGTATCGGAAGATGGTGGACGATCCCCATTTGGAACAGTTGGCTCTGGTATTTTCAGATGCTCAGTCTGTTTGGCTTCCTTCCCTTCATCTTGGCTCCTGGAACAACATTCTGACTTGCAGCACTCTGTACCATCTCAAGCTGAAGATACAGAAAGTGAAGAGAAACCTTTCAAATGTGATCAGTGTGGACAGAGCTACAGATATCGATCCGCTTATTTGAAGCATAGAGAACAAAACCACAGAGCTCGCTTACCGGCAGACAAGCTCTTCACTTGTGATGTCTGTGGAATGCAGTTTCGATACTTGAAGTCTTTCAAGAAGCATCGTCTTAATCATGCTCTGGAAAAGTTACACTCTAAGTCTCCATCAGAATTTGACATATTTACACGTACTATCAGAAATAATGGAATGCTTGGGGATCTTCTCGGAGAGCGAGCACTTCGAAATAGCAGTGTACCTGAATCTGCGACAGATTACAGTGGAAAGATATTTCCATTCATGCATAAAGGAAGTGAATCAAACAGTGACAGTACTTTGAATACAACTGTGACATCGTCAGATAAAGATATGGAAAAATCTGCTGCAACACCTACTGCAACTGTTCCAACCCCAGAAAGCAGCAGTGAACAAGTTTCAAGCTCAAATGAGGCTGTTGTTCGAAACATGTCTGAAGAAAAACCGGTCTTGAATCCCAGTTATGAGCGCATACCTAGTGGATCATTATCTAAACTGGGGGGTCAAAACTTGTACAGATTTCCCCTCAGTGATTATTATTATGGTAGTAGTGCCAGCACAACAGAAGGAAGCTCAGTAGAAGAAAAGAAAGTGTTTAAAACAGAAAAGACATCTGAGGCAGAACAAGATGAAACGATAGATTCTATGACATTTGCACTGTCTATGACATCCAGTGGAAGTAATACTTTCCGTTCAGCACACGAAGCTTCACTTATCAATTTACTTCGCATGGATGCTGCTGAAAGACAACGAGAACGTAGGTTTGCTTGCCCATTTTGTGGCAAGTGTGTACGATCAAAGGAAAACCTGAAGTTGCATGTCCGGAAACATACTGGAGAGCGGCCATTTGTGTGTCTATTTTGTGGACGGGCATTTGGGGGAAAGAGTGATTTAACTCGTCACCTTCGCATACACACAGGTGAACGCCCCTACCATTGTGAAATGTGCGGCAAATGTTTTGCGAGAGCTGACTATTTATCTAAGCATCTGACCACACATATACATAACTCCCAGCGATGAATATATGTATTTCAAAGTGTTTTGTGCAGGTTTTACAATATTTATTTATTTTAAGTACATATGTACTGGTTCTGTATGAAATGCATGCATTTCTTCATATAGTTTTTTCACTGTATTGTACTGTATTAATTTTCTCAGCATATTTCTGTTATTTTGATCTCTCTTGAATTTATTTTTATACTTCTTAATTCACAGTTAAATGTGGGGCAAGTGTTAGAGATAAATAGCATATTCGTAGAAGTGTGTTAAATAACATAAGCATAAAAAACTTCAACTGCCAAAATTAATAATAATACATTTTAATTGTACAACTATCATAAATTGTGGGAATAATAAGTAACAAAATACTTTTCCAGAATGTGCCCAAATACTTTTCTGGGCTGATTATTTTGTTACTGCAGTAAGTATATCATTTCATGTTGGAAAATTTTGCCATTTTGTTGCAGTATACTGCAACAGCTGCCATTCTAGAAGCAATACTCAAGTGTTTTGATGTCATACATGTTACTGTGATGTAATTTTACCAATAATGTCAATGTAATTTTCTCTACAGAATGATTTTAACTCTAGTGTGTTTAATACAATGTAAAAAGATGTGTAGATTTATTGTTATATATACTCTTTTTGTCAGGAGGCTGTTAACCAAATCTATAAGATTAAATTCACTGAATGCTGCAATGAATTCTACTTAGTGGGTGTCATAGTGTTTATTGTGCAAACATTTAAATGGGTCCTTGTGGTGCAATACAGATGTTAACAATAACAATAGATGTTGTACATGAAACAGTATTGCAGTTATCCATTCTTTAAATTAAAAAGAAAAAAGGTCTCTGCTTTATATTCTAGTGAAAATCCTCTTTATTTCCAAGTGTGCCAGGTTAAATTGCTCCATATATCACAATTGTGACTTCAGGGTCAGATAGTGTATGCAAATCCATGTGATAAACTAAATGATGTGCAGCTTATGAAAATAATGATTATTTCTATCCCACATTCTTTTCCTGAATCTTGCTACATGCTGTATGTTATTCATGTAATAAGGTTGCCTAGATTGAAATGTGATATTTAGTGAACATGAACATTTAAAAAAGGAGCAAAATTTATAACTTTTCAATTAATAATATAGTTTCTTTAGGGAATAGAAGAAGAAATGAAGAATTGAATCCATTGTTAGTTCTGAATTATCTAGTGTACCTTGTGTCTCTTTTTTAATCCAGTATCTGGAAATACTTTGCTTGCTCCTGATCAGGAGCATGATGGAGAGAGAGAGAGAGGAAAAAATGGCAAGTGTACCTTTTTCACAAAGGTCAGTCTTTATAGTCTCACCACTGAATACTTGATAAATGATAGGATGTGTTCATACAAATGATGCATTGAAGAATAGGAAAAATGTAGTAATAAAAGTCATTTTTTCTGTTGTAGCTGACGTTTTTATGATATATATCTCATGTTCAAGTTATTTATTTAGCATATGCTGGAAAACATATTATATGTATGCATAATATCCATGTGTGCTATGGCAAGGAGATCAACAAATTTTTATTACTGGCTGACAGCTATTTTGTGCAACCCAGATTACACATTTAGGGCAATTTGAAGATTAATTAAACGGACATGAGAAATGATCATTTGCACATATGATTATTAGACTGATATCATTTTGTATTATTAATTCTGAATGACACCTTTCATCTCACAAGAATAATTGTATTCTATCTTAAAGGCAGAACAGGAAGGAAATATTTTGTTTATTTTCTCAGAGCAAGAGATACATATTCACATCTGTTAAAGTGTATTGTTCAGATAGCCAAATTTTTGTGTGGCCTAGTACTACAGTTAGGGCTGCAGTGGTTTAGTGGGTTGAGTGACTCTGGCCCTGGAGGTACTGAGATCAGTCCCAGATAGGGGTGGAGATTTTTAGTTATTCCAGCCCCAGGTCCACTTAGCCTGGGTTTTTTCCTAGGCTTAAAGGGTGGCCAGGGCAGGGACTCGACACCCATCCCCAACCTAGTGCCTCAGTGGATAGAAAGGCTGTACTGCACCTGTAGTCAGGCCGAAAGTCCAGTCATGGGTCTGTGCCACAAACATTACTGTTACTTTACCTGATAGTACTTACATTTGGTTTGATATTGTTACAAGATTTGCCTTCTTGGTGACACATGACTTATCTGTATTGTTCAAAGGACCACTGTTATTGGAAACAGCTGTAATGCAGCAATTTTACCTTTTTCAATTGTATATTTTGCAGCTGTCATTTACTGCTCAACATATGAACCTCATAATAGAATTCATTGTGAAATCTATGTACTTTAAAACTTTTTTCACTGATTCTGATATCTGTTATTAAGTAAGTGCAATGTATGTTACACATTCAATCTCTCAGTGGAAATAGATTTTAGTCATAAAAACTGCAGGTTGTGAATTGAAAGTTGCAGACTGGTGCAAGGATAAAAAGTAAGTTACACATATAATGTTTTAACTGATTCACACATATATCATATAATCTGTGTTTTATTCTTAAAAGCAATAAGATCAAGTTTAAATTTATTTGAAAAACAGAATGACCAACTTAAAGGCTGTGTTACTGTATTTGATGGGGAACATACATTTTATAAAACTAAAGCTGCCAAAATTTGTGCAGGTTAATTTGGTGCAAGTAGCAATATAAATTATGTATTCTATATTTTGTGAGCTTAGTCACTGCAGAATGATGACTGGAAAACATGTTTGTGACATCTCTTGAATGTATTTCATGCTCATTTAGTCTTAAAATATAACCTTGTTACTATTTTAACATTCTATCGTGAAGTTGTAGTCTTGACAAGTTCCTTTCAGAGTATTTTAGTAAAGTTCTGATATTGTGTGTATGAAGCTCTTCAGAAAAATATGTATATGTATAATTGACATATTTAGGATGGAAATGGAAAAAAATAACCATTTGTAAAGCTTTAAGCTTTTTTTACTGTGCATCTTACATTGGGTTAAAACATTTTTCAGTATTATATTATTATTTCATGATCACCAAGTACTTAATATAACAGCAACACATAAAATGTAAAACTATTACAATAAGAGGTTCAGAGGAGACGAGTCATCTCAATATCTAACTAAATCATAGAATTCACAGTATTGTGTACATTTTATTTTATAAATCAAGTGAAATAAAATGTGACCAGCAATGTGAATTCTTTAATTTAAAATTATTTGGTTGTGTGAAAGAACTGTTACTTCTATATTTGTGATGCGAAAATCTGAACTCAGCTGTTTTTGTAGAATTCACTGTAAGTGTAAATACTGTTTCTACTATAATGCATGATGGCAGATGAAAAGCAGGTTACTACCTTAAAAAAAATTAAAATATCTCAAGCAGTTATGCTCAAAAACAAATACCATCTTTTTTACTAAATGAGTAGAAAATAAAAGAAGTTCAGATATAATCTCACATAAAAAGTTCCTGCCAATTGCTGATGAAAACAGGAGTACATTTTGCTTTAATTCTTATTTCTGATTATGATTGAAGCCATACAACTGTCATTGTTCTAGAAGTAGAAAGCAGTTTATCCATCCGTACTATTCACACAAAAAGTAAGTCATCAGATATTATAGGAATAACTCAGTCACTTGTTTTTGAAGCCAATCAAATCTTGCAAAATTAAGCCTAGAATAAATCAATTCAAAATAATACCTATGGTATTAAACAGTAATTTCTAATACATTTCCAAATCATTGACAGAAATGGAAAATAATGTTGTCGTCATTTATATGCAACATCAACTGAAACAATTCTCTGGAAAATTACTAACAAGGATGTTAGTGAAAATTGTCCTGATTTGTCATTGGTTTTGAGGTGATAATTTGGAAGAAGCATGAGACACTACTTGCAAAAACACATGCGTGCCAAACTTAAATTCCCCTGTAACTCCAAGATCAGAACCTTTTACTTGACAATTGTTTAACAAATATAATAAATATAGAATAACAGTTCTTACACAAGTTGTTTTGGTTGAGGCAGTGCTTGCTGATGTAACAATAACCTATTTTGATTAGTTGAAAATTCCCGCTACATTACTCCTAATATTTATTGTAAATTATACTTTGAGTAATACATGTAATCAATTAAGATATTAGATATTTGAGTCCAACAGAGTAAAAGTCACTGATTGGACACAAAAAGTGCATTAAATATTAGATACAATATTGTTATGTTTCTAATTTTTCAAGTTTAGGAAAAAATCATGAAGAGCACAACCCACGTATTTCTGATGAGGTACTAAGAATCTTTCAGTAAGGTGAAAATTTCAAGACTGTTTTCACAGCACAATCTCAGAATATTCCTACAAGCCAATACGTATTTATTATTCATTCACAGTATATTACATGTGATCGTCTCTCAAATATTTTTAGAACACATTGACCTCTTACATTATAAAGCACTTATATTTCAATTAATTTTATTCAGTATCCCGTCCAGATATTTTAAGTGTGGGGTTCATTTATTTTGGTTGAAGGAGAGTAGACAAGAACTTTACAATTTAAACATTACATCTTGTACTCATAATTTACTCTGATTTTAGTGTCTGCATCTGATGACAGATGTACTCTTTTAGAGGAATTTGTTAAATTTTCTGATAAACTGCTATGCGTTTTTCATTGGTTGCAGATTTTGCTTGCAAAATTGCAATAGAAAATTGACTCCTTTGACTCATAAGACCAAACAAGAAGTATTATGCATCGATATTAAATAGACTGTTGTTGAATTCTTGCAAGGTTAATGAATTTAAAGATTATAGTATGTTTATCTATTTGATAATGAAAGAAGGTTTTATATAAAGAATTGTATTTTGGAGAGATATTGAGAATGAAAAGTGGTAATTTATAAAGTATTGTTTGTAGCGATTTACAAGGTACTGAGATATATTTTGTAAGAGAAAAGAAGGGTATAGAATATGGATTCAGACTACAGTGCCACACGTGTGAAGTATTATGGATGCTGGTCATGGAGCTGTGTAAACAATGTTCCTGTTGACAGAATGTGGTTGTTCATTCATTGAAAGCTGCTGTGACATATTCTGTTGCAATGAAAAATAACAAGCACAATTTGGTATTGACTAAATACCATACAGTATTCCTAAAATATAGTGCTACCATTGTAAACCGTTAAGTGTTATCAGAAGGTGAACTTCAAGAACTGTGTGGATGGGTTGAGGCATGTCTGTTGTATTCTTTACTATATTCTTTTTGTATTGGTTAGCAGCCACGATGCATGATCAAAATAGATAGACTACACTGAAAGTCCAACTCATTGTACTTTCTTCTCACCTTTTTACCTCTGCAATTCCTGAAGGAAAAGACTTAAAAGATATATCTTTTGTGAAATTCTTCCACTTTTAATTCAGCTAAGTGAAGTGGCACAGTGTTGAAGACACTGGACCCACATTCAGGGGAATGATACGAGAGGGAAACATAGATAATAGAGGGAAACATTCCACTTGGGAAAAATATATATAAAAAACAAAGATGCTGTACCTTACCAAATGAGAAAGTGCTGGTATGTTGATAGACACAATAAAAAACACACACACAAATATTCAAGCTTTCGCAACCCAAGGTTGCTTCATCAGGAAAGAGGGAAGGAGAGGGAAAGACGAAAGGATGTGGGTTTTAAGGGAGAGGGTAAGGAGTCATTCCAATCCCGGGAGCGGAAAGACTTACCTTAGGGGGAAGAAAGGACAGGTATACACTCGTGCGCACACACTCACATCTATCCGCACATATACAGACACAGGTAGACATATGTAAATGCATATGTCAGGCAGACATATGTAAGTGCATTTACATATGTCTGCCTGTGTCTGTATATGTGCAGGTGTGTGTGTGTGTGTGTGTGTGTGTGTGTGTGTGTGTGTGTGTGTGTGTGGGCGCGCGCGCGAGTGTATACCTGTCCTTTTTTCCCCCTAAGGTAAGTCTTTCCGCTCCCGGGATTGGAATGACTCCTTACCCTCTCCCTTAAAACCCACATCCTTTCGTCTTTCCCTCTCCTTCCCTCTTTCCTGATGAAGCAACCTTGGGCTGCGAAAGCTTGAATATTTGTGTGGATCTTCTCCTCCCCATGCTGTCTGTTTCCTCATCCCCTTTTCTACGTCCATCTCTTCCACATCCTCTCTCCAACCATAACCATAAGTTCCTCCCCCCCCCTGCCCATAACCTCACCTACACTCTCTCTTCATCTTCTCCTTCTCCCCACTTCCTTTTACACTCGCCCACTACAGCCTCCACCTGCCTCCTACCTCCTGCAGTTGCCCCTCCTTCACCCTCTCTGTCCAGTCTGTCCCCCCCCCCCCCCCTCTCTGTCTAGCCCTTCCTCACCTTTCTCTCTGCCAATTTTCTCCTCACCTCTCTCCATATGTATCTCCTCTTGCACCTATCTCTGTTCTTCCCCTCTCACCCCATGTCTCTGTACATCCCTTATTGCTTGCCTCTACTCCTATCCATCCCCTGCCACTCTCTCTGTCCCGCTCATCTAGCCCCAGTTGTGACCATTCACACGAGTAGCTCCTACAAAACAGGTGGATAAAGCAGGCCGATACTGCTCCCACAACATGCCTGTTGACAGGGCAGCCTACATGTCAAGGACTCAAAAACCATTTTTACCCCTGACATATAAGTTGTCCTGAAAAGCAGGTGGGGAAGGCAGGCCAATAATACTTCCACACAACATGTCTGGCATGCAAGGCAGCCTACATGTCAGGTACTGAAAACACGCATTTTTGTCTGTATCTCCACTCCTATTGTAGCTAGGAAGTTATAAGCTCCAGAGTGCTGATATTTGTGAAATGTGCTGTTGGTATGCCAAATTTGATAGAAATTGATGGACACACACACACACACACACACACACACACACACACACACACACACAATGATTTATATATAATTGTTCCACTGATGCAAAAAATAAAATTTATATAACATTTAGATTGTAACAAGAAGGGAAAAGTTTATTTCCATTGATAATGGATGCTGTACAAGAAAACCCTTCACATTATTTTTTGCGCTGACACAACTTGAACATGAATTGAATGACTGTATTTGTTTTAGAAACATTAGCAGCATGATATCTAATAATTCTTAGGAGGGACAGACTTCACATATAAATAGATTAGAGTATAGACAGTCTTGATATATATTGGACACACAATGGAAAAAAGAAGGGAGAGGGATAAGTGAAAGGAAGTGAAACAGAAAAATGTACAAATAAGACATGATGCAAGGGTAAACTTTGATGCACTATAGAACAAAAGCCATCCATGCTGCTTCGAAGCACTAGTAGTCTCCAAGGATTTGAAATAAATTTATTTATGGAAGTCTAATTTTGCTCCCCCCCCCCCCCCCCCCCCTGATATGAACTGCACAGTCATTTGAATCTTGTTTGTAATTCAGATGTTTATGCTTACTTTCAAACAGTATGAATATGTTGACCATTAGAATACGATGCATGTCCTTCTCATTGGACCTTCTCTTGCCTTCTCCTATCTCCTTATTTTATCTGCTACTTAAGAAGGAACTACTAAAACTCGTAAGAAGAATTTTATATAAAATCTTTCATATAAAAGTTTCAGAAATACACCAGATTGCTTATCTCTGTCACCTAATGATGCCTTACTAAGAAGGAATTGTTAATTCTGAAAAGTTGGTTGATATGTGTAGGTGTTACTTACCATGTTTTAAGAGCTTCTTGATGCATATGATATTTTAGACCTTTGTCATGTTCCCTCAAACACAGGTAAAGAAACAAGTGAAACCCAAGCAATAGAGAATAAAAAATTTGCTCACTTGGTGAACATTACTTTTGAATGCTGCAGAAGATTGTTTATGCTTTTACATTATAGAAAGTGCAATAAGTTATCAGCAAATACCTCTGAGTACATCAGAGATCTGTAGACTTCATAGAAAATGATGGACATATCAATCTGCCATATACTCAACGCAGACTCAATATGAATGTACTACCACTTCTGTTAACTACATATATTTGATTGGTATGAACAATAAATGCTTCAATCATTTTAATTGTAAAATTTAAGTGTCATCATTCATATTTGAGATATTGTATGCCAGTAGTTATGTTACATTAAACATGATACTGGTATCAAATTAATACCTGTCATTGTTGATAAATGTTTGGAAATATGTGCAATATAGAAGCAACAATGTAATATAATGTCATATAAACACTGTGAACAAAACTATCTGAAACAGAGTGATGGTTACGTGACAACATTGTTATAGTATTTATGCAATCTTAGTGTGATGAGAGTCTTCCGATAATCTGATTTTTGTGAAATGTGATAACTCAAATTTTTCATTTGTGTGAAGGGCACAGGACTTGACCATATGTTAACAGGATTCATGCTACTCAGTTTGTAATCCAGCTACTAAATTGTGAATAATCTCAGTGGGAATAAGTAATTGAAATTTGACAACCAAGAGTTTAATTAAACTTTCATACTCTTGGGAGCACTGTGAATGAGCATCATTTTCTTCAGTTGTCATCAAAGTTTAACTTCAGTCTCTTTTACAGTAAAAATATTTGGTTGTTTAGAGATTTATAGATACTGGTTTGCTGTTCTTTCAATTTCCAGATAAAAATGCCTATCTTCGTAAAAAGCTTACCTGTTCCTGACACTTTAGCTTGACGCTGCATGCCAACCCAGCTCTTCCCCCTGTACACACATTGTGCTTCTTTGTTTTGTGTTCTCACTAGCAACAACTATGTTATGGCAGAAATAGATAATATTTCATTTTCAGTTTTAAAATTTTAATGGATGTAACAAGCATTACAGTCATAAAATTCTGTATCCAAACCTCTTAGTTTCAAAAGGTACTCCAAGACCAAAAACAGTTCTTTAAATGACTTTTTGACATTTAATTAAGAACAGTTTTCTCATGTTTGCACATATTCATAGAAGCACTGGAGAGTAGTTTTTCTAACATTGCACATTGTGATAAATTTTACAACCATTTGTGCTGTGTGCTCATTATCTATAAGTGTTATATTGATTTTCCTATTTAGGGTACAAGTTAAATGTGGTGTCATTCATTACGTGTGTATCTTAATGGGCAATGCTAAATGTGGCCTAATGTTTCAGAATAAGACAAAAAATTTCTGCAAATCTTAATTAGAAAATAAAGAATTTTATTCTTATTGTGGATTTAACCAAACAAACTAAGATAATGTAATATTTTAGTGTCAAACTGTTGAGCATGGAGTGTAATTTTCAGCATGCGTAAACATTACCAGAAACAGAAGATGTACTATTTCTTCTTTCAAATAAATAAATGTGTAGGTGTATATGTTTAATTGTGAGCCTCTCTCTTTGTTTTGCTGCCACTGTCTGAATAAATAGGAAAAATCATTGTTCAAATGAGGCCCATTTCACCTTATTCAAATTAAATTATACAATACTGATATAGCTTCCATTCTGATATACAAACTGTATCACTTTGTAATCTTGATAAGACTAGATTATATTACTGTGTTGGCCATTAAGAGAGCACCATGTTGTAATGCTTAGCAGACCCAAGCATAAAACCTAACTAGCATTCTGTTAATTGTGTGTTTAAGAAACTAAAATTTAGTATCGCAAGAGCACAGTTCCCCCATTTCTAAACATTTATTATTCCAGCATCTATTAAAATCCATTATTAATGTGTTGTACATTATCTGGACCTCATTGACTACTAGAAAGAAACATTTATTAATATTTCACATTTCATTGTATATTTATATTGATGAATCCCCAATTCATTTGTAGTGAGACATGTTCTAATGCCTGGTATGGGAAGCTTCTGATATATTTGTATTTAATGTCACAATATTTCGTGTTTCAGAAGTACTGAAGGCATCAAAAAGGATAAAGGGATTTTTCAAGTGTTATAATAGAATTTACAGATAAGTTCTTTTAAAACTGCTAATGTTAAATACTCATGTGACATTATGTTTGTATGTGTTCAAACATTAAAGTTACATATTCGTGAAAGACAACTGATTTGAATAAAACTGATCTCTGTCAACAGCATTCACATGTAGTGAATGTTATTCTCAGACAGATCCCCGTGTGTATGGATTTCTTTCAACAGATTTTGTCAATACCATCAGAAATTCTCACAACTTCTTTTAATCATCTATTTTTACATGCACTCCTGCATAGTCATCTATGTGCTTTATGGTGTTGTAGTTGTAATTGATGCATTTAAAATTTTTTTAACGGATATTTCTAACCATTTCAATGTATCTTTTAATGTTTTAATATTGATACAGAAGTTTCAACATCTCTGTGATTTTCCATAAATGTTACATATTGATAAGCTAACTTGTTCATATTTGCTATCCCACAGTAGAATTATACATAAAGGTGTCTATGATATCATTGTTTCCTTTTAATAACTTGTATTTATGACAGAACCTTGCAGTACTGTAAAAAAGAAAAAACAGAACAATGTTTGCTTTGATGGCTAAAAAATTAATAGAAATCAACGTGAAAAATTCATCACTTAAAGCTTATGACATAGATTTACTATAGTGTATGTATGTGATACAATGTAGCAACAATTTACAAAAATGAATGGCTATTTCATTTATATATCCAGTATGACAATGGCTGTGCTATAGGTCCTACTAAACTATTATTGTATATGCATTATTCTTTTCAATAAGAAGAGTGAACAAGAAGGATGTGGAAACAAGAACATGTGAATCAACAGTTATTTTGAATATAAGTTAATATCTGTATTAAAGCACAAAAGGATTCTATGAAGCAGTAATCTTGAAGCAGATACTTCTTCCATTGTATAATATACAGCACATAATTAATGCATTATTGATTTCTAAGTTTACTGGACAAAGATTTTAATTGTTCTTTATGACAAAAGATATCAGACATTTTTTCTGTACTTGAAACATAATGGAGAGGGGTAGATGCAGTGTTTGATTCAAAATCAACTTATATAAATTAACTGCTATTATTATTAGACTCTGTGTGTATTAACAAAAAAATGTTTCTGCATTGTCTTCCTTCCTTCCACTACAAGTACAATTGTTCTAGGTACAAAGTAAATTTAACTCCATGTTTGTAATTGTAAAATATAAACTTTCAGGGCTGGAAATGTCACACTTGTTAAAATATTCTGGGCTATTGTGTCGTTATTGGAAGAATTTCTTGTTGAAACCCAAAGTTTTATGCCCTCCTGTAGAGGACATCTTCAAGAGGAGTTGTAGATTTTTCAGAAGTCTGGGGCACACCCTGTCTCGATACTGACTGAAGCAAAATTTCGTTTCTGTGTGGTCCTGTGCAGAGGTATTCTGTCACATGATTTGAAAACTTGAGTGCAATTGGCCATTGTCAGTTGCTGTCTTCTGCTATTGCTATCATCACACCATATTGGAAGACTGTTACATATCTTCTTCTGCTCCAAAATCCACATACAATTTAATTTCATACCTTCCTTCTTCAAATTAAAATTATTGGGGTGTTTGGTACCCTCTATTGTCTCCTTGCATAGCCTTTCATAGTATCTGCTTGCAGCTGCCACTACTGAATCCACCGGTCTCATGGCTATGAAGCATGTTCCACAACAGCTAATCTTTCTCCTTTCTGTTTCTCTGCTCTTATTTGAAGCTAAATCATTTGGCCAAAAATCATTTTATGTTCATACCACACTGCTGACAATGCAATTCATAAAATATAATCCTCATCAATTTATTATTTTTGGAGTTTTTTTCATTCTGTTGGATTTTGATCATATGTTCTACAGGTCTGTTGTATACCATGTTTTGTTGTCATATTAAAAACTTGGCAATGGAAAGGTTTGTTGTAGATTACAACAAACATGTTCGAAATAAGTGAAGAATGGTGTGTTCCCATAATAGTTTCAGGGTCTCAGAGATATATTCTCTTCTGATAGATATATTCAGAAATAAAAAGGCCAGGCTTTTCTCTTGAGTGGTTGGCTCCTGAATATATTTGATAAATTGCATGTGTCTGGCAGTTTATTCATTTAGTGGAGTGAGATCGTTTGGATGTAAAAAATAAGACTCCCAAGACAGTTATCATCACAACCACACTGTAGATTAGAAATAATGAAATTATTAGCTATATTATCATTGGTATTGGAAAAAAACTTTTAGGGTTCTGTGAGATGCTGCAACTGTTTGCGAATCTGGTTACAGAAATCCACAATGTCACACTAAAATTAACAAATAAAAGGTGCTCTGATTGCTTGCTGTGTCAAATCATTAAATATTAATGAGCTTCCAACAAAGTACTCCTCAGTCATTGTCAAGCCATAACTATTTGCATTGGTGGGGCAGAAGCTTATGTGCAAACGCATGGGTATTTAACTACCTAATGAAGAAGAAAACCGAATGTCAGTTATCAATAATGGTTCTTGTTCCCTGTACCACAGAAGCACCTTACCCTGCCCATTTCTGTTTACAAAACTAACTTTCTTATTGTGGTAAATATCCTTAATAATTTTCACCTGTGTTCTGTGTTGGTGTTGATGTAATTAGAAGCTCTTCATTTGATGAATACAGCATTTTAATGTGCATTTCTTCAGTAATATTCGATTTTGACAATACTGTAATGGCATTTTCAATGTTCGGGATTCTGCCATTATAAAGTCCAAACTTTATGAGAAAACCACATTTTCCCCTAACTACTATTATCTCCCTGTTATTACCATTTTTTTATTCCACATGATCTTTGTACCTGACATGACATTGCTTCAAATTATAGGTAACATCTTTATACAAGGACAGGGCTGAATCTGATGACACACACATGCCATCAAAGTTATTTGGATGTGTGTTGATAAACCCTCTTCACACTTCTGCATACATTTGTTTCCTTGTACTTTATCATGTATGCACATAATCTTTTTGAAAGAATTTTGTCAAATTCTTGTGAAATGTTCATTTTTAAAATCATTATTTCATGTATGTGGAATTCCACTTACACCATACTGCATATCGTTATTTCTAGAGCCTATAATAGGCTTTAAATTCTTTTTCAATATTGTCTTAGGGTAGAATGTTACTGTGATTCTGTTTGTGTGATAAAATAATACTTTGCAAACAGTTAGGAACAATGTAGTCAAATTCACTATTTTATATAACATACCTGTGACACTACAACACACATACGTTAATTACCATAGCACAGCTGAAATTAAGAGCATAGGTGACAATGATCAGCCAACATATCCCTGTCTCCTAATGACTTCAATGCCCTGCACAAAGACCATATATATCAATGTGGACTTAGAAGCTTTTAGACTACAATGATGATACTAATGAGTGGTGTTTGAAAGAAAAGGTAGAAACCAACACTGGGGACATAACTGAAGTCTTTATTCAGAATAGGTCATCACAGCCCTGAGCATAACTATCCCACTGTTTCACAAGCCCAAAGTTTCCCTGCTCCCAGGATTCCTGTGGTGATGGCAGGGGCCAGTCCCTTACTGTGTCATTCAGCTTGTCGTTCGAGTTGAAGTGCTTCCCTTTGAGATGCTTTTTTAGCACACCAAACACAGGAAGTTCGCTGGATGACACGTTTGGGCTGCTTCCCCTTGGACTTCGCCCATTACACTTTGTGTGACCTCGGTGATGGGTGGACATGGGTTATCGTGAAGTAGAATCACTCACTCTACAAGCAGCACTGGCTGTTTGCTCTTGATGGACTTGTGTAGGCTACAAAGTGTCTCTTGATACATTTCACTGTTAATGGTTTTTCTGTGCTCGAGAAATTCGATGAACATCAGACATAAGACATTTGAAAAGATGGTCAGCATCACCTTGCCTGCTGAGGGAAGAGCCTTGAATTCTTAAGGTAACAACATTACACACACAGTCCTAGATGTCTCACTACATTACCCCAAAGCAGCATGTGCAAATTTCTACTTTTGTCATATTAATAGCTCACAGCAAAAATTAGGACATCATAATGTTATACATGCTGTGACAATTTATCTTTTCAGCAGGCAAGTACAATCTTTCTTTATGTACGACTAGGACTAATTTCTATAGTGTAAGTGGCATGACGAGTGTAGCTGAATTTACACAGGTATTTACAGAGAGACTTGTTAGCATTTGTGCAATGATACACATTTCTCTGTTCCAGCACAAATAACTCATTAATAACATTAATAATGCAATTTACATAACAGTAAACCTTATTTGTCTTTGGAGATTTTGCATTTTTAAAATGAAAAGCAAAAATCATTTATTTCAATTTGCTAATCTTTTTCTGCACTACAATAAAAAGAGGAACTACGTTGACAGCATCTTACATGAAATGCTTCAAGAGTAGTTTAAAACTTAATAGAACAAAAATTGGTTTATATTATATCCCTGCTTAATAAATGCTACTGAATATACTGCATTGACCATGTTATATGTGAATATATAAATTTGAAGTGCAAAAAATTACAAAGCAAC